>NW_028145713.1:1977500-2175000 GCF_977016875.1 Pavona decussata
AAAAAATACCAACAGATTAAGCTGTCTTTGCAAGTTTTCAAATAGCCTTTGCAAAGAACCCTAAAACTCTTAGAAAAGGCTATCAAAGGTAACTTTCTTAAATGTCTCTGTGAGGTTGTCAAAAGTCTGAATGGAAATGAATTATCGATGTTTTAATATGAAATCGTATAGTCACCGTTTTGAGGTAAAAGATTTAAGAGTAGTGCATTCAAAGCGGAAAATAAAGAAGGAGAAGCCGTGAATAGGGATGAGATATCGTGATGAGAGCTCAGTCCATTTATCCATATCTCTTTATAATGTCAAAGACTTTCCGCGTCATTTATTCAGATGCACGTACACTCTCAGCCTTTTTTGTAGTGGATAAGAGTTCCTACGTCAATTATGCATTGTTAAACTTGAGTACACAAGAGTACAAATTTAATTATTGGGCTTGGTGTTTACAGAGAGATCAGGCACCTGCCGGCGATATGGTAGAAAGTTGTGTTTTGGTTTACATGGCATTAGTTGAGTCAAGAAAGCCTAAGAGCATGTTCTTTAATTAACTGAGTGCAAGGAACAGTACGTGGTCGTTAATTTGAAAGCCATTAAATGAATTCATTTGAACAACGTAACGACCAATTTATATATACAACTCGCATTTGAGTCACGTAGGGTTAATTCAAGCAGCAGAAAAACTTGGGAAAAATCGTAGTAGGTGAGCCCAGTAACTACACAACAACGAGTAAGATTCTTTACTAAATTTTGAGAGCTGAATGCCCTGAAAGTCCAACAGCCGTACACAGTCGATTCTCATCTGTAATGTAAATTGAGTTCTGCGCAAATAGAAGGCAACGAATAATATATGTACAAGGTCCAGCTGAGCCGGGTATTTTTTCTGTTACAGGAGTGCATTAAAAACAGTCTGAGATGGTGAGTTCTGTTGGATGAATGCTGAGCAGCGCTGGTAAATTTTTCATTGGTACTGCATAAACGAAGGCAACAAAAGGTATTCAAGAAACGAAGGTTCAAACAGAGCAAAGGAATATCAAAGGCAAGTCTTGTATTTACCGGAGGCATTTCTTAAGAAGATCTGATTGACGATAAAAGAAACTAAAGGAGTTACTATCGAGCCTAGAGTAAGTGACGGTTGAACCTGAGAAACAAACAGAACAAAGGGCGAAAAATATTAACCACATAATTATCATCTAAACAGGAGCAGCATCGCTTTCAAATGAATAGCGCCAGTTGAAAACGAACGAAGACACTACAGATAGATTCGGCGGCTAACATCGCAATCAAAAGTGTGGGCAATAAAGACGAAATATCAACCCTAAAAGCCGGTCCAGCTAAAAGGGAATATCATCCTCGACAAATTAACGCGAATTTGTACCTGACAGTATCAGAGTTCAGTTTCATTAAAAGACTGAACAACAGAATCCATGGCTTTCAACAATTCATCCTTATCCAATTGCACTGGTGGAAACTGCAACGCCATTTATAATCCCTTCATTTACAACATGTCCGAAAAAATCGCCATTGTCTTCGCTAACGCGCTGATATTTTGCCTCGCGATCCCAGCCAATGGCATCGTGATAATCGTCATATCAAGTGTACAGAACGTGCGAACACCAACGAGCACATTTCTCCTGAACCTGTGCGTCGCGGACATTTTGATAGCTTCCTTGTACATTCCGTTCATAACCGTGGATCTTTTCGTCGTCGGTCATTGGGTGTTTGGTGATTTCATGTGCAAGCTTGTATCATTTGCGTACCATTTAGCGACCTTCTTCTCGATCTTAATTCTAACGGTCATCTCCCTCGAACGTTACATCTCCATTTGTCTTTCAAGACGCCTCAGTTTAACTGCCAAAAAAGCGTTCGTAACGACGGTTGTTCTGTGGATCGTTGCTGCGTGCGTAGCACTTCCGTTTTTCGTCGTCAGAAAATCTGTTCACAACCGTTCGCTCAACATGGAGTTTTGCGTCGTAACATGGTCCTACAGCTCCATGAAAGTTTACACTCTAGTCACACTCGCCTTGTTTTATGTCATGCCTATTACGCTCATGGCAATGGTCTACTACAAAATCGGAAGGAAGGTATGGTCAAGTGCTAGCAGGACCAGCTCAATGAAGCTCTCCAACAAACACGCCTCTAACTCAAAGTTGCGACTCACCAAGATTGCATTGGCAATTATCTTTAGCTTCGTAATCTCATGGACTCCCCTGAACACAATAGCTGTGTTATACTACTTTGCCAAGAAGAATTTTCCGTATTCTGCAGATATTGCGCGTGTCGTGTATCCCATAATATATTGGGTTGCTTTTACAAATTGTGCACTCAATCCACTTCTGTACTGTTACATGAGCCAAAACTTCAGAAAGGCGTTTACGATATTTCGTAATCGAAGATCGCAGAGTTACCTTGCAGAGTCGGTAAGCGCCTTATCGAGGTCAAGTTTGCGACGGTTTAGCAAACGGGGGAATAAAGATAGCGACAAACAACTTGCCGATGAAATGAACGGAGTGCCGAACGAACGAGAAAAACTTCAGACACTCACGGACAATCCCGATGGTTCCCGAATGAGTCATCATGATTCGAACAATACCAAAGAGACTGTTCTTATTGTATCGGCTTTATAGACAAATCCCATCAAATCTGATGGGGCGAAGAACAGATCGATCTTGAATCAATGACTGCTTCAGGATAAAAGTAGACTCGCTAACCATGTAACTACTGCTTCTCAAAAAACTAGTCGGGAGAATTTGTTTAAAATCAAATAGTGATCCTGTGAGGGGAAATTTGATGTTGATCACAATGGCTGTCATTGCTTTCAGCTGATTTAATACTTTGTAAACAGAACCTAATTAATTGTTGTCAGAATGATTCATTGTGTGGGGTTAATTTAAGGGCGCCTTACACGACAAACCTCACTAGAAAAACTCCTGTTGACAATCTCCTAAAGCTTGATAAACATGTGTTATCACACAACAAACTTCCAGAAACGTCGCTTACTCGCTTGAATCCGAGTTTGACGTCGATTCTTTCGATATTCTTCTCTCGTATTTGAATGAAACGTCACACGTCTAGCAAACGTTTACAAGTGGAATTTGAGTTTAACAACCGCAAAAAGTTGCTAAGAAAGTTGACGAGATTAGAGATTAAATTGAGTTTTCCTCTACAAGATGTTTGCACTGTAAACTCAAAAGATCTATTTCAGCCCCAAAGTGATAATTTAACCCTGGTGACCTGGGGCAAATTCAGCCTTCGTGGAGCCATTTTTGGTCACAACTTGGGACAAAATGGCCCTTACATCAAAGACAATTTCAGCCCTCTCTGAGACTCATTTTATCCCCTCTTTGCCCTAATTTAAGACAACCAAACAAGCCCTGAAAAGAGCACTGTAATTAATTCATCGAAACAGACCTAATTCGGTAGCTGAATAAATGTTTTTTATTTAGAGTTTGTTGAATCTGGTTTTACCATATTACTCATGCACGTCTACCTCGAGTTTGCGAACTGTTTGTTTTCCAAGATGAAGGCGCCTTAGGGTCGTATTATGATTTGCGTGAAAAGATAAAATGTTAGTTATTACTAGAGCAATAGAATATCATACATATCCTTCAAATATTCGTGGAATCCCAGACTATTAAGCCTGTTGAAAACTTTTAAGTTTAAATAATCTCGTACCCCAAGTTCTCAGCCTTTAAGGTGGCCCTGCCGCAGAGATTTTACTGTATGTTGTCCGAAAATGCTCAAGTATTCGACAAAGCCTTTTCTCTAAAACTAAACGAACCGGAAGAAAAATATTAAGTGACTTCTCCAGGGAAAAACAATCTTTAATCAGGTTTTAGCGGTTTCTTCAAAACGCTCAGGAAGAACGGTTAATTTTTTCAAGTTGTTATATATTCATTTCCATCCTGGTCATCCGCAGCCAAAGTTAATTAACATTATTCTCTTTGCACTAGTAGTGTTATTGTTAACAAATGAATGATTCTTTCGATGTTTCCATCAATACAAATATATTGTTCTCTTATTCAAAGTCACGTAGAAAAAGGTGACACTTCGCCCTTAAAATTATTCAAACTTTCCATTATGCGAAATTTTGTAACGGTTTTTTGTGCGTGCCAGTGATAGCACTAATTTCTACGCAAACCAAGACAGCCAAGATGCTAAGTTTGGTCATGAAATGGTTGGAGATAGAGGTAGAGGCACTTTTTTCTACAAAAAAAAAATCCTCTTAAATCAGCACGATCGATAGCTTTTGCCCTTTGAACACTATTAAAAGCTTCCAACGGAATAGTCTGACTGAATAATGATTTTCTGGTCCTGGAATTCTGAGGGAAACAGCGAAAACACCATTTTTCAAGGTTATATCAGGGTCGTTCAAGGAATACTGGATCAGAAAATCAATTCTCGCACCCTCAAGATTTGGGATCAGAAGGCGGTTTACAAGCAGTCATGTTAGAAAAAGGTTCTTTGTCAAATTTTTGAGCTGTTTTGACAAAACACGGCAAAATAGTCTTGAAAGTGTCCCTTCGAGCCTCATCGACTATTGCCAAAAATGTACTGGTCAAAAGCCTATAGAAAGTAAGAAAATATTTTCTTTGACTGATACCTTTGTAATTTACATAGGAAGACGAAGACAGAGCTTCCATTGTCATTTTCGTCACGCTCTGACTGCTAGTTGGAGTTGTTTTGAACATGGTAGACTAGCAGGCTTGTTCTCCTTCCACTTGGGATATTAAACCTGTTGTGTTTAATTTTTTTTTTTTTTTTTTTTACTGGTTATTTTAGTGGAGTGCCTGTTATCTAGCTTGGGGTAGCCAAGTACAGTTTCACTATAAACAACACATTTACATAGGATAGGATAGGATAGGATAGGATAGGATAGGATAGGATAGGATAGGATAGGATAGGATAGGATAGGATAGGATAGGATAGGATAGGATAGGATAGGATAGGATAGGATAGGATAGGATAGGATAAAATAGGATAGGATAGGATAAGATAGGATAGGATAGGATAGGATAGGAAGGATAGAAACTTTAATAACGTGTCAATGCCTTATAGCTGGGGAAAATTCCATACTAATTTGTGAACACAAAATAAAGAGATAATAAAAAAGGCAAATTGAAAATGTTTGAAACCGCGTAAAATATGTAATAATCGAGTGATAATCGGTAAAAATTGACTTAAAAATGATAAGATTACATGATCATGATGAGCAGAGGGAACAGCCCTTGCAGCCATCATCCGCCAGTAAACTTACATCACATTTACGAATCTTGTTTTTAAAAGTGTTCAAAGTTTTTGCGGATCTAACATCTGGAGATAATTTTCCCCATAACTTAGGCCCAAGATAACGCAAAGAATGTTTACCGTATGTTACAGTATTATAATTAGGAATGGAGGGATCTGATTGTCTTTAAAAGTAAGAAGAATTATGATTAATAAAAATATCACAGATATTTTGACACATTACATAACGTGTTACAGCTTAAGTCGAAGACCGCTGGTCCATGAGAAAGCACAACAATAACAGGATTTAAAGGTCGACTGATGTCTCTAATTACTTTTTAATTGGCAAACTGCCTTGAACGCTTGATACGTCAGCATCCCAGTGATTAAAAACCATTGTCCTTCACAGTTGTTTTTTTAGATAATAGCATGTAGTCATGGATTAATCTCAGCACAGCTGCAAAATGTTCCGCCTAGTTAACTTTGTTTTGTGATTTGTAGTTACGTCGAGTTACGTTGGCTTTTATCTCTCCCATAGGAAATGATGTTTGGTCGGAGTTTCATAAAATTTGTCAAGCTAAGTAATTCGAGATGTACGAGAATTTTTAGACCGAGATCATCTTGAAACGAAGCACGAATAAAAGGCTTTGGAAAGTTCGCTGGTGTGTCTGATGTGTCTGGTTCGGTTGCGAATTAATTCATGAGACAGCTTAGTGTTTTAACTGGTAGACTTGCGTTTTCGGAGTAACTGAAGCGAAATAAAAACAAGATATCAGTAAACAGGATTGATAACATCTTAAGCGAATGAAATGAAGGGCTGGGCGAATGTCGTGAGTTTAATCTGTTGTGAGAGGTAAAACACAGCATGCTTTCAACGTGATGATTATGGTGGTTTGATTGAGGATTGAATCGATTTGAGTTCGATTTTAGTTCAAAGGCTTGGTCTCAAATGGAAACAGAAATTCGACTACGAAGATTGAATAAGTCAGATCCGAAGCAACTTTTGTGCGACAATTAAGGTCAGTACAGTGATCGTGCTTTGTTGTGATCTGGTTGACGAAGCTGGCAATGGGTAAACATTGGACTCCGCTTTGAAACACTACAATATGTCGACATGGCAATATAATTACATGAAATGAAGAAGAAACTTCAATTCTAGAGGAAGCTGAACATTTTTGAAAGGTTTTTGTCTGTTTGATGCAATACCAATACAACACAAACTTTTTTGAGGAATTGTTTGCCACTTGCATAGCATTGTAATGTCTTGTTTTGAGCTGCAAGTCGTGGCTTTGAAAGGTCCAACGAGCTCCAACACACTGAGAACCTAGTTATATCGCTTCGCCATATTTATGGAAGGTAAACAGTTGCAATGCTCAAAAACGTCCCGTTGGTATAAAAAATGCTTGCACTTTGATTGCTCGTTTACTTGAATGTTCCGATTGTTTTGGTCTGTGAGCTGTAGAATCTTTCAGACAAGGAGCCTTTTCTTGAAGAACGTCAGAACAACCGCACGCGCGATAGCTCGATTGTCGTTAGAAATGCACCGGCAATGCTGTCATGAGCAAGTTTCCACTTGTGCGTTTCAATTTAGAACAAAAAGAGTATTAAATGTCTGAGCAACGAATCAATGTGCTAGTTATCGAATTTGGACCTGGCATTGTTATTTGGAGTAGAAATGTGCGGACCTTGACTGTTCCACTAATAACCTCTTCCTTGTGTGGCTCTAAAGTGAGTCTTTAAGTGAGCTCTCACAGTTCAAATGTGTGCTATTGAGCAAGTGCTTTCCATGGCACTGCTAATTCAAGGGCGCCCAACGCACTACGACTGAATTTTCATTCGGAAGGCCGCCAATGGCCTCAAAAATTCGGATTAAGCTGTAAAGAAAAACTATAAGTTTTCTTTCTTCAGAATGGGTAAATATGTTTTTCAAAGTGCGAAGTGATGCCAGCTAACCGTAATTTTCGGCGAGATGCCAACAACACAGAGCTGACCTTGTAAATTCGAGTAATGAGATCACCAAAAATTTACTACGATTCAATTTTCAGCTAAAGCATCCAAAAGATCAATGTACTAGTTTACATAGGTATGCCTTTTGAAGGCTACAAAACGGTCATAGAAGTCGTTTGTTGTCCCTGATTATTATGTTGAACAAGGTGATTCTTACCTGAGTGCGTGGGTGACTGTTCTTTAGATTAACCATTTACATGCAAACTGCGTACAGAGCAGAACTTTCCTGCAGTGGGGTTGTTTGTTATGCTCGGTACAAGGTGGTTAAGCTAACGTTTGACCGCTGGGGATGAAATCCTAAACTTTGGCGGCCATTCAAAAGCAGTATTTTATTGTTGTATCAATTGCTTAATATGCTGTACAAGGTGACTTTAACTTGAGTGTGCAGGAAAAAACTTCATTTAAGTATTTATCTAGCACTGTAGCGCTAATTGTGGACACTGTAAATAACTGAAAGGAATATTACAAACCAAATACTAACAATGCTCGGTTTGGCATTTGAATGCAAGTTATTTGAGTAAGGATTCAGCCAGTAGAAAAGTGACATTATCCCGTGCAAGATTGATCTAATATTTGAGTCGGTGTGTGAAACAAAGTACCAAAGTGTGATCATTCAAATGAAAGCTATAGAGCAGTACTTTCCTTTGATAATGTTTATAATACTGTGGAAGATGGCCCTCACCCAAGGGTCTGTGCAAGGAACCTTTTGCTGCGGTCACCGGCTGTTGTGAATTAGTTTTGATTATGGCAGGCTATTTGGTTTTGGCAGCTTCTGAGAAGATACACATGGAATTTTCCCACTAATTTCTAAACATGTAAGCTCGACAACTCATAGGCATAGCTTTAATTCGCGCGCAGAGCACGTCACATGTTCGCGTGGTCGGATTCTTCCCGCGAAAACCACGTGGAGGTCGAAACGGAGTAGCCACCACTATATCTAAGAAACGTTCTTGTGCAATAACAACACTTGAAAAAAACCAATATTTTTATCGGTCTCGCGTGGTCTGTCGTGCGTTTTTCTCTCCCAGTGGAGCTTGCTCGTGAAGCAAGATCTGCTGAGTTCATTTACGTTACTAACACTGAACAATGTAGAATCATAACAGAAAATCAAAGAATCTTCATCTTTTGCCTTTTTTATCATAAAAGAAGTAGTAACTTGCTCAGTTAAGAGCATTCGAAGATAGTATTGATGAGTATTTGCGACGAATAACGTCTCTCGTTTGTTTTGGTAGCCACCTACCGGAGCCAAGGTAAAACAGAATTCATGCTAAAACCACAAAATTAAATACGAGGCAGATTACATCACGGCTTAACCTTGTAATTTCATCGAGGACTGAAACAAAGATTTAGAAGATGTAGTTTTTTCCTTGGAAAAAGTCTAAAGACAAGCGTCATGATCACCACGATTAAGAATTGATGGCATGGATGACTTTAATTTGATTGCCTATTAGATATTTCAATTAGAGACGCTAAAATAAGAAAGGATTAAGGCCTAGTTTACACGCGCTTTTCATTCGAATTGAATACAATTCAAGGTACGAATAAAATTCAAATTTACACTTTCTTTGACTTTTCTGCGGTTCTTTTTTCTAACATAAGTGTATTACTTGATGTTACCGGTCTTATTAACTACATTTTTCCTGGGGCTGCAATTAGATCCTACACGACGGAAAAGCGAAGTTTTAATTGGGCCTAATTTGCCGTTAATGGGAATTTGGGTGGTTGGCTATTCCAGCTGTTCCAGATTTACAACAGAGTGTTCCTTTGATTTCTTGCCGGCATTACTGCATACAAGTACATGTAGAAGTTGTCAATCTTGAACATATACTTTGTAAAAGATCCTTCAACAATTGGATAAGGGAGTTAGTTTCTAAAGAAACTATGGTGCTGCGTCGGTGGGAAGTGGAAACAAATGTTTGGTTTTATCAATAGAGGTGATAGATAATTTGGCCGTCGTGAAGAGATTCGAGTGCTCGACCTGTTCAAGGTGGCCAAATCATCTCATCAAGTCTCATCAAGTCCTTCAACAATTGGTCCGCTGACTTCCTAACCTTCTTACTCTGCGATTAAAATCTTATGTCATAAAAAGTCGTTCTAACTTTCAAGTATCTATTGCAACTAAATGAATCCCAAAATGTGATCACTCAGACGAAACTAATGTACAAGTTTTTACTTTCTTGCTTTTCATTTTGTCCCAAGAGAAACGCTAGATGCAAATTTGTACCTTTGCACCAATGTTTCAAAATGGTGTAAAATGGTGTAAACGTCGTGTGATTCATATTTGTAACTAAGAACACAATATGATGCTATTTTCTAATACTTTTCATTGATTTCCATGTCGGTAACGCGGTTTAGTACTTTGAGTCCAAGAATATAATGTGAGCATCAAAATGAAAACTGTTGAAGGGTATTTTTGTTTGGTGTCGTTTAAGATTTATTAACTTGGAAAATCTCTCTTGGGTCTGGAAGGGATAAATTAAAATTTGTCTACATTTGGAACCTATTGGTAGCTATAGCTTCGCTACTGATTGGTTTAACCTGTTAAAATAAAACTGTCTTCTTCGGTGTTGCATTAGTGTATATAGACTGTAACTCTTATAGCTAAATTTGTACCACGTGGAAAAACAACATGGGCAACACACCTCGATGGGCTCATCCTACGCAACATTCCGATGACAATTGTCCTTCTGTACGCATTATGAGTATGAATTCTAATTGTACACCTTTGGCAAACAAGCTATCAAAAAATTGATCATTACATATAAAAAGCTGCCCCAGAGGAATCAATCAGATACCTTTCTACTATATATACTCCTTGATTTAAAGAACGCTATCCAATTTGGAAATAGGTTGAACAAATGACACTGACAGTCGAGTTCTGTACATGGAGTTGTCGCTGCACTCAAACATTGCATTTTTTTAGTATTCTAGACATAAAGCTTGGAGCTTGCCACATTCAATATCAGTTTGCAGTTAAACGTTGGCTTCAGAGAAAGTCATCCTCGAATTAATATTGTATTGTGCCCGTACCCAAAATCCTAAAGTATCTCAATTCAAATGAAGTCAGTGATTTGCTTCTGGGGCCAAACATTTGACGAAATTTTCCACGTGAAAACTTTAGTTCTCTGATTTTCTCTTGGTATCAATGTAACGAGTATAATGTGAATAGACTAGACTTGGGGATATTACAAAACTATTCCAACAAACTTGAAGTAAACTGTTTTGTTCATTTCTCTCCTCTTCAGAGTCACCTCACTAATTGGCGTACAGTAAGTCACCATTAACAATAAAAAAATTCGCTATTAACGTGTTAACAGCTTTCTTTTTTTGTGGTCAGCATAGCTATCATAAACAGACCATAACGGAAACCACATTTAAGAAAATAGTAAACAAAGCGGTTCTGCGAGTTTTCGTCTTTCACAAAAGCATACAGTCTTTAGTCTGTTTCGTGGAACAATTTACGAAATAATTTTTTTTCCGACGTGTGTAGGAGGAAAAGAATCACTAAAATACTTTAACACGGTTTTAACGAGGCTTATGTCCACATCAGCTAGGCTAGGAACTCAACCTTGATGTTTGATGGCATTGCAAGCCGTTCATATTTATCTCTGCCTAACTCTCTTGAATAACAAATGTTTTCAGGGTTTAATATTTGGGATTTGACTTTGATAATAGCTGTACAAGTTACATGAACAATTTTGTTCCAAGTTTTTAATTCAGGCATCCTTTCACGCTTGCTTTGACTCTTGAAGTTCATAAGATTACGTTGGATACGAAACCATAATTATTCTGACTCAGTAATGGAGACGCATTCAGAAGAACGGTTAGATCAAGACAAGACCCGGCCGAGGCAATATAAACAAAATCAAAGATTTATCCAAGAAATTCTTCTGTAGCTACAAAATGTAGATATAAGGTCCATTTTTAGCAATACGGAGTTAGCGGCAACGTTTCGTCAACAACAAAACCTAAGTCAGTTTAAGATAAGTGTCATTGGATGACCACTCTTTTGATCTTTTACTTCTCACAACACTGGCTGCACCATTCAAGGCTCTGATAATCATCATCGCTTAAAAAAACCATGTGTTCCATTTAACACCATACCATGGGCGTGGTATGGCAGATGGACTTTTTCAAAAAACGGCATTTCGCACGGCGTAAGTACCTATTTCGAGAGATCTTCCCAGCAGGAGCGAGGGTCGCCTTCACTTCGATGATTCTAAAATCACCGAGTTAAACAAAAGATGTAACCTAAGGTTAAACACTTTAAAGGGTGCACATGCGAACAAAGAAACGTGCACCTTACATTCGCGACCTATTGTGATGTGACGCCAGAAGGAAAGAGGCGTGGAGTTTGAGTTCAAAAAGAACAACGCACTGTGCGTGCACTGCTCAACGAGAACAATCTAAAAATAATTACGGGAGTTCGATTACAAGACTTCGCGGCATGAAAATCAAAAGCGCAAACCAGCGGGGTGCGCTTTATTCTCTTCTAAAGCAAAATCAAATTACGCAAGTTATAGAAACAAATGTGAGCTTCCTCTTGTGTTGCACAGCAGGCCTTGAAAAATGGTTCATTCGCACCCCTTCCAAAGGGAATGTCAAAGGAACGTTCCACCGTATTTATTGACAAGTAGTGTGGTGTATATGTATTACGGCGTCTTGCACGAGGTAGAGTAACGACGCGTCCGTCATGCCTCATTTGAGAAAGTGAAAAGGTCGCGCGTGTTGTCTTGATCCAAACACGACGGGAAGTTGTGGCACCTCGAGAGTTGTGAGACCCAGATTCATAGACGGGGAATTAATCACGAATTTTCAAAACGTAGCAAACTTCCTAGAGACTTTACATCAGCGGATGAAATTAAAGAGTAAAATCTATGGATCTCTATTATAACAAATTAATAAACTGCCACGTGACGTCAGCGCCATGTTAATGTAGCTGATACCGGCTAGCTAACCAATCAGGCGGCACGTTGTGTTAGCAATCACTTTCTTCATCACCGAATGTCATTCACTGGAAAAGTGAATATCTAATGTGGTCAAAGCTTTTATATCTGGTGATCATAGCTCGTGTAAGCTACCTTAATGTAGCACAGTTTGTTTTTCAGTGCAAGGCATATTTTCAGTTTTAACATTGGGCGTTGATAAGAAGTGAAAGGGGTTCGTACCCCCACCAGTTTTGTTACTGTACACAGCTCAGCATGCTCACTATCCTAACACCCAAACACACCTTGATTGAAAGGTATAGCATGTGCCCCTCTGTCCTTGGGGATCAGCCAATGGAGAGAGCATGTAAGAGCTACATCTGCATGATGGCATACACACCTGTTGTGATGAGCTACAGCTTTGAAGGACGCGCTCGCTTTTGAAAATTCCCCCTTTACAAAAGCACATGTCCATCATGTGCCCGTCTGCGTTCAGTTAAATGTTTCTCACATGGTTCATACAAAGCGATGTTACTTCAGGTTTGGAAGGCTGGCAATAGTTGAACTACGATATTAAAACCCTTGGCCCACTTTTTTCAAAAGTGCAAAAACATGAGTTACGGGCGCTAACAAATTCTTAAGTATGACCATTCAAATGGGCACTTAACATAAACTGGAGCACTTTTGTCCACGGGAAGTATTGCTTTCCTGTGGTGCTGTTTTACTGAAACAAAAGCTATTGAGAAATGCTTTCGCGTAAAACTGTTTCTTGTGTTGTATAAGGTGGTTTCAACGTTTGAGTATGCGAATGAAATCCCCAATTGTGACCGTTGAAGTGAAAGTAATTGAGCACAGCAAAGGCGCAGAGGTGCACTTCAGTGTCTGAATGATTGGGTACGAGCTTAAGGCCCATGGTTAAATCGTTTCTATATCAACAAAATTCTCAAGGATTGCCGTTGCTACAAATAAATCATTTTAGAATTCTTTGCCTTGTGATGGACCCAAACCATTAAAAAACTCCGCTTACTCATTAATGGCCTTGAGTAGACATTTTCATCTTTGTTAAAGCACTCTTCATTTCTACTTTAAGCAACAGCATTTCCTCTATATACCAACTGATATGTGTGCCTGTTCTGTTCCATTTACTGTCCATCCGACCATGTTTAGTTTTTAACAAGCCTTTCGTTAAACTGGTGGCTCTGTTGAGTTAGATATTTTCCTTCTAAGAAGTTTTTCTGACGTAAAACAGTCTGCTGCCTTTAAACAACGAAATGTTGTTATCGCTAAGACAAAAAGATGGAAGTACGTCCTGTGATGCGCCACGCATCCGCACATTTTACTTTTTAATTTCACCTGCTGATGTTAAGTCTCTAGGAAGTTTGCTACGTTTTGAACTTTCTTGATTACTTTACAACGAACATATAAGGTGGATTATGTTTGAAGTAAATATGCCGTTTGATTCAAGGTGCAAGAAGCCTAAAGAAATAGCATAGCTGGCTGCTGGTCTTGTCTTGGATAAATCTGAACAAGTAATATTCAGAACAAAATGGATCATGGGGGTAGTTTCTAAAGAAACTGTGGTGCTGCGTCGGTGGGGAGTAGAAAAGAATGTTTGGTTCTAGTTGACAAGGTAATTGGCCACCGTTAAAAGATTCGAGTGCTGACGCTTAGAGTGTTAGCCTTTCGTTAGAGCGAATCGATCTGCCCAAGACCGGCGATGCTTTATATTCCTGTATTTTTTTTAATTATTGTACTATTAGTTTTGAGTTTCGCTCATTCGTTAAAAAAAATCCTGTCTAAACTTTCCAAATGACTTCTCACTTCTGATTGGGGTATAGACTGCATAACCCCCCAGTTGTTTCTCGTTTAAAAGCAAAAGTATTTTGTATTGATTGTCATGCTCACAGCACCAAACTGCTCAACCACTGAGATTCGATCAGATAGATCTATATTTCTCTTCAGTAAAAAGCAATCGTTATAGTTACGGCACCGAAATTTTGCCTCGTACTCTTAATCATGTCAAGACTAACTAATTTGTTAGCCTATACATGAGACAGGTTGCATACATACAACTGATTTTGTTTACTAACCCACACTTTATTTAACATAACAACAATTCTTTCTTGAAGCCCTTGAGGGTTTGGAAGGCGTGTTGCAAGCGTCCAGAGAACAGATAAGAGAGCACGCTTCTGCCTTTTTAATTACAGAGAACAACTGTTCGTTGGATTTGCGATCAGATAAGGGCAGTTATTTCTATTTCAAGGACCGGAAGGTTTTGAAGACAGAAAATAAAGGTGGAAGACAGAGCAATAGAGGCTAATAGAGGGGCACACATTTTGGAAAGGTACATTGAAAATTGCACTTATCCAATTATTTTTGCAATAATAAAGTGAGATTTATGAGATTATCAGCCATTGTTAACAGCATTAAATCACAGGAGACAATAGACAGTTATCAGTTAATTCCACGTGTTAAAAGGCGATGGAATGGCAAAAGTATTATAGAGATCCAAAATGACATTGTTTTTAAACCTTGCTGGACTTGAACATTTTTCCCAACCTTCCGTAGAAACGATTTAAAAAACCCATTTAATTTATTCTTTCTAGAGCTTAGTATGTTACTTATTTACAGATGAGAAAAATGTAGCAAGGAAATAAATGTCCGTATTCCCGAGCGGTTTAATGTAGACCATCGGCAAGCTTAGATCTTTACCGTATTGAAAGAGCACAAAGGAATGGGCAAAAGAATAATTCAACACAAAATCCGAGCTCCAAAACGACAGTTTTTGGCAGAGAATGAGTGGCAACTTCTTGGGAAATAATTTTCCGTATGACACGAGATATCGAACTTCTCTCTACCGTTAAAAACCTTTTAAAAGCTTCGAAAGTTCAAAACAGGGTACTCACATGGAACACAACTAAACACTAGGAAGTCCGCTCTCCAAATTAAATAGAATTTTTCACGAGCAAGATGTGTGAAATTCGCCGGGAAATACTAATCGTTCGTATTGCCTTGAGAAATCTCTAAACTGACAACCAATAACCTTGAACACTAGCCATAGCTTTGAGAAAATAACACAGCAAAGATCGAAAGAAGAAGAAAAGGGTGAGAAGAACTGTTAATTTAAATTACAACAGAACCGTTTAGAGTTGTCGAGAATGGCCACTAGCCATATCAGTACACAAGATTTTCGTTTTCGCCAATGTTTAATTTCAGGCACAAAAAACGTATTAAAGTTTGCGATGTGTTGAAGTTGAATGTAGATACAGAACAAAACCTTGCCACGAAATCTAAATTGGGTTTACTTTGATTTTGTCTTCAATTGATTACTAGCAGAATGTAATGTTTGTGAGCTTGTAAATACGATTACCTACTATCCCTATAATTAAATACTCTTAGCGTTAATAAAACACTGAACGAGCGACGTATTATTGTATGAATTTTCTTTATTACCTGGAGAACAAAAGACTTTTACATTTTGTAAAAAAGCTCGAGTATTCTTCAATGCACAAAAGCTCTCACTTCATCCTTTATCTAAAATATTCAGTTTTACATTTACTTTAATTAGGATCAGATAATACTTTATACAATTCTGATAAGTTTTAAGTCAAATCACCGCACCGCAGTTTTTTATCTCTAAATTTACTTGAACGTACAAAGTTGTGTACAAATATACAAAGACATTCAATCGTCAATAAAATGAAACAAGAAAAACTGCAAAATAGTGAATCGTTATCTTTTCAAGAAACATCTATTTTGCCCCAAAAATAATATCTCAGTTTTCCAAATGCTTTCAGCAGTTTTGTTTCTTGACATCAGTTAAACTAATTTGCGTAAAGGGGCCCTCCGAAGAAGTCATTATAGCCTGTATAACAACAATTGTCATTTTCGAATTGTTCAACATATTCCTGCCTGTTAGAGCACAATATTTCGGACAGATCTCGAATGTAATCTTGCGCAAGCCTTAGAAGTTCCAATTTGGTTAATTTTCGCTTCTTGTTAGTGTTTGGAATTACTTTTCTGAGGGCCTCCATAGCGTCGTTAATGGCTTGAATACGCCGGCGCTCCCTGTTGTTCGCCCTAATCCGGCGTAACCGCGGATCAAGGGTACAACTCCTCGTTGCCTTCCTCAGGGAGTTGTCAGTAATTCCGGTCTGGTAGAAATCTTCTTCACCGCAACCTGCCAAGGAAGACGTCCTAGGTATCCCCGCGTCATTTTCCATTTGCAATGATGACCCTTTTTCGTCACTAAAATGCCATTGTGTTTCCACTGCGATTTCCTTCTCCATGGAAAATTGACGCTTCCTTTATCTGATACAGCAGAGATGTCCAAATATGCGTACCTGCTGAATTGAAAGAAGGGGGAGCGTAATTAAATCTAAACTAATATAACCCCAAAAGGAAGTTCACTGAATTTAATCGAGTTCCTTAAAATTGGAAAGAGGGACCGTGCAATAACTCAAGAATACGTAAGTTCTCTTTAAAACTTGAGGAAAAAATGTCACCTTACAGTTGTGTGTTATAATTTGTTGAATCGAAGGTAATCCGAGAAAATACCTTGTAATATAAACACAAAGAAACTACGACTTACCCAAGCTTATTGGAAAACGGAATAGTGAGATGGCACCTCTTCTTGGATGACGGCAAATATTTGAATTGCGTATTTCAGGTTTGGATGTTTACACATTGTAAACCAATTTTTGAGTCTCGAGCGCTTTTATGGCGATCGGACAAAAACGGGCTCGTGCGGCCAATCAGAAATCTTTCTTTGTATCAAACTCGGCTCCAAGACACCGAGTTGCAGCGACTAAAGAATGACAGCCAAGTCAAAACATTTCATGGCGAGTGGCAAGCAATTGTCTTGAAGCATTTTTGTCTCCCTTTAATAAATTTTCTATTCGTCGTCTAGAGGCTTTATTCATTAAGACTGTATCGTCTATTGTTACCTGCCGCCACATGCAATGTAAATCAATTCTCAAGTGTATTCCAAATCACTTATCTTAGCAACCGCTAACGAAACAGCTCTATATATTAAAAAAAACCTGAGCTGCTTAGCTATTTCTTGTAATTCCTTTTAGACTAGAATTAAAAAGAGCCTGGGGGATTCGCTGATGTGTGAAATTTCATTTAACTGAAATTTTCAATGAAAAAGATTGACAACTTGCGGATTATAAAAAAATTACAAACAGCCGAACCCTTTTAGCCAGTAATAAGGCTGCAATAGTGCTTCTTTGGCCGGCGTTGTGTGTTTCGATATGCGAAAAGGTTACAGGCTTCTTTGTTGTGTCTCTACCGCATAACAAGGCAGTTTGATTTGAACAAAAGCAAGTTACAATCCCCGCAGCTTCGTAGCAGGCAGGTGGCGTCTTTGCTCCTGATTGGTCACTATCGAACGGCAAAGGGCTGTGGAAAATTTCCCACGGTTGATATAGAAGATCATTTTAAGACACATGGTCTGAACAAAGGATTCCAAATAAGCACATGCTTACGTTTATTTGACATGGAGCCTAGACAATGCTCCCAAACTCCTAAATAAGGATGGTGGCTCTTTTAAAAAAGGATGCGTTACGAATTCACGCTGTCACGGTTTGAGTGAATTTGCCAAACTTTGATTAGCGTTGGCAGGGCCATAGTCACGCTCTTTTCAGACTTGTGTTCTTTCTTTCACCCAATGGATATGCCTTTGTTTCAAACAAATGATACTACCTCAAAACACCAGTGGAAAAATGCCAAAAAGATGACTAAGGGACACACAAGAACAAGAATAGCTAAGATTAAGGCAGTTAAAAACAGCGACCTATACAATTCTGCTGGCATATTCCTTAATCTTTTCTCCAGTACACGCAGCTGATCTTCATAGTAGAGTCTTGTGATTTGGTTCGCCCTTGTGGATGAAACTCTACGGTGGAACCATGAATTCATTTCAAAGGTCTCCAGCAATCTTACCTATGTTGTTGTTTGTTTTAGTGTATTCTACATTATGAATACTGAAAGAGACCGCTGAATCCCCAGAAGAGCTTCGAGAATCACATAAATGTATTCCAAACGTTCCTGGTGTGTGCGAAAAAATAAATGGAATTCAAATTTAACAGCAAATGGCTTCAACAGCTTAACTAAAACAACTTCAGAAACAAACGCCATTTTACAAACAAAGGGCCAGTAAATTAAACAAAGAAACATCACAACAAAGTGAAGGACGAGAAAATATTAAAGCCTTGCCCATACAAAAGAGAACTTAAAAATAACCTCCACGATGAGTAATTATACGCTTCCTTACAATTTAAGCGAATTAAAATCCAATCAATCAAAATATGCATGCTACAGATTTTCCACAACTGTCAGAGACTGAATAGCCGTCTTGGTCAATATACCGGCAAATGATCAATTCAGTCAATCCTTTAAATTCTTATTATGTCTTTCCTATTCTTGTAGATCAAAAGCAACTTTTTTTTTTTACCTTGACAAAAATTTGATACGATTCATCGTCAAAATAAAACACTTAACCTTTGACTTAAGCTCATGAGGTGTGCATGTTATGGATGGAGGACAAAGGGTTTATTTTAGCACTAGACGAATGATGCCTTAAGGGAAAAGCAAGCTTAAAGAGTCTCTGTCAACCAGTGCGCTTTGCGGGCGTTGATTCGTTTGGCGGCCATTTTCGCTTATATCGAAATTGCAGTTCTCAGAGTCCTGGCTTTTTCTGAGGATCTTCTGCGCTATGTGAACGATTTACGGTCAGGTGTGTGAAGACATCATTACATCATAGAATTTCTATATATATTTGGGGTTTTTTTTATTGAATTAAGTTTGTGCCAAAAAAAACACCGATTTTGTTGTGGTCGGGCCAACTGTCGCGATCTCCGCCAAAACGTGGTAGGCCGCCAAAGAATGAAAAAAACAAAACGATTCTCTTGCGAGAGAGCACTTTCAACCTCAGGAACCAGAAGACGATTGATCTTGGTTTTCAGCGAAACACCAATAGCGAATTTGGGGAGGTTTCTTGTCTCCACGCTTGCAAGTTAAGTGGCATCGCAAACCTTCATCTCGACACGGACAGCCGCGGTATTTCCCAGATTTCTTTGAACACATTGTTGAACAGCTGCGAGTCTAAGAGGCAATTGCACAATAAACAAGCTTACATATTTAGGGATATTTTCGTTCAAGATGTCGTAAATAAATTTATCTAGTTCTCTACTCACCACGCGGTTTAGTGGGACCGAAATTGGCTGACTTGTCGCTGAATAAGTCGAAGCAGCTTGTAATCTTCGAGTTGCAATTGCAACCGGAGAGCCATAATCATTTTCCACCATCTCTTCCTCTGCCGAATCCTCCATTTCTACTTCACGACTTAGCTCCACCATCTTTGAAAGTGTACTCAACTGATCCTTTGACAAGAAGAACTTCGAGAGCTTCCAAACATGGCTGCCGCGTGGCGTAAACAATAACACACGCTCGCAAAGGCCTGTGGTTGGAAGAGACTCTTTAACGCTTTTAAGATTTACAGTCCTCCATTCTGTGTTACTCTGGATACCAAATCGCGCGAGTTTCAATATAAGCTTTTACACAGATGTATAGCTACGAATGCCTTTCTATGTAAAATCGGTATTTTATCATCACCAGCATGCTCGTTTTGTGGAGAAACAGATGAATCCCTCGAACATCTCTTTATATCTTGCCATTATACTAGCCAGTTCTGAGTGGAAGTTATCAAGTGGTTTAATATAAATAAGTTGTCATATAAAAACATAATGCTTGGTATTTTAGACTGTAAAGATGATTTATAATGGTAATTGAACTGAGTGGAGTGCAATTTGGTCTGAAATCATACGCGTGATTTCAAAATCGAACGAGCGCGCAGCGCGAGTTTGATTTGAAATCACAAGTAAAAGAAAGGATGCGATTTAGAGCAAAAACTGGTGCAATTTGGGAATAAATCGCACTGTTGAGAGCCAATCAGATTGCAAGGATCACCAATGATTTCAAAATGGGTGTAATAAATTTGTAAATCACATTTTGTTAATAGTATAATTGTGGAATTATCGAAGCCAGACATAGCTTTAGAGTATTTGTTGCGAGGGTTAAAATAGTTTATCAACTCGAAACTAAAATCGCTAAATCATCACGGGATAAATCACCAATTAACTTAGCTATTCATTTAAATAAATGGGGTACAGCAAACATCACGACTGATATTTGGTGCTCAAAAAAAAAAGAACAAAATAATTATGATAGCCATAATAATAACGCGTCGTGGCTCCCTAATTACTGTCCTTTGAAGATGGGCGTGCGTGTGTGTGTGTGTGTGTGTGCTGTACTAGTATTGTTTTCATTTGTGAATCTGTAACTTAATAAAATGGAATAAAAACTATTAAAATACAAAACAAGTTTAACGCTTAATGCTATAACGTATGCTAGACAAGACGCTTCTCATTTGCATTTAATACATTAAACAAATCATTCATCTTTGCAGGGCTCAGTCAAGCTTCAACACAGTTTTTACAGGTACTTGAGTCGTTCTTTTCCCTATTTGGGGCAACTTAATCAACTTTTGTACACAAGGTCCTAACCCCAAATCCACTGTGCTGCAACCACGCCTTCGAATTGTCGCATAGAACGTAACCGATGCTACATAATAACATTTGAGTCTACACATTGTTCGACTCAGTCCATTCAGGACTCGAAAAAAAGAGTATCATTTTGGCTTAGTGACTGCAATTCTTGCTGTGTTAGTGTGGCGAGTTAACTCCCTTCACGCCACTGAAACTTATGCAACGTATAAATTGGCTTCATTGAAGTTTTTGTTTTTGCCCTGACAATGTCTCAATAATATTATCTTCTTATCACCAAATTCAAAACGTTAAATTGACGTTCTTTTTTCAATTTAAAATGCAAAACAAAGATTACCTCCGAAGCGAGACTTTCGCATTTTATCCAAAACTAAAAGTCAGAACCAACCTGTACAGGCCTAACAAGCAGCATGAAAGCATTGCTCAGTTAGCTTTCATTTCAATAGTCACGCTTTGGGATTTCATCCACAGACTCAAAAGTTAGAGCCACCTTCTAATCATAACATAAACGGCACCATAGGAAAGTTCTACTCAGTAGCTTGCTTTCATTTGAATGGTCACACTTTAGGATTTCATCCACACACTTAAGTTAGAACCTCGGCTTGTACAGAATAAAAAAACAGCGTCACAGTAGTTTTCATTTGATTGGTCAAACCTTGGGATTTCATCCACAGATTTTAAAGGTGGAACCTTCTTTTGTAGAGTATTAAAAAAGGCATTAAAAAAATACTAATCAGTAGCTTTCATTTCAATGGTCAAACCTCAGTATTTTATCCACGGACTTAAAATTACGTTAAACCACTTTGGAGAGTATAATAAGCACCACCACAGGAAAGTACTGCTCGGTAGTTTTCATTCAAATGGTCACATTTATGCGTTTTATCCAGAGTATGAAAGTTAGACCATTCTCTGAAACGCAGCTTTCATTATCGAGGTGCCACAGTCTGGAACGCCCTCCCCTTTAAGACCAAAATTCAGTCCCCTCTGAATTCTTTCAAAGCTTGATTGCTAGCGCAGCCTTTGTCTTCAGACTTCCCTTGTTCTTAAATTATTGCGCAGCTTTCGCTAAATTTTATTGTAATTGCCTATTAGGAATAAATAGATGAATTAATACCGTGTTAGAATCAAGCTCGTGCACACGGCATAGTAAACAGCAGCACATGAAACTACTGAACATTATGGCTTCATCCACATATTGAGAAGTTTCATATACAAGGAGAAGTCAAGGTTAAATACGAAATATTTCATTTACTAAACACCATGCATTTCTTATAAACAGACTACCTCGAGGGTTCAACAACTGCTCTTTCTACATCACCAGTAACTTAACACAAGAAAGAGTTAAAAAAAACTATGAAGCGGGTGTTACTTGGCATGGCCTCGTGTACAAATTAAACGTTAAAACTTGAAAGAAATCCACGAGATTTGTTTGTTCTAAGACTTAACTCGCCTTGGGCGACCTGGCGTTTACAAAATGTCTACCCCATTCAAGTTCAGAATGATACCACTTGTCAGTGCAGCTATCCATTTTCACGGTTTTTGAATGCCGCCACACGTTTCCCCAGAATGAAGACTTCACTTTGGCAAGGTTCGAATGCGACGTAATTAGCGAACACTTTTAATTGAGTATCTTTTATTTTCTCTTGTGTTTTCGTTCAATATGCCTTTTGATTTTTGTACCTTGATCGCAATGAAGGCTTGGAACGGCGTTAACATTTACTGGGCCTATGTTGCACCGCTGTTACATTGGCGCCACGTTTGAGCAGCATCACTCCAATATTTTCCGAGATATTCTTGATTTTGTGATTTATCTTTGTAATTAAAACCATTTGTGACGTCATCAATTTTTGAACAAAAACGTTAATATCTCTGGAACAAGAGAAGATATGCATAAAAAGAAAACGCCATTCTTGTTTTCTTTGAAAGGCCTTTTAACGAACCTGTTTTCTAACATGAAATTGCTCTTACAACACCGGGAAGAAAACATTAAGGCTTTTCCCCCAGAAAGAACATTATAATCAATTTTTACCGACTTCACTAAAATACACAGGAAGAACTTGAAAAAATGCTGCAATCCAATTCCATCCTAGCCATCCACAGCCAAACGCAACTAGTAGGGTTATTGCTAAAAAAATCTGGACCATTATTTTAACGATTCCATTGAAATAAATTCGTTTTTTGGCTATTTTTAGTGACACTAAAAATAGGTGACACTGCCCCTTTAACAACCCCTGTGAAACAATTAACAAGAAACCTCCAGACGCCGCAACGCGCAAGCAATTTAAGAGCGAACACAAAGGCTTTTCGTACTTCATTGTGAAAACAGGCTCGATTCAAGTATGCACACGAGCCATTACGGATTACCTGATTTTTAGACCTTGTGTTGGCGTGCACGCCAAAAAGGAACAAAGCACAAGCTTGAGGAATAAGCAGCGACTCCGTGGTTATTTTGAAGATGTTGCGAGGAAAAGATTGCGTAGGTCAGAAAACCGTCTGTCGAAAATTATTTTTGAGCTTCTGTGCTGATCGTTGAAGGTTAAAATTTCGTTTACTGCAAATTGAAGGGTCACATTGCGAAAACTGTTAATTTTATGATCGAGCGAAAATCAAATTATTCAGACGCACAGGTTCCAATTTAAATAGTCACACCTTAGAATTGATTTTAAGAGCAAAAAGCTACCTTGCCTTGTTACTCAGGGCTCCTGGTTAACGAGGCTTCTTTTTTGGCTCTCTCCAACCTTCTGTGCGTTTTCGTCATCCAAAATGGCGGGTTGAACACACTGATTCACTCTCTCACTCTACACTGGGTCTGTCTTCGAACGCCACTTGCGGGTGTGGGGTGGGGGGATGACACAAACTGTTTGCGAGCATTCATAACTTTTTTAACATCACAGCAAACGCCACCAAATTTTGTGACTTGAACTAAAATTTACCTGGCAACAATCTAGTATAATAGTTCATTTCAGGTGTAACTTGATGTTTCCATGGCAACAATAGTTTGACTGTCAATTTTTCGAAATTTGGATTTTCTTTTTTAGTTTTAATAGGAATTTAAATTTTTTACGCTCTTTAGTAGCGTTCTTTTACTGGTTTTGATTACTTTTGAGTCAATTTTCTCGGTATTGTGCGCTTTGAGAGAAATCGAGAAATCCAACATGGCGGCACTTACAGTCCGTGAACTGAATAAACAAGAAACCCTTTGTAGTTTCAAAAGACCTCGTAGAACAAGCGTGTATTCGTAGCGGTTAAGAACTATAAATCCTGCCTTATTACGCCGGTTCTACGTGAATTACACTGGCTGCCCATCAGCCTAATTGATTATTAAAATACTCCTAATAATTTTTAGGGTCAGTTATTTAAAGACCACGTTCTAAGCCATTTTCAGTTTTGCCAACAGTCATATTTACAGCGGTTACCAATAACACACGACCTACGGCATTCAAAAGAGTCGGATAAAGTTGCGTTTTGTGGACGGCAATCAAAGAAAAGCCGTTGAAATTATTTTGAATTCTGACAAGGTTCCAAGGTAACCCGCGAAGTAACTAAGAATTTTACCTCGCTAAGAGAAGGTAAACTTTATTTAAATTGATTTTCGAGCCAGATCAAGCGCAAATAAAAGGTATTGTTGAATTAAGAATTTCAATTTTCACTGCACGTGATAATTTACTCACTTGCACGCATCGCTGATATATTATCAGGAGTAGCGATTTCAAATGTTTCATAAAAAAAATACGGTTTCGTCTAAACAATGCCCATTTTTTTAGATAATCTGGCTTGGAAATCAACTTTTATAAAGTTTACCATCCGTCAGCGGATAAAACTGTCAATTTCTTGGTTCTGTTGCCTTGAAATGGTCTCAGAATTCAAAATAATTTCAACGGCTTTTCTATGATTGACGTCCACCAAAACGCAACTTTATCGGAGTCTTTTGAAGGCGATAGGTCGCGTGTTATTGGTAACCGCTGTAAACACTGTCTGCTGCTGGCGGTAACAAAAATGCTTGCATCCCAGACTAGAGAACTATTTATCTACTTAAAATAAACCACTTATAAACAGATTTGAAGGCCCACTGCTTGTCTTAAGCCGCGGCCTAAGTTAGACTCTGTTAAATAACTGGCCCTTAAAGTTTTACATGATTTTGCACCTGCATACCTGTCAGACCACATTTCAGTTACTAAGGGTGCGTTCGTTTGGGAAAATCCAAATCCGGATTTTTGATCCAAGATCACCAGAATCATGGTGCATCAAAGGAACCGACGAACCCTTACCTTGAGTGGATTCGTCGGTTCCTTTGATGCACCATGATCCGAGTGATTTTGGATCAAAAATCCGAATTTGGATTTTCCCAAACGAACGCACCCTAAGTCGTCTTCACCTTAGTAACAGTGACGATGGAATTTTACATAGTATCCTCGAACAAAGTCGTATAAAGCTAAAGGTTATGGCGCATTTATGTTTGCCGCTCAATCCTAACTTGTGGAACGCTCTACCTTTGGTCATTCGGTCTGCCACAAGTCTCTCTTCCTTTCAAGTTAAAGTTGAGACTCTTTTATTTAGGAAAGCCTTCGACAGTGACTGATTTTACACTGAAAAGCTCATTAGAACATTTAATGGATAAAATGCGTTATATAAGTATTTTTTAAACGGGGTGGAGCGGACATGTGCGGAGATAAATGGGTGGCGGAAGCTTGTCCACAATGGCGCTACGAAAGCAGAATCAAGATGGCGGGTGAGAGGGCAACCACGCGGGGAACAGGCTTTCTTGGCGCGGACGGCTTGATCCCGGCCTTGGATCTGAGCGGCCTATATAAGTACTTTTAGATCTAGTTTTAGTTATGAAACTGTCAAACGACATTAACGAGAAAGTAATGGCAGAGCATGCCATGCTCAACTTATATGATGACTGAAGACCTTGATTTTGATTGCAGTTATCATTATTACACATCATGCGCGCAAAATACATGCAAGAATGAAGGAGCTCAGGGAAGCAAATGAAGAGCTGGATTTTAGCTTAGGTTGTTTATTATGCTGTCAGATCGCTTGATGGTTACCATCACTGACTGAGTGTTGCTCAGCAGCGCTCATTTGAATGGTCACGCTCAGTTTAGGATTTCAATCACAGCCTCACAAGTTAGACCCACCTTGTGCAGTATACGTAAACAACAGCGTGGGAAAGTACAGTTAACTGCTCAGTAGCTTTCATCTGAATGGTCACACTTTTCATCGGCCATAGCCGAAAAGGTTAGAACCACCTTTTACAGCATAATAAATAGCACCACAGGAAAGTACTTCTCAGTAGCTTTCATTTGAATGGTCACATTTTTCATCGGCCACAGCCGAAAAAGGTTAGAAACACCTTGTACAGCAAAATAAACAGCACCACAGGAAAGTACTGCTCAATAGCTTTTAATGGTCACACTTTAGGATTTCATCCACAAACTCAAACATAAGAATCACCTTGTACAACATGATAACAGTAGCACGGGAAAGTACTACTCAGTATTCTGGGAAAGAAGTGTGATAGACTAAGACGTTTGGTACTTCGCTACACAAGTTTGATTTATACTCATTGAATCTGTTCGACTATGGATCAAAATAGGCCTTATCACCATTTTTGACGCCATTTTAACGAGTAGGCAAACACGTCTGAAATAACAGTGTTTGTATGGAAATCCGATGTCAAAAAATTTTTATAAAACATCGCTTCTGAAAAATTCATGAATTGGAAACTTTTGGTACTAGGAAAATGATTTTACGCAAAACATTGGAGGGATGTAGCTGTGCCAGAAAGCGTCCAGTCGTGTTTTGAACTTTCCATACATTTCCCTGTATTTTTTCCCGCGAACTATTTTTAGCAGCAGTTCACGGCTGGTTCGCTATACAAGCCTGTTTGCCTACTCGTCAAAACGGCGTCCAAAACCGTGATAAGGCCTATCAGCTGAAAATATTGCATTCAAGAAAACAGCAAAGAGTCGTATGACTAATTTAAAACTTACTATAATTTAACGTTGTATAATTTCATTTCATAATGATTTTAATTAATTAAAACCCAACGAGAATATTGAAGCAACTGAAACACTTAAAATGCTATCTCCTTTATTTCCAGATCGTTTGGTGGCGTTTTAAAGGCATAATTGTGTGAAAGCTAATACAGTATTATCTGTTTGAATGATTTAGCTGAAAATGTGAGTCGCAAAACGGTTTAGGAAACTAATCTTACTTTCCGAATTTATGAGCTGTTGTTGACTTGACTAAAGCTTACTTTGCATTTTCATCGCGATATTTGCCCCTTCAGCCAATTGGTTTTCGGCAGTGTCAATTACGAGATTTTGAGCTCACAGTTTGCCGAACAGGAGAAAACTTAAGATTTTGTTTAAAACTAAATGCGAATTTCTAAGGCGATTAAGGCTAATTCCGAACACATATCCACCCAAATAAACCATTGGGTTCCCCTGATTATAGATGCACTATTTCAAATAATCTATTGTCAGTAGTTTTTGTGGCGATTTAAGGCGATTTATTGGTGATCAGTTTTGCGATTCTTTTTCGATCAGAGCAAATCCAGGCCACTTAAACGCAAAGGAAAAGTCAAAGCCTCCTTGGGAACCTTTCAGGCGACATCGCATGCCTGCACTCTGCTGTCAACCGCGCAACAAATCGTAGTGAAATCGCACCGAAAATCCGGCTTAGGAAGTTTTTACGCGGCGACATGTTATATTGCCTTACAAAAATCAACGCAAAAAATCGCCATCAGAGTTATGCAGAATGGCATTAAAAATGTAATTTGTATATAGCGGCACTTTACAAAGGCAAACTCACAAAGTTTGTTGTGTCGCTTTCTTTCATTTCAGCAGACTTCCAACTTATCCAAATCATTTCTATTACAATGCTTGGTTGATTTTGATGGATTAGTGGTCATGAAAATTATCTGAACAGGTTTTACCACTATTTTTATCACAGTTTAAGAAAAGAGTTCATTGTTGGTTTATAATTATCCAAGCCGATAAGAGTTCCTAGTGTAAAGCATTTTCAAATTTCTTTCCTTTTAAACTTCAGACCTCCTCATTGCATGTCATATCATTTCTTATCGGCACAGTTTTAAAAATTTGTAGCAGAAACTTAAAACAACAAAATTATGAAGGCCTCCTTTTTTTCCGTCTCCGCTCGAGTTTGTTTACCCATTTTACCTCCTATTGCGACCACGCGGGCAAATACAAAAACAGGGAGAAAATGATCAATTAGTTTATTATTATGATACATCTGAGCTAAAAGACACCGAACTGATTTTTAATTAGTAATCTTTGAAAATTTAATAACAACTGATCAAAAAAGAACCATGTAGAGCCATGACCTCATTGAAATCAGCGAGTGAGTTGTTTGACCTCATTAAGAAACGAAGATGGGTGATCGATCGACAAAACTATAAATAAAAGTGACAACGTATGAGAAAAAGTTTACTGTTTGTCTAAGGCACACCGTGTGCTTAATTTTGAGAAGAAGACAAAAGGAATGAACGTGGACAAAAGGCATAAGCATATACAGCAAGAAAGATTGCTTGTCTCGCGAGAACACCGTGGCTTGACACCGTCCATCATATTCTTAGCATCTTAAATAAAAATTTTCCCTTACCTTCGCTCCGATTCATTTCTTTAGTTTCCGCGCCTTCTCTTCGCTTTCACACTTTAAACCTATTGACGAATTTTATATCATCCAAGACCCCAACAAGATAATAATGGAAAAACGCTTAACGGTAAAAAGATTTATATAGAGGAACACTTTTAGGCGGGCGACGACCATATGTGGTCCAAACGGTCGGTCTCTTTAGCATGAAGTAACTGGGAAAATTAGTGCTTCCCTTCTGTATGAAATGTTAGCCCATCGCAGGGTTACCAATACGTCGCCAGTACCAATTTTTACACCTGGGTGAAGACAGACAACGTAGAGTAAAGTTTATTGTCTAAAGATTACAACGACAACTGCAGAGACCAACCCAGCCTCGAACCAACAACCCTCCGATCTTCAAACTGAAAAGTTCGATAGAAAGTCCAAAGTGCCAGCCATGACAACAGCGCGACTCCCAAATGCTTAACGGTAAAACGATCGTAAGGCCTGGTTCACACTTGTGAGAATAACACAAGCACAAGTACGTATACAAGCAAAAGAAAAATTGTGTGAGCCAGCATGAGACACGCAGTGCTTTTGATTTTCTTGAACCACCTTCGTTTGTGCTAAGCCCACACTGGTTCCCACTTATGAAATAAAAATAAATAAATAAATAACCTTTATTTACCCTCAACAGTGTTTATAGCACATTCAAGTGCATGTGGGACCGAGCATTAAACTTGTAGTTCACAAAGAAATAATTAAATTGAATATAACATGGTTGAAAATCTCAACTTGAAAGAGGCAGACCAGCTGGCCATTTACAATTACAAGCGCGGCCGAGGAGTTAAACTCGGGGATACCAAGAAACAAACAACTTTAGCTAGCAGTCAAAGCGGGACTTGAACCCGGGACCTCCAGATTTCAAGCGAGGCGCTAGAACCGCTCAGCTATGCTGTCTCCCTAAACACAAGCACACCGCGACATAGGCATGCGCAGTACTGCTGAGTGAGTCCTTCTGGTTTTCTGAAACCGGTTAACACTTGTCACATAAGCACAAGGGCTTCTGAAATAAGCACGAACATAACAAAACAAAAAAAACCAGTCTATTTTCTTGTGCTTGTGCATATGCCTGCACTTATCTCCCACCGGTTAGGACGCGTTTAAGACGAGTTTCAAAAGCGTTTGCAACGCGTCTTAAACGCGCTTCAAATACATTTGAAACGATTTTCTAAACAAACGCATTTCAAACGTGTTTAAGACGCGTTTCAAACGTATTTAAAGTGTTTGATACGCGTCTTAGACGCGTTTTAAACGCGTCTTAAACGCATTTAAGACGCGTTTGAAACGCGTTTAAAGCTTAAACGCGTCTTAGACGCGTTTGAAATGCGTTTTAAACGCGTCTAAAACTAAGTGTGAAAGTATGTGTCCGCTGATTTTCCCATACATTTTTATGATAAAATTTGTATATTTTCTTGCAAAACTCAACACGGTTTCAACCCACCAACTGGAGATATTTCACAAACATAGAAAAGTTACTCTCCTTTTAGTACAAGGGAATCTTTTTCGGCCCAAAGGTCGTAAATTCTCACTCTTTGCTGATGAACTTGAACCCCACCGTTTATAGAAGGAAAAGTATCATGAGAATTGGGAACCTCGCCTTCACTTTCCTGCCTCCCCATCCAAGATGACGTCGTTTTAATACTATGAAAAGCCTTTGCATATGTTTACAAAAGTAAAACGCCACCGCTTTGACAGAAAAGGTCTATTGGTTTTGGAAAGGCTACGCTTTAGAGCTGGCTCCAGTAATTATATAACACCTCACAACTTCAATGTCGGATAAAGTCGCAAGTCCTTCTATTGTAGTGGAATCTTATCTCCATATTCAAAACATCGCAGACATTTGAGCCCGTGAAAATGGGGTATTCCGATATCTTAGTGATGTAGTAAGAATAAGCTGTGCTAATACGTCCGCTGTCACTGTGGGTTCGCCTGTAGTGCAGTGGTTATCACGTCTGCCTTGAATGCAGGAGACCGGGGTTCGAATCCTCGCCGGTGAACCATATTTTCATGTATTTTACACGGTTACTTACTTGGTTCCTTTGATATAACAGATCATTACAGTGATCCTATGTGACAATATGGCTGATTATTCCCTGCTGGCTGTTTCATGTATTCCGATACCCACGAAGCAAAATGGCTAAAAAGAACCCGTATGAACGAAATGTATGGGCTAATAAATATAATTGTTCATTAATGTATTTCTGAACTCACCTGTGACACCTTGCAGAGATGGTTTTTACTTGTAGAGATGTTTTCACTCGATGGAAACATGTCCTGTTGACATGAGCCCGGGCCTCGCTGTAGCGTACAGCGGTGTACACCATTACAAAGGGATGTCGATGTAAGCCGCACAACAATTCCCTTCTGCCATCCTGCAAAATATTGCTCCCAAATCACGACAGTAAGTTTTTTCCGTTTGTAAAGTAATGTTAGTTTCTTTCCTGGCGTCTTAATCTTTCTAACTAATATCTTACAAAAATGCTCAAATTAGCAATCTTTGGTCGTTTCTATCTAGCTCTACCGACTGGGAAATTTTCCGAGATCTTTAAGCAAAATAGACATTGTCAAAGCAATAGGCCATTTTCACCCCGGCGACATTTTACTACCACTTACAGAATCCTTACGTTTTTTGCTTTCTTGTGTTAACAGAGGCCTTTTTTGTTATTTATAAACCTCACAGAAATTACAAGGAAAAACGAAATGAATTAAAATTGTAGTAAATGACGCTATCGTGAAAATGTGCTTATTTTCGAGGAGGTTCCGGGATATTAAAACGTTCCTTGTTAACAAAAAAATTACAAGGCTACTATAACCACGGAAATATTTCCGAAATCTGCTTTCTACTATCTGCAATATCTCTCGGCTCGATTACCAGCCGCTGTTCGGGAAATGAGCCCACGCTCACCCCCGAAGAGACTTGGGGAGGAAAAGCCGGACCCGAGGGGGCGGCGGAAATCGAGCCTACAATACCTTCGCCTTATAATTAAGCCGGGTTCTCATATGCCGCCGAAGTACCTGCGACAGAATCACAGGCAATTTCTAGTGTCTGTGAAGAGTCCCAGTAAAGAGCAATAAATACCCTTAGATAATATAAATTGATAAATACCCTGTAGAGAGCCACATACCGTGGATAAATTAAAAGTTGGCTTCACACCTTTTGAGGCCGTGCTCCATGATCTCAGATGCTTTCCCTCATTTTGGGATAGATTTTACGACTTAGGTATCGCAAACTACGGAAGAATCGGAAAAACTTCGCAGGAATCTCGGATGTCTTCTTATGTCGGCGTCTCATGTTCTCATATGCCGAAACAGTATTCCAGCTAGTATCGTTGCAGTTTTGTCGACGGCTGATGAGAACAAGGCTTTATGCCGTTTAAATCTTGTCGAAAAGGTTTGGATGAGGAGGTCTTCTCCTCGCGCCTTTCTGATAAGAAACAGCACTTTTACTCAGTGGCTTCTATTTTAATGGGAATAAACTTCATTGCGTTACCTCTCTATCCAATCTCGTACCCAGAGTTTACCCAGAGTCCTCTGGCTTTTTGATCAGCGGATGCTGGCGACCAACCGCTGACCAAAACGCCAGAGGACTCTGGGTACGAGATTGTCTCTCTATTTGTGACAGTGTATAGCGGTATCGACCTCTGAAAAGAGATCCCGATGTAAGCCACACGACAATTCCCTGTTATAATGCCCACGATTTCTTACCATGCGCTAACAGCCACCCTGTTCTTAAAGAATTTCCCCTGGCATTGACTGTCATTAATATTACGCTAAGTTTGAATGCATCATCTATCATAGAAACGTTAAATTAAATCTGTTGATTGATTCTGATCAGATTGCATGTGAGTAAGGTTGAGGCACTGTTGTCTTCAGAAAATAATTCACATTGTTGACAAATGCTTTTATTCGAAAGTCATTTTGGTTTAAAAATATATCAATTATCATGTTTCAGCACTTTACTCTCATGAATGAGTTCGGTGATCCACTCATTTTATCAATTATTTCTTGAGCAAACACAGAATTAAATAACGTAGCAAAATTCGACGAAATCCTATTGATACTTGAAATTCAGAGGAATGTTCTGCAGACTTGAGCAAGGGTGCTGAATGGGTAAAATCAGAGCTGGGATCTGCCCCTTTTCTAAATGGGAAAATGAGATTTGAACAAAATCCGGGAAATGGGATTGATAATGGGATTTTCAGTGTGAAATGGAAAGGCTTTGTTTCCATTCATTCCAAAATCGCAACGTTATTGGTTGATCAAAGATCTTACTTGATGATGCAATAATGCTGCAAGAAGAAAAGCAAAGCAAAGTAAATTTATTTGTACACGGTTTTATTTAAAGCTAGAAGCTAGTGGGGCCGTGTAATCAAACAAATATTTTAAACAGAACAGAAACTCTTTAAAAATCCCAACAGGCAGGGAGGCTTACCAGTTGGCTATTTACAAAGCATGGCCGAGGATTTAAACAGGGGACTACCACGAAACAAATCCAAGGTAGTGGTTAGAGAGGGGACTGGATCATGGGGCCCAGCGTCTCTAACCACTCGACCACGTCGCCCCGTGCAGAAGACATCAAGGTGGAAGCGAATATTTTGCGCAAATAGAACGGTAATTTACGTTCCGACTGGTTGGAACTGAAAAAGGTGGAGTACCTCCAAAGGTCGTCCGTTTGTTCCGGGAAATTTCTGTTTGATCTGCGCGTACTATTTGCATTTCAACTTGTTGAACCGAAAATTTTGGCCAAACGGAAAGCTCCCCTGATCGGATTAAAACACTAAGCTTACTAAGCTTAAATCTAAGCTTACTCCCTATTCCCTAGTACACTGAGGTAGCTTCCCAACTGTCACTACCTGATGTAAATATTTTTTTCACCACTGCCATCAAACCATGTAAAGAAAACGGCTGTAAGTCTTTTGTTGTATGTGTCGACTTTTTTTAATTAATGTTAGTTATGCCTGATGTAGTTGGTACTTGCTGATATTTTTGTAACACTGTTGGTTTGAAAATTAAAAAAATGCAGTTGCGAAAAATAAATAAATAAATTAAAAAAGAAAAAAGAATGATCGGATTAAAACACTGTGCTGTGTATATCAGTTAAACGTTAATAGATTGGCGCCATTTGTTGCCGGCATCACTTATAGGACGGGATAGGAATACTTTGTGTAACAGTGAGTCTTTAGCGGTATTAATTACGTTTGGGCGCCACATTATGATTAAATAAGAACAAAAATCGAAAGTGTCGAAAACTTTTTCCCCAAAAATGGTGGGGTGGAGGAAGGCTAGAAACACTATATCCCGGCCAAAATCTCTAAACGTTCCAACACAAATCTAAACACTCGTACTTTTCGTAATGGCATTTGTATACTTTTTATTTTGCTTTCTTGTGCCCAGTTTTCACTAGCGACGCCGCAAACACAGGCGCAAGTACAAACACAAACATAAGAGGTTTACGTCAAATGAGAACGAACGCGATGCAAACACAAGCAACAAGCAAAAGAAAAGGAAAAAATTGATCCTTGTGCTTATGCTTGCGTCGAGGCCGTTTTCACGGTGAAACAGGCACTCTATGCTTACGCCTGTGCTTGCGTCGCCAGAGAAAACCAGACTTTATATTACACGTGGACTTTGATCCTTTTGTCGGCCGATGAAACAGTGACCCAGGCCCTTTGCCCGTCTTGTAAACTTTTGTTTGTCCCGATTTGACCCGAGAAATCTTCGTCTCTTCCCTACCTTCTGCCCATGGCTCTCCGAGGATGGCGTTGGATGTACATTAAAAAGGTCGCCACCAAATTTTGCTAGCGAGAAAATTTGCTTATATTTAGTTAAGAGATCACCTCTTGCAGTTTATTGTAGCACAATCTTTTACAGTCGTACTAGTAAATCCATTTTTAACTGAGTTAAGCGAGGTTTTCATCTCACTCGTTGAAAAATCTTTAAAAGCTAATTTTAAACTACATTTTAAAGAAAAGTTTGAGTCAAAACTGAACGGGAAAATGTCTTTTGGAAAGATGTTGTAAAAACTGGTATGAAAGTTTCGCTTGTCCTAGTTTATAGCTTAATCGCGCTTTGAACAACTGGATGCAGAAGTGTTTCTTTCTCAATTTCTTAATAAATTGATGTTGCGACTGCTTTGTGAGGTTGGGTTTTTACTGAGCGTCGAGTATAGCATATTCACTGCCCAAAACAAGTGAAAACGATAACGTAGTGAAGCCACTAACATACATTTTAAACCAAACCTTTCCGACAGGAATCATCCCTAATGAATTTAAAATGGCAATTGTTACACCAGTATTTAAAACAAATGATAAGGAATCATTTTCAAACTATAGACCCATTTCCGTGCTCCCATGTTTTTCAAAAATATTAGAAAAGTTGATGTATAAGAGAATCATAAAGTTCCTAGACAAACATAATATTCTAAACGAACATCAGTATGGCTTCCGTAAAAAGCATTCAACAAATCATGCAATATTGGAACTAGTAACTAAGATAACAAATGCAATTGAAAACAATCAATACACGATGGGTGTATTTTTAGATCTGTCTAAAGCATTTGACACAGTGAATCATGCTATCTTGTTGCATAAACTAGAACACTATGGAATAAGAGGAATAGTGCTGGAATGGTTTAAAAATTATCTACAGTTTCGAAAACAAGCTGTTAAATATAAAACAACTTAATCAGATAGCTTAACAATCAGTTGTGGAGTGCCTCAAGGCTCTGTGCTGGGGCCTCTTTTGTTTCTAATCTACATCAATGATATATCCAAATGCTCCCAAATATTATCTTTTATACTATTTGCAGATGACACAAACTTATTCCTGATTCATCATGATCTAGAAACTCTTATCAGAATTATGAATGAAGAACTAAAAAAGGTAGCATTGTGGTTAACTGCCAACAAGTTATCACTTAATGTAAATAAAACACATTTAATGATATTCAAAACTAGGAAAAAGAGGCTAAATTATAATGCACATGTAATTTTAAATGAAAACCCCATTAAAAAAAGTCAAGTATACTAAATTCTTGGGAATAATCATTGATGAAGAACTCTCGTGGAAATATCATATTAATCATATTGCAACGAAAGTCTCAAAAATGGTCGGCATAACGGCAAAAGCAAGACATTATTTATCCCTCAAATTACTCTTAACACTTTATAACACCATGATTTATCCATATTTAATATATTGCAATGTTATTTGGGCAAATACCTATTCTACCAGGCTAAAGTCTATTTTCATGTTACAGAAGAAAATTGTTAGAATTATCACTTTCTCAAATTATACAGATGACTCGAGACATCTGTTCAAGTCTTTAAATATACTCGATATCTATGAATTAAACATATATTTAACTGGGATTTTCATGTATTGGTATTACCACGGTAATCTTCCAGCATATTTCACAAATTTTTTTACCAACAATGAAAGCATACATTCTTATAATACACGATCCGCGACAAAAATACATGTTGAATTTAAAAGAACAAATTATGCAAAATTTTCTCTCAGGTGTAAAGGAGCAACTATGTGGAACAGTCTACCTGATGATATCAAGAACATTGATTCTTTTGATCGTTTTAAAAAAGGCTTAAAATTATATATTCAAAATCAGCCGTGTAATTAATAGTAGAACAAATATGGTTAATTAGTAAAATTATACCTACAATGTAATTAGTTTACTTGTCATTAGTCCGCCTTCTGTAATTAGTCTTAGTAAATTGTGTTAATACTGCGGAGATCTTTTAAAAATTGCTGGATCTCCTGCCTTATCCGATACTACATGTATATGATTATGATGTATATGTTTGAATGAAAGAAGGCGAATAAAGAAACTGCGTATAATCATGCATTGATCACCATAAATGACAGACAAGTTGAGGATGGTACCATTTGATACAATATTACATTTCCTGATTTTTGCCTAAGCTGATAACATTTTGCGACAGATGCATGTCGAACTATATTTCTGCGAAAAAAAATGGTTTGCCAGAAATTTTAGAGATATGCCTTGTGCTTCTCACCCATGAGCCTTACTTTGTGCAAGCTTCGATTTAAGACGTCACAATATGAGACTTTTATGATGACGTCACAGTCACTACTATCAAGAAAATATTGAAACATGATCCCTAAATATCGTACCTGAATTGGACCATGGGATTGAATTAAATGGCTATACGGCATGTCGCGCTTAATCCCAGTCCTCAGTGAATCTTTCAAGGATTGTATTTTAAGGATGGTGCCTTCCTTTGCTACTACGCATACGTTTGGCGCATCTCGAGACGTGGCTGTTTTGCATGGTTTATGACTTTGCGGGGAAAGAAGGTATTAGTAAGGGCTATTGAAATCCTAAAATAAAATTTAATTAAACAAAAGCAATACAATGTGATGTATATTAAAGCTTTTAAGGACTGAAAAATGGCTAGTTACCCTCAATTTTCTTTTTTTATTCCAAAAAACCTTGCTACGACTCTGCTTTTCCCCAATAATAATAATAATAATAATAATAATAATAATAATAATAAAGTGTCAAATATATATTGCATAATCAAAGGAGGATGCTAATTGGGCAAAAAATACCTCTGCATTTAGGAAGAACCATAATTCTTAACACAGTTATGCTGAATAATTCCACAAATATAACTCAGGCAAGACAAGACACCTTAAGTTGATCAAATGAACAAGTGTATTTATATTTTTACATATGTACAATAATTGTTCCACCGCCTTTGAGCTACCAGAACTCTTCACCTATTAATTGATTGTTACATTTAAACACTGCTGGTTATAACGAAGTAGTGTCTATAATTCAAAATGGAGTCCCGTTCTCGCATTTCAGTGACCTATGTTTCCACTCTCAGTACACTCAAAGAATGCAGAAAAGCCATTGTTTACTTACACATTCTCACTTTCGGGAATAAACAACTGAGAGCACATACCACTACTCGAAAATCCATTCAAAGGATTTCGCTAACACAGTCACACTAACGAAAATTTTCTCTTTTCGTTTTCACTTTTTGCGCTCTCAAGAATTAATAAAAGGATTTCAAGTGAGTTGAAATCAATCATGATTTTCTGCTGTACAAAAATTTGATTTGGTTTTCTTTTGTACGCCATCGATCCTGACGAAAGAAGCTGTTCGGTTAAAGAATTAATCAAAGTAATGATCCTGAGCCCGGTCAATGTTCGAAAACCAAACAACCAAAGTAATGATCGTGAGCCCGGTCAATGTTCAAAAACCAAACAACCAAAGTAATGATCGTGAGCCCGGTCAATGTTCAAAAACCAAACAACCAACGCGAACCAGCTTTGCTTGTGTTCTTGTCCAAAAACGACCCTCACTTTTAAATTGAAGTTTTAGGTTTAGATAATAGTCAAGTCCAAAAAATAATACAAAATACTAATATACTTCCGCCAAATGTCTTCAGTGGGATCTAACGCTAACATCTCGCTTTTGCCTAAAGTAGGCGCCGCCGATGAGTCAGCGGTAATAGCGTAATTGTGCTTGGAACGGCCTAGTCCTATTTATAAGTCATCACCGATTAATACATTGCTTTAAAAAAAAAAGAAAATTTTTTCTTTGTTATGAATTGTTTCTTTTTGTTGAAAACCTCGTAAAAAAGTTTTGCAAAAAGGTAACTAAAGAAAAGGTTTTGAAAGCAAAACAAGTAAAAAAGGACTTGTAAATAAAATTAACAAAACTCATTCATACTTGTGAAACTCATGTATGAATGGAAAAATTGATGGTAAACTAGAATAAGACTAAGCTAATAACGAATAAAACGAGACAAACAAAGGAAATTCAATCCTTAGAGCCAACTTCGATCCCAGACTTTTTCGGGTTTCTAAGTGAGAAGGCCCTGGGAACGAGGCTGCGTTTGAGTTTTGTGACTATTTCTAACTTTTTTTTGCCAGTTAAGTCAGTATGCTATAAATACGAAGAAAATGAAACTGCTCTGGAATAAAACCAGAAAACGGAGAAAGTAAATAAATAATTGCTTGGCTTCGAATGTCATTCAGTCATAAGCTGTATGACTGTTAAGAGTTTCTCAGATCAGAAAAAGAAAACATTTTCGGTGTTTCTATCAATTAAACGTTTGTTAGGGTGAGAAGACCTCTGGGAATATTGTTGAAACACGAGTCTTTTCATTGTATAAAAACACAGAAAATCTATCTTCTGATTCCTTTGGGGAAATAAGCCCCGAAAAATTAACAATGTTCCGAAAGATTTATAGAAACACGGCACGACTTTTGACAATTCCAAGCACGTGTTTCATCAGCAGTTAGGTAATCAAGCAATGCCTGTCAGTTTTGCAATCCACTGATCTTGACCTTTTTTTCTCTGTCGTTGATCAAATGTCGTCATTTACCCTCGTGTTCAAGAGTTCACTGCCAAGTGTTGTTTGAATCTCTTGGGCGAATTTTTGTCCTCCGTTACGCATTATTCTTCCTTTGAACTCGAGAGCACCGTAGAGACGATCTAGCGCGTCATTTTGTCGTCATTTCATTCACCCACCATTTCACTTTCTCGTCTTTTTTGGCAGATGCATGCGTCTTTTCTCGATTGAGCCGATCCACAACTGTAGAAGAATTTCCACACACGTTCCACGCATTAAGCTGATTTAAACATATCAGAAAGGAGTCTTTCCATTGGTATGTTGTCCAGCGTACCACGGAAAAACATCTGTTCTATGCATTTTGAGGACAGCGCTCTCAATGAGGGCAGCATCAGCAGTAAACGTCCAAAGCGAACCTGTTGGCTGGGGTAAGTCTGACGGTCATACTCTCCCAGCATGCTTTGAGCTTGGTCCTGAAGTTGTTCCACTTGATGTGGTGCGCGCAGCCCTCTTGTATCTGGATGATTAGAGAACAAAGAGTCTGAAATTAATATAACGCTTCTTAATAGCCAGAGAAAGTGGAAATTCTATGTTTACAGACTTATTTGTTTGCTTAGTACCACCTTGTACAGCATGGTAAACAGTACCAAGGAAAATATTTCTCAATATCTAGCATTCACGCGTTACGGTTTCGTCCACAGCTACAAAGGTTAGAAACACGTTTGGAGAAAGCTGATTTTACCTTGCCGTGTAGTGTTATAAAACTTATCATGCAACTTTTCCCATTGTTTTATGTTCCTCGACATCACCACTCGGGAAAAAAGACGTACCGTATTTCTATTTTATTTTTTTAATATAATTCATTGCCCTAATGCTCAAACACCAACTTTGCATTTTCCACTTCTTAAGCTTTTCTGAAAGCAAGATTGAAATGATAGCTCAAATTAATCGTTTGTCTCACGATTGTGTCACATAGGTGTGATGTTTTGACCGCTACACTGCTGATCTTCATCAGGCGATGGTGTCGATTGGCTCTGTCTCAATATAAGTGGCACGATTCTAACATCTGCATGTATTGCGGACCTCTTAGATGTTCGTTTTAAGATCTAGCGTTTCCAATACAATGGATTTATTTACGAACAACAAGAGCTAGGGCACAGCCATGGGGAGCCCGCTCTTCACACTGATAGCAAACAACTACATGGAGGAATTTTGAGGAACAAATCTTTTCTTTTAATTTTTTTCAAAAAAAAGAATAACTCCAAATCTCACGTTTACCGTTTGCCGTAAATGCCTTTCTAAATTTCTTTATCATATTATCTGACAAGAGCGTTTGAGAAAGAAAAGTGTCATTGCATTTGCAAGAATTCCGGAAGAGCAAGACACTGAAAATGCTTATTTTGTTCCTACTGCCAAATCTTCAGAAATACTGCAGTTCAGCATTTTGGTAGGGGATCAGGAGTATGTCCCAGTGAGTCGCATTCTTACTTTTATGCTTAACAGGTGAATTGCGATTTACATAAAATAACAAACCTGGTTTAAAGAGGACAATGGCTTTCAGGCATGCGTATTCCGTCTGATCAATGTTCGCTGCTCGAAACCTCTCCACGATGTTTTTTAAAGTCTTGATTTCTCCCATCCCGCAAATCACCTTCTCTGACCCGTCCCGCTCCGGGTTCACGCCCGCGGTCGCCAGCAACGTACTCATCTCCACTGGCAAATTCCACTGCGCAATGCTCAGAAAAAACAGCTCGCTCCAGCCTTCCTCGAGCAGGATCGCCTGATCGCGAAATGGAAGATCAAAGAATGTCGGGATGTTGCGAACCCACTTCACGGTCATGAACAAGATTCGCACGGCTGACTCATGGAGCATTTCCGGAGAGCCGAGGTACATGATTGGGTAGGGTACCTGCTGTCCATGCTGAGGGGTGTGGGGTGGAGTCATCGTCGTTGCCACGGAAACCGACACCGAAACATCTTTTGGGCTCTCTGGATTGACGTACCCCACTAGGAACCTAGGGGGGCTGCTTCCATAGTAGACAGGCTCCGGCGTAACAGGGGATTCAATAATTTTTTCTTTCTTCGGAGTGACATGTATCTGGTTCTGTGGCATGTCAAGGTTGTCCTGCTCAAAGTTGTTTTGTTTCCTTTTCAACGGCTTACAACGGATCTCTTCGTTTGTTGCTTGCTTGAACTGGTTCGTGCGTGGAGCTCGCTCGTGTTGCACGGCTGAAAAAATAAATAACGATATTACCGTTGATACCAGGCTGAGAGTTTGCTATAAAAAAAAAAAAAGATGCAGTTTTATTATGTTTGTAAGTGTGGAGGCGGCGTGGTCCAGCGGTTTAGGGCACCGGACTCGCAATCCGGACGTCCTGGGTTCACAAGCCCCGTCCTCGGCCACGCTTGTAAATAAAATTAACCAGCTGGTCTGCCTCCCGCCAGTTGGGATTTTTAACATGTTGTGTTCAATTTGATTATTATTTGTTTCCTGTTATTTCTGAGTGGAATACCTGTAAACTAGTTTTGTGTAGCTCAGTGCATTTCCACTATAAAAAATACATTTTTTACGTACATGACGAAAAAGGTATCCCATTCGAATTATTTCCTATACTATCGTTAGTTTAACTGTCCAATCACACTTTGAAGGTAGTTTATAGAAAGAACTAGCGCGACACGAAGGACGTTTTTTTTTTCTTGGCTGCATAGGCGATATCATTTTTCGAAACATTTCGTCGCCAGCGCTACAAAAATAGCAGCAGCACAGGTGATGCGGCAAACCTGCTGCCTCATCTCCAGGCGCCAACGCATTTCGTGGAAAGAACAGGAAAACAGGGGCGCACGGCTTGATGGGAAGAACTCCAACTAGAACACCCTGCGCACCACGTTAGCAAACCTTTAGCATCTCGCAACTAATTTAACTCGTTGAATTTTTTGCCGAGCTTCTTCTTCGGCAACTTTTTAGCTACTCTGTCACCTTGATGAGGTCACATAAGCTTTGAAGTATTATTTAAAGCATTAATTAAAAGCTAGAATCTGGCGGCACCAAGCCAGATTTGACATTGGACTGAAATGATTAGATCTCAAGGTATAATTGATTGTAGAATTAATCTAAACAGACGTCAGTCAGTGGAACCTGATTCAGTCCAAGCTAAAATGAACCAATTGTTTTGTAACCTTTGTCAGAAAGACAACTAAGTTGACATCTTCTGACCGTTCTATGTTGCTTTGCTTTGTCCTCATAGTGTTCAGGTGAATGTTCAAGCTGACACGAATATTAACTTTTTCCTTGTTTATTAAAAAAAAGGCTGGCTTAATCTTTGTTTTTAGTTACAACTGAATGGACAATCAATGTTATTCAAATTTCTCGGCAGCCTTAACAGTTATATTTGTCAAAGGATTACTACTTATAAACCAAAAGTGTTTTTTTTTTTATGTATGTTTTCTTTTCTTTGCAGTGACTTGCGCACGGTGCATATGACAAAAATGGGCGAACTAAAACTTGATCACTTCTTCGATTTAAATTATTTCCGGTTCCTTTGTTTTTTCCGCAGTCGTTTGATCGGCCATCAATTGATTCAAACAAAGGTGGGCTTTGATCACAGTAATTCAATAACTTTAATGATATTCGTGTTTGCATTTCAAACACAAGAGCGTGCACTACGCAGAAGTAAGTTCCGCGGCGGTCAAAAATTGTCTACCATTGTTAAACGAAGTAATGTTTTAGAGCGTTACTATGAACGCTCCAAACGGGTGTTCAAATATGTGGCAAGATACTACACTCGTTTCGTTTCAATCGTAACTTCGAGCTTTGGAAATAATGTGGAGACAGGTTTGGCTGATAATCACATGTAGGCAATTTTTCTCAGAAAACGATACACGTATTCTTGTAAAGCTTCCATCTCTTTCCAGACTTAAATGGGTGAGCAGACTCAGTCCTGACGGGTAATCATAACCAATTTTCTTTGAATCGCTGTAACAAGAAGTAATAACACTCGGACAAGTTGAAAACAAATGTGGGTGGCAAAGACGAACTCTAATTGGTCAATAGCAACCCCAGCACTTATGAGATGACAATAGGGGCCCTGTTTAATGTACATATGCCCTAGGGACTTCGGTTATCGTGGTTTTGAACTGAGTCGAGTCAGCTGCCGTTCCTAGAGATTAAGTCAAAGCACGCCCTGATTGGTTGATTCGTTATTAAGTTTATATCGTGTATTGAAGACTTGATTTCAATCCCGGAGACAACGAGAGCATTGAAATGTTTTTGTTTCGGAAGCTAAACCATTTCTAAATTCCGCAGGATAGTTCGTTCTCATCTTGCCATACTTAACGATAAACTGGGAGATTGAAAAGCATGCGCGCTCGTTCGTCAAGCTTATAAAAGTTTGTTTGTTCAATTATCGTTAAGGTACAAAAGGTAACAGATTTCCAATGAAAGAAGTCGTGTGTGTATTGATGGAAAATGGATAAGAGGATACTTTCAAAAGCTAAAAAGGGATTCACAATAAAACACACAAGAAAAATAACACAAGAGTGCAAATTCTTCCCGATTTTCACACACTGTATATATTTGATTAGCTTCTACCCACTGAACGAAGTACAGAATGGTTAAAGATTTTCGTTAAATTGACAGACGTATGCAACTCTCTTTCAAAAAACCGCTCATTAACTTTTATTTGAATGGTTACACTCAAGAATTTCGCCCACAAACTTAAAAGTTAAAAGAACCTTCTACGGCATAATTAACAAGGCCAAAGAAGAGTACAGCAAAGCAATTTTTACTTGAATGATCACACTTTAGGATTTTCATGTCCAGAGTCTCAAAGAGAAACTGCAAAAATCATCGCTAAATGAATATCAGTTTTGAAGCAGAAATCGCAAAGGCTTCAAATTTTGTATCAATTAATTAAATTGATTTTATGCTTTGGAATCTAGTAACATTCAGTCACCTGTTAATTATTTGCTTTATATTTTTAAAATATACGCTAACGCAAACGAAAATGTTTATCTTACGGTCGGGCAATCGTCCAAGTGGCTAACGGCCAAAACAGGCCGGCATTGCTGACCAAGCATTGAAGATTATAATCGCGTCGACATTTAAATGATTTCTAATCTTATAAATGCTGCCCGGCATGCCAAAACAAGAAAACTTTTATTACAATGCTCAAGCTTTTAAGAGAAAAATAATCCAGAATTCATTGAAGCACATCATTATTATTCATGTGCAATGTAGTTTGCTGTTTGTTAAAAGCATGGGCAGTTAATTTTCGTTGTGGTGGAGAAAAATCACAGGGTTCTTTAACGTCAAACGATTCGGACAGGAAAACCGGTCCGTGGACGCAAACAAAAGCACGACACGGTATCCTTTTAGGTAGCACTCAAAACAAAACGCCTTTAAAGTAACTTCTTTGTATTGTATATACGATTTGTTTTACGGCCGGTCTTTTAAACACAAGAATGAATTATTAATCCCTAGGGTTCGTTACAACGCGCGCTTTGCATAAGACAGCTTCACGGAGGGTCTTTAAAACCTCCTTCCTCGCTTAGTAGGCAATTATAACCACATATCGCTTTTGGTGTTCCGAATACATCAGCCATATAAGCCCGACTAACCGTGCTGACATGAACTGTTGTTAACTTTATCGTTGGTACTGTTTGGGTTTAGTGGACATAATAAATAATAAATTACTTTCAAGCGAAGGGCAAAATCTTTTAGTTTTGCTCAAAGATTTCGTAAGACTCGAGCACTGAAAATTGAATCCAAATGAGAAAAAGGAGCGAAAATCATCAAAATAAAACATGCAAGCAGCAATTAATACGCTATAAGGAGCTAATATAGAATGATACGATACAAGATGGCCTGGGGCAGATTATATTTTTGGAAGGTTAGCTTGAAGCATGTGAGATCAGGTATTCTTCTCGGAACTTCATGGAATAAACAAAGTTGCGTTTCAACCACTTTTAAATCGATGATTTTCTTGACCGTTTCCGAGCATCCTCGAATAACTACAGTCACTGTGCTAAAAGTGTCTTCGTTTGATTGTGATTTCAATGGCACACAAAACAAGTCGCTACAACATAGGCTATCCTGCTGATCATTGAGAATACATTAAAGAATTTTTTTGATCTAGTAAGCTCTCTCACTTGGCGAAAGAACTTGATTTGAAGAAGACATTCCCAGCTTTGAGGCGTTTTCTTCAACTTTTTTGGCAAATTTTTCATCCTGCGGAATTGCGCTTAAGAAAACTGCTATGTACAAATTGTGCGATTCTTTTAAAGATATTCGCTTTCTGGGTGAGTCCAAATCTTATATGACAGGTGGCCGCGAATATTTAGCACCCCTCTAAACATTAAACGCTACAGAAATAAAACGTCTTGGAGTTTGGAAATTTCAGCTTGAGACCTAAATTCGCATATTTCCACGTCGATGAGAAATATAAAAGAACAGCGAGTTTTAATTTAGGTGTAATTACTCCAGCTTTTTAATAGCCCTATTGTCATGTAATTGTGCATTCTTTACGAGCAGAAGTTTCTCGCTTCCCATTTCAAGCGAGCTGAATTAAGATCTCTGCTCGCGTGCAGGTTTTCGCCATTTGAGTGTTCGCTGAACAAATTCATTATTTTAAAGTTATTTGCTTACCATCACGGTTCATTCGCACTTCGAAGCATTTTTTCAGTCTGCAGGCTTGGCACTGGTTACGCCTCGCGACGTCTATTGGGCAGGAATTGCTTTCTTTGCACTGATACGCCAGGTCTCTTCGAATGCTACGCTTGAAGAATCCCCGGCAGCCATCACATGTCAACACGCCGTAATGCTTTCCCGAAGCTCTGTCGCCGCAAACTTTGCAAAGAACATTTTGCTTGGCCTCTGTAGAAGGAATCAAAAGAAATGTGTTCGCGATTTTCCCTGTATGACTTTTCGACTTCGGCGATTCGGCAGATTAGCTTTGTTTGTGCCACGCGACTGCGCGAGCCAACTCAGTGAAAGAGATCCTCTTTTGATCGCAGAATTTTACAAAGCTAACAACCTTTCTTTTGCAGGATTTTACCGAGCAGGCGAGGTACTTTTTGTCCGCGTCTGTTCTTGTATAAACAATTTACTCTAACGCAATCTGTTAAACAAGGCGTAGTCTTTGCACCTGGTCTCAAATCTGCAGAGCATCATTTTATCCAATAACTTTTAAGTTTTTAATTGCACTTTACTGTTTTCTTTGCATTACAAAATAGTGCTGAGCTGCAAATATTTGCTGAGCATTTAACTCTCCAATTTCACTTCTCGTGAGTTAAAATCTCCGCACCTTTGCATCGAACCAAAAGCGTGGAACGTATGACGAAAACCCTCCGGGATCATTTTAATTCCAGTGTTTTAAACTTAAATTACCTGTCTTTCCTCGTCTTGCTGCAATGACATCCGCGTCTGACATTTCGCCGCGAGTTAACTAGTTGTAGCAACGGATCAACTTCTGACAGACAGGGGATGAAGGCGTCGCACTCTGCAGTGTCGAAAAGATTGCGCTCAGGTATTTAAGGCCGACAAAATCTTGTACGGCAAGTTGGTAGCCAATTTTGTACTTGCTGGTTGCGAACAGGTGCATTAATCAAGCGCGCTCTGATTGGTTGGCGGTCAAGGCGCCGGAATCTGATTGGTTTCGAAGTGATCGCCGATTCGCATGGGTAAGCACCTAATTAAATTAGATTCTTTTAAATGGGTTGGCGCGATCCTACATGTTCTGCTCAAGTGGGTTTTCTCATAGCAACTGACTAATGGGAGGGCAAAGAATGAAAAGTGCAAGCCATGTGTGTATTTACACGGTGTTTAAACAAGAACAATAGGAATCCACATTGCTTTACAATCCAATGGAATTAACGCTCTTTAAAACTAACATACCGCGGCACCGAATTAGAAGGAATCCAATTTAAGACCCGTTGCTATGGCAGTTCTCGTGCAATCACCAAAAATGAAATACACCGCAACTGCTAAATGGTCAACAAAGGCGCGTGCTTAGCTCACCTTCTTTCAGTTTGCTTTGCAGCAACCGGGATCGATAATTATCTCCCAAATTCTAGCCACCGACTAAGCACGTGGTTAAATTTATGTATGTTTTCATGCCTGAAAGACCCGCCTGCTTTAAAAAGATCCTCTCTCCTCTGAATACTGAGTATTAAATGGACTTTCTCTGAGTTTAATCAAAATTAAAAATTTTCGGTGTGGTTATCTTGTCGTGAGGAAGGAAGTAATGTCTTTCACACCGACCAGAGCTTCGTATAGGCTCCTTTGATCCGGACGCGAGCACGTACTCCAAGGACTTCATTAAATTATCCCGTTTTGTAATGGTAATATTTTAAGCAATTCAGGGAAACCGCAAGTGTGATCGTCTATAGAGCTTGTTTAATTATCTACAAAGCTTAGTTGGTCGAGATCACGCTTTACGCCATGAGCAAAGACTTGAGAAATGGTTTTTACTGATCTCATTGAACGTACGGGCGGCGAAGGATTGCAGTGGGAAACGCTAAGTAACACTAAAAGGCAAATTAATACGAGCTAAAGTTTGTTTTGTCTGATTGAACGGGTTGAAAGAAAACAATAAAATACCTGCAGTAACGAGGTTTTTACAAGCAATGTGTTCCTCACACGGAATCCACCCATTTCAATATTGTTTAGAAACCTTATAGCAGATAAAAAGAACAATTTTCTATGACCACTCAGACGAAAGCCTTTGCTTTATAAGCCCTCCGTGAGTCTGCTTGGCTTGACCTTTTTTCGGGTATTTATTTTATGGTTTTATCTCTTTGCATGCTACAGTGTTTGCACAGGCGACAGCTCGCCGTGTCAGCGGACTGTTTACCTGTTTGCTCAACAATTGTCTCTTAGGAAGTAATGACCGGCTGACATCACACCAGCAGATTTTGTTATGATTGCAGTTATTCATTCACAGCCATTCTTTTTCATTTCAAGATCAAACCCTTCAATACTGAATTGTCTTTCTCCAGACATTTTATTTTATTTTTTGAATGATAGATTGGTTCTGAAAATTTACAGGTACATTAACAAAGTTTCTTCTTTTCACTGCTCATCACAATTCCTGCCACCAGCTGCGGTTTTTCTCAGATGAATTAAATTTGTGTGGAGAAATTGAATTTGGATCTTTGCGGTGAAACCACAAATTAACGCGATTTTAAACCAAGCTAAATGTTAATTTTTTACTTCATTTACGTTTAAATGTTATGCTCTGGGTATCTTTTTAGATCCAACTTGTTGTGGTGCCAATTTATTGCATCTCATAACCGGTTTACCTAAGTTATCAGATGCCATGAGGCTCGAGCCATTTGAATTAAGCGTCGAAATGTTTGCTTAACAATTGTATCTTAGCGGTGGCCGTAATGTAGCAATTCCAACTGATTGGCTTTGGGAGGGATAGTACATTTAACGATGAATATTTATGTCTTTACGAGCCAAAAAAAAATCCTGTAAATTACTTTGTCATAAGGTAGCTTGGATTTCGGACAGCCAATGTCCAGTTGTAACGAGTTGTGCAATCACGGCTGGCAAGATTGATACCTCGCTTGCGATTCTCGAAATTAAAATGATAAATCAAAGCTTTTCCAGGACGCCTAGTAACTATTGTTTGAACATTTCCATTAACTGTCGGTTAAATAAATCGACAAATTAACTTCCAAAGAAAACGTTTTGACCCTGTGATAAAGAGAGTAATACCTTTTGTTTCAAGTCATTTGCACTCTTTGTTGAACGCCTTTTAAAACCTTAAGCTCATTCAAGCAAAAACTTTAGCTTTACCGCATTGTAATAACATTAAACAGGTAATCAAAATGGAAAGTAAATGGCCAACGACTTCTTCTATTTGGATGTCAAATCATCGTTCGTCCGCGAAAAAAAATTACTAGCTTCAGTTAAAGGTTCTCAGAAGAGGACTTTTATAGCAACTCTGACCCTTGGAGTTTCACATTGGCATTGTTTTTATTTTTATATGAAAGGATACAAAACAAAAGTCAAAAGTCAAAAATAAAATGAGTGAGTTCATTGGACGTTCATAAATAATCTGTGAATTTAAATTTGCCCACGAGGTGGGCGTCCTAAGTTATCTTACCCACGAGGCTACCTCACGTGTATAATTTACCGGTCCTACTTTGTTAAAATAATGACTATACTGATATATATAGCAGAAGTTTTGAAAATATGGCAGTTAAAAATTTGAATGCTTTCCGTGAAACGAGACCGATACACGGGTTTTATGGCCCAGAAAAGGTTTAGAATGATGTAATTGAGACTTTAAAAGAGAGAGGAAAAAGGATTATGCAACCTTTTGTTTTTATATTGGCAACTTTGGAGTAAAGAAACATTCGCACCGTAACGCCAAGGAAGCATGATTAGAGTGGACCGTTTTTAAAATCCGGGAAGATATATATACCTGCGCTAAAAGTATCTTTCACCAGAAGTTTCGATGATATGTATGTTGCGTTCTTCACCGGAACGTCTGGTAGAAAATTTTTCGGCGCAATTATTTAGTCAAAACTATTTTAATATCTTGAAGCTCTTACTCAAGCATTTGCGCTACGCGGCTTTGTTGATAGCCGATCACACGCGCGATCAATTTTGCGGATGAAATTATTAGTATGCTGAGTTCTTATTACAAGCCTGAGCATATGACGTCAGTATTTATGTTATGTGACTTCGTGTCGCCTCACAGCAAATATATTGGGGGCGTTTACAGAAATGATTACTGGGGCATGAATTTGGGGGGAAATTTTGAATCCCCTGTCACTTTATTACGAGGGATTTTCGTTGCGGTTTTAAAGAGGATTTAATGGCGATTCGGTCGCGGTTAATAATAATAATAATAATAATAATAATAATAATAATAATAATAATAATAACAATGGCTAAAAGCAGCTGGCCTCAAGGCAGAAACTGAGGGCTTTATCATCACAGCCCAAGATCAAAGCCTTCCAACCCCTTGGCACTAAAACAACATCCTAAAGAAGCCTGACGTGGGCCCAAAATGCAGACTTTGCGGCCGGTTCGACGAGACCATTGACCATCTTGTCTCTGGCTGCCCTGAACTAGCTAAAACTGAATACATCCTCCGTCACAACAGGGCAGCTGCACACATGCACTGGAAGCCTCTGGAAAGAGTTTGGTATCGAGGTGAAGGAACGATGGTATGAGCATGAACCCAAAACTGTCACCGAGAAGGACAGCGTCACCATTCTGTGGGATATGCCCATCCACACTGACAGGACCATCGCAGCTAATAGGCCTGGCATTGTGCTAAAGAACAAGAAGGACAAAACCTGTCTTCTTATTGGCATGACTATACCTCTTGACTCTAACACATCAGCCAAAACCATGGAAAAGCTTAACAATTAAATACAAAGACTTGGAAATCGAGGTTGGGCTCAAAACAATAACAGTCCCGGTGGTTATGTGAGCCCTTGGCACCATCAAAAGGACATGGAAAACTACACCTACAAAATCCCTGGCAACATCAATATTCACAAAATCCAGAAAATAACTCCTTTTTCTACAGCCCACCTTCTTAGGCGGGTCCTTTCCATCAAGTAGAAACCCTAAATCTGAATACATCCCTTGTCTCAACAAGGCAGCTGCACACATGCACTGAAAGATCTGCAAAGAGTTTAGTATTAAGTTGAAGGAACGATGGTATAAACATGAACCCAAAGCTGTCACCGAGAAGGACAGCGTCACCACTTTGTGGGATATGCCCTAGAGGACCATCGCAGCTAATAGGCCGGACATAGTGCTAAAGAACAAGAAGAACAAAACCCTGCCTTATCATTGACATGACTTAGGCCCGGTTCATACGTCGAATTTCTGCCGTGTCGAATTCAATTCAATTAAGTGCGGCAGAAATGCGACTGTTGATTCAGACGTCGCACTTGTGCCGCACTTAATTCAGAGTCGATACTGCAGTGTCTGTCGGTCAGCAGAAAATATGGCGGAGGAATATACGCGTGACCAAAATATTCTCCTTACTGCGCACTTCTTCATCAATGCTGCAATAGCTCTCCTGCAATACTTCCATGTAGTTTCCTGCGAAGATTTTCTCTACTTCAGATGAGCTTTCTTCTTCGATGGAATCGCGCGGGTGCCATGACGCCATTTTGGACGGTCAGTCTTGATTTACGCATGCTCAATGCATTAACATAATGTATGTAAATGGATGAATTCGATTCAACAAAGCAGAAATGCGACGTTTGAATCGGTGCCGCATTTCTGCCAGATAATGCGACAAGACCAGTCGAAGGTACGGCAGAAATTCGGCAGCTGATTCAGACGTCGAATTTTTGTCGAATTTAATTGAATTCGACACGGCAGAAATTCGACTTATTTTTTAACCTAGATGCATCAAATGTGCTGTTATATACGCTACGTTATGTACACTAGTTTACCATTAACCGTTTATGTTTACGTTCAAATTTAAACTTTTAAGAGCCGTTAGTTTTTCTCACTGTAACCCTGGCCCTGAAAAAGACTAGTTCTACTAGTCGAAATATTGCCCCAAATAAATAAGCCCTTTGCCGTAGTGTCAACCCTGCAATCAGTTTGGTTTATTTACTATTGTCATAGTACGTTATATCTTACTTTTACTCGTTTACTTAATTTCACAAATTAGTTTAATGATGCGCCGGGTAATGCACTTGTCAGCGGCTTCCCCGAGGGGGACCCCGGGCCATATGTGCCGGGGGGGGGGGGGAAGGGGAATTTGTTGGGACTTTGCAACAAATGCAAGTCCTTAAGGAAGGGGGAACAGTTGGGACCATATGATAAGTAGACAAATGAATGATGATCTTGATTGAATTCCGATCATCGAACCGATGAAGCGCGGAACGATTTCTGTGTCGATATTAACCCGTTCACTGTTGAACGGTACAGTATAAATTCCCATACATACGGCTGGTACTACCTGGTGCTGACCAAAAGGAAAGCGGGCTCTGGAGCTCAGGTTATGCTTACGAAGCATCTCTTGACAAAACAATGCGATAGCGCGGTGAAGGGACAAAGAGTGACCAAAATTATGTTGAATCGCTGAACTTTCGACGCAATTTGTCACTCCACAGTTGTAAAAAGTAAGTACAAATGCGATTTTCTGTTTTGTTTTCGTGCGAAAGGAAAAATTTGCAAAATGTTTGCGTAATGACGTGATGGTTCGAGTTAGATCGATGTCACAATAGGTCACATACGTGTTTAAAGAAAACCTCCCTCCAAAAGCTTTGGTTGATTCGGTAAGCCTTGGAGAATGCTTCTAGAATTGTTATTGTACTGGCATTTTACCGTGAGGTTATCAATTTAATTTCTCTAACAAGGCCTTCACATTTTCGATCGTAAACAGCATAAGCGCCGGTGGGAATTAATACAGCCGTTTGTGTCTGCATTCAGCTGACGTGTGTGTGAACGGCTGAACAAGAATCACGAGATCGTAAATGGACCGTGGTGTAAATTTACTAGCTAGATGAACTGCTTAGTCATGTAGACACCGCTCTATCCTACGCAAAACATCACATGCAGTTTTTAAACCCGCTCTCAAGGGTCACCATTTAAGGTTTTGTTTTCTACGACTACTTCCTTTAATATCAATTCTGGAAATCTGTGAACATCTTGAAACAAGTCTCTTCATAAATTCTGTTGTTTCGAACCACTAGATTACTAAATAGATCGTGAATTTTGTGTGTCAGGACCAGTCAGCAACTGAGGTCAGTTCTGAAGAAGGTAGAGATATGAATTTTTATTTGTTTGTAACAATTGCTACAAGAGTATTTCAGTAAGGCTCCTGTTCTTTAGGCATTTTATTCTAGGAGTAACTTAATCTGCTTTCGAAGCAACTTTCACCTCACATATAAAGTTTACTTCTCGAACCATTTCATTTTCTAGCTTCCATCACTGAAAAATGTGTGTATTCAGAAACCGAATATTCACATAACTCTTTCAGTTGATAGCCACCATACATTCAAGAAACCCATCTGAAAAGTTCTCAGTCAAACAGCAGTGAGTAACCCGTCTTTCTGAAATCCCGTTTGAATTATAATATTTCTCGATCTGAACACTGTCTTAAGAATTTCCTATCAGCGATCACGTTTATGAAATCTCGTTTGAATCAGTCCTTAGTCATAAACAGTCATGTTAGAATATTCTGTAAGTTTAAAGGCATGTTATTATATGAAATCCCATTTGAGTCAGTTCGTAGTATGTAGAATCTATCTCAAGCAACCATCCCCTGCAAGGTACGATTTTCCTTTTTCTGATGCCAGCGAGGGTGGTTGCTTGCGATAAATCTTGGTTTATTAATTTGCGGTGACAGGTTTGATGTAGCTGCATGAGTTTATTTTCACTGTTGTGCCATCTGTTGAGTTTGCATGCTCATTAGCAAAAGTACAAAGGTGTACTAATATGCAGACGCAAGCACAAACATGTTAGTAGAAAGTGAGAGGTTGATTAAGTCTTGGGCGGTTTGTCCCTTTTTTGGTTTAGATCTCAGCAGATGTGTTTTCCTGTTACGCTGAGTCTCGCTCTAGCCTCACTTCCTTGAATTCAAGGAACGCTTTAGGGTGCTCCAATTATGGAGTTACAACACTTGGTTCGGTAGCTTCTATTTGGGGAAGGTTTTGTTATACAAATTCGTAAAACAATGAAGTTCAACTCCATTTTCTTACATGGCACCAAAACTCCACCTTTCAATGTAACGAGGACTTCGAAACACTATTCTTTTCAATAATTTTGTCGCTCTTTTATCCGTAGCTTTTGTTTTAAAAATAGCTGAATCGCGATAAAAGTAGCCTGCGAACGCAGACGCATTTCCGGCTGTCGCTTCTCTTCGGCGGAGAGAAGCGACAGCCGGCTTTCGCAGGTTACGATAAAAAGGACCTTTACAGAAAAAAACTGAATTGTCAGAGTTGTTGAAAATTTCGAGTCATATGGCGAAGAGTATCCGTTGCAATAACATAGAGGAACTGTTTAAATTAGTTCGAGTACTTAAACGAGAAATCGAGTTATCGACGTTCTACTATTCAGCCGTACAACAACACTTTATGCCCAATTGATGCAAATGTGCTTACTCAGCTTTTGTTCTTGTCACGCAACACAGCTAAACATTAATACCAAAACTGATGGAAGGGAAGGCTCCAAGTGATCAAGCTCGCAGAAATAATGAACGAGAAAGAGGCCGAGTTCCTCCATATCAACAGCTAGCTGCAGACATAGCTCGACCTCTAGCTGACCTCCAAGTTCTCGGAAACACGGGAAACGATGATGAAAGAATAGAACGTGACGCTAGCATTAATGTCGATAGTACGACTGAAAATACGATGGATATTCGCCAAGAACCTCGCGAGGAAGCACAAGAGAGGAAGCAACGACAAGGCAAAGCCACCACATATCAACAGCTCGCAGAAGATATTGCTCAACCCCTGGCCGAACTTCAAGTTTCTGGGGCCAGTAATGAAAGAACTACTCAACACGAGGCTGGGCAAGAACCTAACGAGCAAGGACAAGAAAGGAATCAACTGCAACAAAGTGTTCCACCAAATCAACAGCTAGCTGAACGACGAGTTCCTGGGGACAACAATGCTAACCGCGAAGCTGCCACAACCGTAGATGGAAGAAATGAAAGTGAAATCGAAAGTCGTCATAGGTCAACAGAACGCAAAGAGGAAGTCCGAGGAAGCAAACATTACGCCGGCATAGCAACAGACATATCTGGCCAATTAAGAGTGCTTCGTGTACCGGGAATAAGCGACGAGAGAGATTTGCGTCGAGAGGTGAGGACGCAAGCACAGCGACAAGCTTCTGAGTCTATTCCACAACAGCAATCTCTCTCGGAATACGATCCCGACGCAACGTGCGGCTCAGGCTATGAATATGAAAGCTGTAGACGTTTGAGTGAATACAGTGCGGGAGAGATACAAAGCGAAAGTGATCAAGGCCTGCAATTGGCTTCAATTGGCGAAGGGGAGTCTACAAAGTCTTTTCCTCAGCAAGAGTCGGTTTCCGAATACAATCCAGATGCAACTTGTGGCTCAGGCTATGAATATGAGAGCTGTGGTCGTTTAAGTGAATACAGTGCGGGAGAGATGCAAAGTGAACGTGATCAAGGACTGCAATGGGCTTCAATTGGCGAAGGGGATTCGACAAAGTCTTTTCCTCAGCAAGAGTCGCTTTCCGAATACAACCCAGATGCAACTTGCGGCTCAGGATTTGAATATGAAAGCTGTGAACATTCAAGTACTCGCAGTGAGGAAGGGATGAGAATTGAAAGCGGTTATAAAGAAGGGTGGCCTTTGAGTAACCAAGGCGAAGCTACAAAGTCTGCACCACAACAAGAGTCGATCTCAGAATACAACCCAGATGCAACTTGCGGTTCAGGCATTGAATATGAGAGCTGTAGATACTCAAGCGGACAGCCAAGTGAAGCAGGAGAGTCGATTGCAGACCAAAAATCTTTTTCAGAATACAACGAAAACGCCACATACGATACGGGCAGTTACAGGGGTGAATTTGACACCTTCGCTGAGTATTCAAACGTTCAGCCAGAGACTGGGAGTTTTGAAAGTAGCGACCAAGGAACTGGTGGGAGTGGTGGCTTTTTGTCTAAGCTTCCAGTTGAAAGAGAGACAGATCTAGACGCATGCACTAAAGAAGAGAAAAACACGCAACTGGACAGCTGTTATTCTCAGCCAGATGGAGAACCTACCTCGAAACGAATTAAACCCAACCCGGAAATGACCGATCAACAACTTTCACTTTCTCGTCATGAAAGGAGCGATACACAAACGGTTCCCATTGATGGTGTTGAGTTTCCTCGGTCACACGGGTCTATTTCAGGGATGTCATCGGTAGAATCCGAGCATTACGAGCCTTTTGCTGAAGCAGAAAATCGAGAATCTGCGTTACAAAATAACGTGGTCCACGCAAGAACTAGAAATGATGAGGCTCTGAGTTCTGAATTTGAGCACATGAATCTAGAAGACAACAACAGTGTCGAAAGGAGTACAGTTTCCGATTATTCGATTGGCTCTCAATCTAATCAAGAGAGAGATCTGCGTGAAAGGACTCACACCCTTCCCAAAGATTTGGAAGATGGCCGTGAACGATCTAATGATGTAGGTTCTGACGAAAATGCTTCAATGGCTCGCAGATATCCTCAGGGCGCTAGACCAAAGACAAACGTAAAGTTACCAAAACGAAACAAACCCAAAATACCGAAACCGAACACCAAGAATGCTTATGCTGAGCTTGCTAAAGATGTTGCTGGAGACTTGTCCGCCATGAACGTACAGCTAGGGGATACAAAGCCTAGAGATCGCAGAGTGACTGATGAACAAAACGGACTAAGACATGAAGACATGGTCGATGGTAGCGCTGTTCAAGCTCAACATCAACAAGAAGACACACAACAACAACAACCGAGCTTGACAAACAGTGAGCGGATAACAAGAGATGTTCGCAGCGAGATGGAAGATACCTCGATGACGGACGGTACACAATCTGAGGACTCAAAGACGCGCGCAACCTTGCAACAAACGCATACCGCCTCGCGACGCACGCGAGAAACGCGGGAAGCCGCGGAGCGTCGAAGACAAGAACTCGAGGAGCAACAGAGATTGGTAGACAACATGGGACCTGAATTACAAGCATTGGTAATTCAGATGATGCTGCGTGACGAGGAAGAACTTGGAGGGGGTCATGTACTCCATGGCACAAACTTAAATCCTCCTGTTCCACCTAGACTGCAATATCAGAGACGTGGTGAAGGCAGAAATCAAGGGGGAAGTGTTCAAGGTGCTTCGCAACAACCTGGCGGCAGCAAATCTAAAAAGGGAAAGAAGAAGAGCAAGCGGCATTATGTAGACATAGCTGGTATAATAGCACCAGAGCTCGCGGCAGTTAATGAAGCGCTGATGAACGGGCACAGTGAAAAGCCGGAACAATCAACTGAGCTTGGAGAAAGAGAGGAAGATTCTAATGCAGCAAATCAACTCGCTGGCGGTCGTTCATTGAGCCAAGAAAGGGCCCCCCATCGCGGTGGCGCTCGTAACGTTGACGTTAATTCACGTGATCAACCGTTAGGCAATGGAAGGTCGTCACGTGACGAGTCTCGTAATCAAACGTCCTTACCTCCATCAGCGGCAAATCAGCGACAAAGACGAGGAAACGGCAATCGACAGCGTGGTAAGTGACCGTGTTAAGAACACAGACTTAAAATATGGTTGCTCTCTTTACTGGCGTCAAAGCTTAAGTAATGAAATACAGTACATGAAAGCAGTTATAACGTTTGCGACTGGAGCCTAGAACCCTAGAGCGTTAGCAACCTAGTCTGCGTAGTAGGCCCAATGAGGGAAGGGGAGGGGGAGCGAGAAAAAAAGGAGGACTGGGGAAAGGAGCTCTCTTTCTCTTTCCTCTCCCCTCCCCTTTCTCGCTCTCCCTCCCCTCCCTAGTTACGCCTGCTACGCAGGTTATCAGCATCCAAATGAAAGCTATATCGAGTTGACAAGTTCAAGTTTATTAAAACTCTCTCTGGCAGTTGAAAAAAACTGAATTAACAAGCTAAATTTACAAGAGATAATAAAATAAATAAACTAATCTAATAATACTAACAACTAACTAATTGAAATATTTAAATGTAAAAAATTCCTCCGCTCTCCTGGTTCTACAACTAATTAAGTTTTTGAACAAGTAAAATTGCTGCGGGGTTGTCCTTAAATCATAATGGCAGCTATCTATCTATCTAAGTCTCAGCCTCTGGGAAAATTATATTAAGCGCTCTTTTGTGGACTGTCTCGATTACATCAGACAGGTAACCCGGAATAGACTGCCACACTGGTACTGCATATTCCAGGACTGGTCTCGCTGTGGTTAAATATACCTTTTGGATGTTGGCATGATGAACACCTGCTCTACGCAATACCCTTGAGGAAAACAGTTTCTTACAAGCTTTCTTTTAAAAAAAAATGTACTCGACGTGGCTATTCCACTTGAGGTCACTGTCCATGAAAACTCCCAAAATCTTGTAACTTGTAACACGCTCTATCACATTATCGCCTATTATGACTGGTTTTAGCAAAAAAAATTGAGTAGTATTCACCTGCAGTGCATTCCTGTTAATATTGCTTACTGAAAACAAGCTAAAACCTTAGCTTTTGGCAGCCCCTGAAGAAGGTTAGTATTGTCTAACCGAAATATTGGGCAATAAAAATTGGGCAATAAAATTATTTTAGCTGTCCGATCAGCCTTGCGTTTGATTTTACGTTCTAGCTTTGGGGTCTGAATGAAATCTAAAATTGTGTCCTTTCAAATGGAGGTGCATTTCTGCGGTACAGTTACTATGCTGTGATGTTATGCCGTACAAGGTGGCTGTAACTTTTGAGTCTGTGGATGAAATACTTAAAACACACTTTCATGATTGGTCACACCCTGTGGTGCTGTTATTATGCTGCACAAAGTGGTCATATCTCTTGAGTCTGATTAAAATCCTACGGTGTGACCAGTCAAACGAAAGCTACCGACTGAGTAGAACTTTCTGTTGCAACTGTTTATTATGCTACACAAGGTGATCAGTTCTAACTTTTGAGTCTGTTAAATTCCTTGTTTCACCTGCCGAGCAGTGTTTTCCTGAGTTACCCTTCGTCTTATTGTATTTTCCAAAGCGAAATTTTGCGGGAAGTGTGTGCTGTTCCGAAAGTGTACGCCCTTTAGAACAGGACTTTCCCGGGGAGTAGATGACCTCGCAACTTATTTTCTGTTGCCTCGTTTTCAGGCGCTGGTGCCGCTGCCACAGGGCGGGGGCCTGGAAAGGAGAACCAAGGACAATCACGGAAGCAGAAAAAATCCAAAGAAGACGAAAACAAAAGCGGTTGGTCCCAGATGGCCGAAAACATGGCGGCATCTTTACAAGATTTAAACGCTCGTCTGGAAGAACAACAGCGCCAACAACGAGCTTCTATTAATGGAGCTGCCAGCAGTTCGCTCGAGGAAAGATCCGACGAATCCTTGACACGTAATGCGGCCAGTGTCGTTTCGGATGATGGTACTTCGTCACACACTCCCTCGAAGAATGGTTATAAGTAGCCCTCATACACATATTTACAGGGGTTATTATTAAATAGCGTTGTATTCTAACCTTACCTGCGATTACGTCCGATGTTTTTCTTTATGAGTCCCTCGAAAAAAGTGTGTCTCGAATTATAGCAAATGAAATAGAGTTCTCTATTCAACACGTCAGCGACCACCCATGTATTTGTAGTTTATCTAACTCATAGTTTTGATCTCAAAATCACTAAGAGTGTGAAACCGACCCTATGTACCCACACCGCATGCCATAGGCATCTGTCTGGTTTCGTCTAGAGTTCCTCACTGCCTTTCTTGTGTTTTTTTTGGTGATGGGTAACACCCCAACGCCTTCCCCTCCCCCTCCCACCCCGAAGCCACTCCTATACTAATCTTTGTGTGTAATTGCAAAAACAGCCGTGGAAGAGACTTTACTGCTTCTTTGGTTGGGTAGCTCCTTACGTAAGGAAATAATTTAGCTTAGTGTTTGGCATAGGAAAGACCACTGATCTTTATATCCAGTGAATAAAAACTCATTTCGGTGGCAAAAAGCGTGAAAACAAGGACGTTTTTGTGAAAAATAAACGACAACTCTGCCTTCAGGAGGCTTGCCTCTAGAGAGTATTCAATTCGTTTTATTTTCCATGTTTCTATGATGTTATGGCGACAAGAATGGACGTGTAGGAGAACAAAAAGTTGTTGTTTAGAAGCTATCCGTTGTCGAGTCTTTCCTCTGCTACTTCAAGTTCTCCCACTTTACTTAAGGAGTGGGTCACGAACTGTATAAAAACACGGGGAGAATGATTTCCCTTAGCATAGCCGAGGAGAAATTGACCTTGATTTTAGAGAGTTCTAGACAAACAGCTTTCAAAAGACCGCTCGACAGAGAACGCAATAGCTGGATTAAAAAGAAAGCCGATCAAAGTAAGCATTAGCAAACGAGTTCAGTCGTCTGTGAAACAGCTCTTCTGTTTTGGTTGTTTGTGAATGGTAGACGGAATTTTTTTAATGGAATGGGACGATGCGACACAGTACCACGTGCATTTTTAAAATTCTTCAAAACGTTGAAGTATGATAGTGAATTGAATTGTGTTAGTAAAAGTTATTCTACAAATTAGATTGCCGATTGACTGTCGTAAAGCCAAGACCACAGTAATCACTCTGGCCAATCAAAACAGATGCATACAGGGCAACGAACCAATCAGAATTCAAAACAAATACACGTAACCGGCGCCAAGCGCGGGAAAACACGTGCGAGTAAGTCACCACTGGTTTTGGTTTTTCTTCTCATTGGTTGAAAAAGTGGCTCGAGTTTACCTAACCAATCACAAACGCACAGCAAAGCAAACGTGAACATATTGAATACCGTCCCCCTCCCCTCCCCCCTCCTCAGTGTTACGGCAAAAAACTGAACAAAATGACTACGCCTTGCTAAAAATTAGTATTGTATTGAAACTGACTCAGTAAAAAAATATATATAAACGTTTATTGTATAAAAAGCTCTTATATTCGTTGGGTTCTGTTGAAGGAATAAGTTGCTGTTCGTCCTTTGCCTTCTTGCACGGCTAAAATTAGAGTATTTTAAACATTCGCCATGCATGTTGTCTCCGCTTGATGGCCCCCGGCTTTTATCGAGGCTGTTAAGAAGTTCTTGCACGTTTGAAATTTTAGCGTTAATTTTTGAGCTGAACTAGAATGCCTTTAGTGAATCTTTTTTGCAAATTGCAAAGCTTCTTGGAAAAGTAAAGAAGGTTGGCCATCGTATGTTCTTGAGATGGAAGTTTTGCTAAACTAAATTCATGTCGTACCGCAGTCGTAAGAATAGTAGTTCCATGCTTGTTTTTGACGTGATATAGCTTTATTATTATTACTGTTATCGTAATCATTATTATCACTATAGCGAAAATCTGATTGGCTATTAGCAGCCATGAGTTGAGCATTAATAGGACAGTGTACGCGTCATGCCTAAGCAATAGACCATTTCCGAGTTGCTTTGAACCTCATTTTGAAAGCGAGGCTAAGTGCAAAGTTTTTGTTATGAAAATTAGTTTTCATTCATATGCAAATATAACTAATTTTCAAATGAAAAGTTTTGCACTTAGCCTCGCATTCACAGTGACGTTCACGGCAACTCGCAAATGGCCTATTGACCAGCAGGCGCCATTGCGCGCGCTGTAATAGGACACTTACACTTCACGGCGTGAATTTGTTTTGTATATCACATCCATTTGTTCTCGGAAATTGTAAAGGCTTGTTATGATTAATTGGTAACAGGATTTGTTGTCGTCAAATTCAGTCTGTACGTAATCATACTTGAAACACTGGGAACAAATCGGACTATTATTAACATTATTATTAGCCTGGGTATCGAACGAGATTGATGGTTCACTTGCCGTCAGCAGATCAGGCTTTATATTACGAAGGGTAAAACATTTACTTTGCACCAATTTAACCCTCCTTGCTGTAAATACGCATGGTTCCGTTGTAATTATGTTATGTCTCGGTATCATTGAGTGACAAAACACGGCAAAAACCATGAACTGTTAGGCACATTATGTCTTATGTACTAGTAAAAACCCAAAGATTAGGTAGTGCGTCCCAGGCTCTCTCTCCTTTGCTAAGTTGGTGATGATGTCATCCGCCCCTGCAAAATCTGCGGGGGATGCCAGATACGTGTTCCAAGCGATTCATTTATTGTCCCATACAATCTGGACTCCAATCTGTATCAGGTGTGCGATCTTTCTACGTCGAACGCAATTAACTATGTAAAAAGGTTAAGTTTTGTAAACCTTGCAAATAAAAACTGTTTCCATTGGGAATAATAACCTAAAGCATATAAAATATACATGTAGCGGACGGTCTTTTAACCTGAAGGTCACTTATCAGTCGAAAACGTTCGCTTTTTTTTCTTTTAACTTTTTTAGCCTTGTTATATAGTATTGTAAATTTTAAGCGAATGTTATGGAGAAACCTCCCTTTGTTCTGAAAATAACAACAAAAAGAATAAAAACGATTTACCCTCCCATTTCCGTTATCTGTATCCCCGTTTCCCATCCTCGCAGTCCGATTTCGCCCGAAAATCTTCGTCCTCTCCCGACTATCTGTCCCTCGGCCTCCGAGGTTGCCCCTTTCCAATCATTTGCAATTGCATCCCAGTTTGCAGTATGACTAGTCCAAACGGGTCCTCATCAGCTCCAATTCTTTCTTCTTCAAAGCTTGTGGTTAGTGACTCAAAACTTGAAATCCAGAACTCTGTGTAAAAAGTGAAGCCGTCGATGCTCGTTGCTCACTTCTTAAAATATGGCGTCGCCCGTTTCTCATTTGTGGCAACGTTGGGCGTGTCACTCTGAACGGCCGCTACATTGGCTGGGAAACAAGGCGACGTCAGTGGAAGGTACATTAGTGAAGAAACTTTTGAAGTCCTTTAAAAGGCGACTGAATGTACTACATTGTGACTGGGATGCCATGACCGATTCAAGGGTTGCATGTACTCGGCTTTCTAGGGCTTAACCCGATTTATAAAATTAAAATCGTCAACTTGCTGTTGTTTGTTTCGTTTCATTTTCCGTTGTGTACCGTTAACATCAAGTTGCTGGATGGACGCTACTGGTTCCCTTTTCATTGCGACCTCGGTATTTTTCTTTACCCATGTCTGCAGCGTCCACAGCGGTGGATGACATTTGCAGACTGCAGACTGTAGACTGCAGACTGTTAATTGTAAAATAATACACATTGAAACATAAGAATAAAGGTGACGCCATCATAAATAAAGCAACGTCAAAAAAAAAAATGGAAATCAGCCTTGGCCTGGGGCCCTGGGTACGAGGTTGATTTTTCCCGCGTAAACTAGGAATGTCTTTTCCTTACTTAGTATGCTTCCTTCAGAAAACAATAGCTCGGGTTCCCGATGAGACAAAGAGAAACGAGCCATACCATCGCCATGTTTTCTTTTACTTTCTTAGAAGCCTGGGAATAAGGGTGCCACAGGTAACCACAGTCACAAAAGCCTCCTCGAAATAAGGATTTCTACGGGAATTAATCGTACGATTCATAAAACGTTGAAAATTCACGTAAACTGCCATTTAATATACATACCTCAGAAAGACATGTAAAAAACGTCATTTTTAGCAAGTTTTGATGTTTTATCGATAAACTCCGGTCCTCATACTAATCATATACGTAATTTAGCTTAGAGGCTGTTGTGAGTCTAGGTGCTCTGTACGCAAATTACAACTGGTGAAAACAATTTACAGTCTGCAGTCTGCAGTCTGCAGTCTACGGTCTGCAGTCTGCAGTCTGAAAATGTCATACACCGCGTCTACAGCCCGTTACCAGCGCAAAGAGCGCCCCCCCCCCCCCCCCCCCCCGCTTCCCACCCCAGACCTACCCTGGCAAGTTGAAAAGGGGGTTAATATATGTCAATATGGAATAACAGCGCTCATCTAAAATTTCGTTCAGTTTTCCTTACCCCTGATCTGAAGATACGGTAAATGGTCCACAAATACAAACTCTAAACGCTTAATGAAACACTTTTACAACTAAGAAAACGTAAGCGGCCCTCGAATAAAAACGTCCGCGCCCGCTCGTGTTCAGAGCTTCAGATACCAACTGTCCCCGCCTGTCTTACCCTGATTCTCCTCTCCTTCTCCCTGCTTGCCGTTCTCGGGTCGCTAAGTTCCATCATCATGTCGCAACCCCCGCGTTCCGACCTCCCACCTCCCCACATGGCTCCTGTCCTGTCCTCTTCCTAAAATCACAAGTCATTCCATCCGGGGCTTACCCTGTCCAAATATGGCATGTGTGACGTAACGCATCCCGAACTTTCGATGTCGTCATTTTTTGTTTTGGTGCAAGGAAGTGCTGACTTGCTTGTTTCTAGACGATTAGTCAGCGAGAATAGAGCTTTTTCTCTTTGTTGTCACTTTTAAAAGCGGATTTCAAGTTCTGGTAAAGACCCTAGCTATTCAAATGACCAGCACGGTCAAAGTGAAAGCGGGATCTACTTCAATCACTCGGCGATTCGAGATAAACTCGCGCTGTTCTTGGGAAGAGCTGAAATATCAAGTTAGTTGAACACAAGATTTCAGACTGTATTCTCGAATGATGTCTTTGGATCTTAGATTCACAATTATCTGCCTTGATTTTTTCTATGTTTAGATAAGAGAGTTTTTTGATTTGCAAGACGATTTCACTTTGAAGTACATCGATGACGAAGACGAATTGGTAAGCATGTTCTGTGTTTTGGAAGAACAATAAGCTTAAAGCATATTAAATCTCATGAAAATGCAATGCTTGTAGCTGCAATAGAACTATGCATTTAGCTATGAATTGAGTTTGTGCCGATGTGAACTTCAAAGTAAAACTAAAGATCCATGCTTGGCGTGTTAATGCTATAAAATATGAATGTTTCTGTTCGTTGCAAAATAAAGTTTACATGCGTTTACAGTATCATGACACCTTTTAAGCTTTGTGTTTCATTTCCCCCTAAACTTTAGGTCACATTGGGAACGCATGGTAAGCATTAGAATAACGAATAATATTTAAAATAAGCTTATTCCGTTATGAAATTTTAGTGTGCAGCTCCTAAAGAAACTCTTGTACTTCAACTGGATTTGATCCTCACAAGTTTTGTGTCCTCACTGTATTTTCATTTTCGTTCCATTTATTTGTTTACCGTTGAACTTCGAGGTGGTTGGCTTAATATCAAAAATAAGCACTGCTGTGGTTTTGTTTGGCTTTAACTACATTGTATCCTCGATCTTTTGCAGCGATATTGAGGTTTCTTAGAGCTTAAGACTTGTATGAGCTGAATGTTATAAAATTTATGATTTGATTCGATACTAAGAGATCACAGGAAAGATGCAAATTTTTGTGTACAATACTGTATCATAGACCCTTTGTGAAAATGGCTATATTAATATTCTTTTGTTTGCATTCAAATTAGCCCTGCTCACCTGATTCTCTAATTCAAAAATGGAAAGAATATTTTACCTTGAACGAGGCTAGTAGAGCTAATTTGAATGTACACAGCAGAAAATTATGTCAGCAATTTTTGCATAGGGTCTACGGATCTGACTTAACCACTGAGTTGGACAATGTACATACTAGAAAACTGTTAATTATAAATTTGTCTCAACTCATCAAAATAAAGCAATATGTGGCACAATTTTCAGGAAACATTGTGCATGCTAACATTAATCTTGACTAACAACAGATCCAGCGGAGTCAATCTTTGGCCATTATTGTTATGAGATAGTCAACAGCCATGTAGCCATTCTTAGAAAGTTGCACAAAATTTTAGCGCAGAGTCAAACCTGCTGTAACTCACTTCCATTGGTTTTCCCATCGTCTTGATGCATCATTGTTGATTAAAGAGCCAAATAAAAAGGACATAAAATTGTAGCTTTGTTGTAAGCTTAGAAGTGAAAGTATCAGTCCATGGTTTTGAGTCATTCTGTATTCTATTCAAGATGAAAATTACACTTTTCATTAGTTTATCATTATAATCATCGTCATCATTGTTAAATTACTAGTAAACATTAATGTGACAATTCCTTTTCTTGTTTAGGTGAACTAGAAGAAGCACTTAAGGTAAGCTATTAAGATGAAGGAATTGTTAGCTATTGAACAAGGTGATTTTGATTTTGTTGTTGTTGTTGTACACAGTATCAAAATCTACATGAAGAAAACAGTATAGAGTATTGTACGTATACATGTAATGTTATTATGAAAAATTATTTCATGTCATTGTTAGATACATGTACTTTAGTTAAAGAGGAGAGAAATACATTTTTTTGGTTTAAATCTAATTCAACAACTTGCTCATTGGTTTATACACTGTAATTTCTTTCTTTCCTTATTTCACTTCAGATTACACAGAAAACAGGGTTACTTAGATTGCTTGTGGAAAGGTCCTCTGATCAAACATCTTCAGCAGGAATTGAAAGTTTCCGGGACTTGTTAGCCGATTCTCCGAGAGAGACACCTGTCGTAAGTATTTATTACAGAAACACGTACTAAGTGTCAGAGGATAAGCAGTACTCCTGGTCACTTCATGCTGCGTAAAAACTTTCTATTCAAATGTGTACTAGGCTTTTTTTTCCATTTGTTTGTTCAAATTATTCCTTCTTTCCTTCCTTCCTTCCTTCCTTCCTTCCTTCCTTCCTTGTTCCTTCCTTCCTTCATGCAATCAGTCATTCATTTATGGTAATGTATCCATCCATCTATCCATCCATCCATCCATCCATCCATCCATCCATCCATCCATCCATCCATTCAACAATTTATTTTACTTTCTGTCTTCAGGCTCCAAAACGCAAATTTCTTTTCAACTCCCCTGCTCAGTCAGAGCCAAGAAGCACCTTCAAAACAGCAAGAATGGATGATGCAGATCCCTCAGCAGCAACCTCAGCCTCAAGTGAACCCCAAGAAGCTTCTATTGGTGCAGTGAGTTGTGATTTAGAATCACCATCCAAAAAGAACAGAATTCAAGAAGCAGAGAACAGTGCTGAAGTGAGTAATGAGGGTGCAGATGGCACAGATGTCATGCACATCACACAGAGTCCTTCCTCTTCTGGTCCAGCTCTTATTGATCAGCAAATTGACGAGGCCATGTCAGAGGGACAGTACATTCCTTTGGTACAACTGATGGTTCCACCACCATCTGGTCCACCACCGCGACCTCCACCGCCTTCCATTAAACCAAAGAATGTTCCCAAAGGTCGAACGGGCAAGAGCCATTACCATCAGCTGGCTGAGAATGTTGCAGTTGAACTAGCATCTATGAATGAAAGGCTACATCAGAAGTTGCGTAGCTCATTTGAAAAGCTGCAGGCGAAGGAAGAGCTGTCCAGTGATGTTCAGCCACTGGGTGAGATAGAAGAAGACTCCTATGTGTTTGTTAACCAACAAGGTAAGTAAAACTATTGATCTATCAATAAATTGGCACATTTTGATTTTTTTTGAAACTCCCTTCCATTTGTTAATCATAAAAAATGTTTTATTTCATTTGTTTATTTTTTGTTTTGTAACCTGTGATCTTGTGTTCAGGCAATTTGATGGCATCTGACGAAGACATGAAATTGGAGAATGCGATTCTCACTTCATCTCCTAATCAGTCTCAAGAAGCAGAAGAAGAAAGCGTTGACAACACTTCTGGTTCTCCAAAGAATTCCCTGACTTTTGATTGCAATAGCACCGATGGTCGTAATGTTGATCATGCAATGGTAGAAGAAGCTGTTCACCGCGTTGTGCAAGAGGTATGTACATGTAGGACAGATTATTTTTAACATTAATTTATAAACTAAGATAAACTAGTGTTAGATAAAGATTGAAGTATTTTCTTAAGAGCAGTACATGTACAAAAAAGTCATGTAACTACCTATTGTCCAGTTAATTTTACTGAGTCAGGGCTTGAGACTAACTTTTAAGCTTACCAGCCCAGTTGTTTCCTTTTAGCTGACTTATTGTTTATAATTAATTAAAGCAGTGAAGTAGGTCCATGAAATCCCCTTTTAACAATCTTTGTTTTAATTAGTTTCTCTTCTCTCCATTGCCATTATAAGCAATTGTTTATTTTTAGTTTAACTTGAAGTGCTTTTCAATTATTACTGGCCAAACTGCAGGTTAGTGAAAGGGCAAAACATTTTAGCCAAAACTGAATTTGTACAACAGTGTTGTCTGTGTTTAGTTGGCTACTGTTAGTTTCGAGCCCTGTCTGTGGTTAGCTGGCTACTGTTAGTTTCGAGCCCTGTCTGTGGTTAGCTGGCTACTGTTAGTTTCGAGCCCTGTCTGTGGTTAGCTGGCTACTGTTAGTCTCGAGCCCTGTCTGTGGTTAGCTGGCTACTGTTAGTCTCGAGCCCTGTCTGTGGTTAGCTGGCTACTGTTAGTTTCGAGCCCTGTCTGTGGTTAGCTGGCTACTGTTAGTCTCGAGCCCTGTCTGTGGTTAGCTGGCTACTGTTAGTCTCGAGCCCTGTCTGTGGTTAGCTGGCTACTGTTAGTCTCGAGCCCTGTCTGTGGTTAGCTGGCTACTGTTAGTCTCGAGCCCTGTGAGTGTAAAGATACAGTACATGTACATGTACTGTATCATGTACATGTAAAAGGGAACATTTTAGGAATTCTCTGACTTGTTTATTTAATTTAAGTTGTTGATATATATTAGCTGTCATATGTGTTTGGAGGGGGGGGGGGGGTTCCTACTGTAATTGTGTTTGATGTAGAAAGAATGCGCTCCTAATTGCATTTGGAATCAAGATTGTATGGGACAATGAATAGATCTAGTGGGACAGATTTTGCAGGGGCGGATGACATCATCAACAACTTGCCAAAGGAGAGAGAGCCTAGGATCAAGATCATTGAACTCACTCCCTTATCTCTTATTTACAGAGGTTATTTGTTTATTTCATTTCATTTTCTATTTTTTATTTTGATAGTCTCTACCACTCATGGTGGAGCAGACCTTGAAAAATCTTCAAGGACTTCATTTAGCTGATCAATCATCCAGTTCTTTGCCAGTTCAAATGCTAGGAAAGCAAGCCAACTCTAAAGGTGAATCATGAATTAAAACTAAGTTATTTCTTCAATTCTACTCCATGTTTTTACCTACATGTACCCAATTCTAAATATTACTGTAGTCCTGTGTATGTATTAATTAATATTAATTGAAGGGTCCAGTGGAAAGTGCGCTTAAGTGATGATTTGGCCTTGAGAATCCAAATTGGTTTCTCGGACAAAAATGCTCCACTTGTTATCACATTGGAACCTTTGTTTTGCTTTAAACGGAGGAAAGGGAAATCATTTCAAGCGTCACTTTACAGTTACCCCAGTATTTAGCCTAAGTCATAAGTTTGTTGGGGGGAATTCAAGCTGTTAGTAAATATTTTAAAATCACAACGTCAGTATCGATCTACAGTCATTTCTGAAACAACAACAAGCATGCAGTCTGCATGCATGCCAATTCAATTGGAGCAAATTTGTAGACTTTTCACTGGGTGCACATCAATTAAGTCTCTTTTTGGAGAATTTACAAAAATCTTGTCCCTTAAAATGACATACGTACATTATGGTAAATCTCAGCAGGAAAATAATTTTGAGCTATTTTATACCAGCCTGTTTCTTTCATAATATAGAGTTAGTTTTTCTTCATGTTTGTAAGTGTTATAAAATTACATTAATTTTATATTAATAGTGAAAAGCAGGCTTTTTGCCAGCATGCTAAATTGGAGAGAGGGGGTAGCACAATGGTGAGAGCACTCGCCTGGTACTAACTTTGATTCCCAGACTTGGCGTCACTTGTGGGTTGATTTTTTTTGTCCTTGCTCCACAAGGTTTTTCTCTAGACCTGTGTAAATGGTTTTCCCCTCCCCTCGAAGACCAACATTTCTGAATTCCAATTAAATTTGGAGAGTGTGACCCCAGTTAGTGCTCTGTGCTAAAGAAATGCATTTAACACTTGAATCAAGTGATTTTATTTTTTACATGTACCTTGAGCATTTAAATGGCCAGTTCGATTTTCTTTGAAAGGGTTCACATAAAAGATTTCCATTATTTTGGTTTGTACCCTCTGAGTACGTACAAGTCCCTCTGGCTACTGTGTAAGCTTGTTAAAAAAGAAAACAAACAATTTTGGAATTTCAGTAACAAAATGTTTTAAATTTGCTGGTATTCGTAAATGAAATGAAGAGCAGTTTGTTGATTGGCTGATGTCTAAAAATTCTCTGCTTGGATTTTTGTCAGGCTCAGTTGTTCACAAAGGGATCTTCTGTGCTGAATGCAATCAAGCTGTTATTGGAATCCGCTACAAATGCTGGTGAGGATTAAATAGTGATGTACATGTATAACTGTGTTCATAATTTTTATCTGTCATTCCTCGTAAATTGGTTTAAGGCCCATTATTGTTTAGGCTCCAGTATACATAATGGGTTATTCCAGAAAAAATCCACACACCCCCCCCCCCCCCCCGACGGATGGGGTCGTTTTTTAACCCCCCCTCTCACCTGGATTTCCTGAAGCACAAGACCCCCCTCCTGTCTGGATTTCCAAAACAAAAGATCCCCCACCCGCCTGGATTTCCGGAAAGAAAAATATTTCATTTCATTTATTTTAAATATAAAATACGCACAACCACGCCTAGAAGATGTTCTTTTTCAATTTCTAAAGCTTTTGCTAATATTAAAAACTCTATCGCGTGGAACTCAAAAAAAAAAGGAGGAACAATGCGAAAAAGCGAACGAGTTCATCCTTTGTGCCCAATGGACAACACCCATGGAATCTTAAAACGGCACGCAGAAAACGCACTGGCTGCTTGTTCAACTGTGCTACGGACGATGGGACTTCAGAGAGGTTACCACTGTATATGTTGCAGGAACCGTCCAAGAACTTTCTCCTTCTGTTGCTTTCGCAATAACTTACGTTTCCAAAAGTTTTTTCGAGGTACAGATGGCTACAAGTTCCTCTCGAGTATTTACGACGAAGAGGGAATGTTTGGACCAAAATTCTTTGGAATTATCTTCTTCAGCTAATAGCTCTGCATCCTTGCTTGCACAAGTAAAAAATTCTTCCGCCTGACGCAGTGGAATCCACGCTAAGAATGCAATGGCGGACGTGAAATTACACAACGGTGGCGTGCTGGGTCTGGTACGAGTAGAAATGTGTCAGGCGTTTCAAACTCTTCGTTGCAACAATGTTGCGATGGTTCCTTCTTTACTATCTTGTTGTTCGCGTTTTCTGCTATAAAAGGACCTGCGAAGGACCTTAGATTATCATTTATTTTAGGTGAGAAATATGTGAACAAAATATTTCTATTATTTTCAGGGTCTGAGAGCGCTGAAGTGTCACCGAACTAAACGTTCGAATTGCGAGAACTATCGGTCGAAATGACTCCTGCAGAAGACTTTCTTAAGTTCAACCCCCCCTCCCGCCTGGATTTCCAGAGTCTTTGACCCCCCCTCCAGTGAGAATTTCCAGAATCCCATCCGTCGGGGAGGTGTGGATTTTTTCTGGAATAACCCAATAATAATAATTAATAATAATTCAAACATATTCATACAGGATTGCTGTATCAGTTTTAAGAAGAAAACCACCATCAATGCAGGTCCTGTTTACTATATTTTATCCTGGTCAAAGGTCAAACAAACCGTGTCCCACAAAGGCCTGCATTCACATACTGTAGATAAGAATTAAACTCATCACCAATAGATGAGTGTGGAGAAGGTGCCTGTAAGGTCTGTGGGGGAGCTGCAAGCATGCGCGAAGGGTAACCAAGACAACCCTGTGAGCGGCAACCACCCAGGCACTGTCACACTGAATACTCAGTGGAGTATTGAATACTTACCAATACTTACCCAGAGGGAGGGGAGGGATGGGAGCACAGCTTTTTCCTGTGATTGTACATGCGGCACAACAGGAGCAAAACGGTTGACATCAACAGGGGAGCTGTAAATTTACTGAGGCCCTGCAAAACCCTTGGGCTGCCCCACCTAAATTAAGGGAATAGACCGCTGGCCAGCATTGTCTTGAGTTTAACCTTGCCTAAATTACATTTAGCCCCATATAAAATTGCCAAAAAATTAAGACCATTTCTCTCAATTATTTTATCTGCAGTTTTTGCACAGATTATGACCTTTGTGAAGGCTGTGAAGGAAAGGGTGGAATCCACAATCCAGATCATTTCTTCGCAAAACTGCGCAATCATGTGCCTGGCATTGGGCGGAAAAATGGGGAGATGGTACCAGTGCTGAAGAACTTTGTGTATCGGACAGCCCTTAAAGAAGAAAGCAAGAATGAAAAGAAGGAAGGGAAGAAGAGAGGGAAAGAGGAAAGAAAGGATGAGAAAAGAAGGGATAAAGAAGAAAGGAAGGAAGAAAAAAGAAGGGATAAAGAAGAAGGGAAAGAAGAGAAGAAGGAACGGAAAAAGGACAAGAAGCTCTCAAAGGTAGCTAGACAGGAAGAGAAGGACAAGAGAGAACTGAAGAGAAAACTTAGACAAATGTAAGTTCCTTCAAGAGCTCTGTAAATGTCACAAAGTGACATTTATTTATTTCTATTTAAGGATGGTGCCTACTAATACTGAAGTATTATTGCGCGGTTTATGACTATGCAGGAAAAGCAGATCTTAGCAAGGGCTATTGGAATCCAAAAAGACAAGTAGGGGTAACCATGCATTTTTTAGAAATAATTAAGCCACAATTATTCTAAAATGCCTTAAAATTCAAAGCAATGTATAGCGGTTTTTTTGTTGTTGTTGTTGTTGTTTTTTTTTTCCTTCGAATTGAAGCTCTATTATCTCTCAAAAATGCATGGTCACCCCCAATTTTCATTTTGGATACCAAGAGCACTTGCTGAGTTCTGCTTTTTCCGCGTAGTTTTAAACTGCGCAATTAGTAGGCATCACCCATAGGAAACCCGAGTATCTCGAGATGCACAGAACGTATGTGCAGTAACAAAAGTAGGCACCGTCCGTAATGAAGTACACTATACTTGTAGGTATTCCCTTACAACTACACAAAAATATTTTTAGCCTCCTAAACAGACACATGAACTTGGTTTTGTGGGTAACCACTTGCATCAACAGCGGGTTTGACTGTTCCCTTTTCAACTCTGTTAGTCAAAGAATGTTAATTTGAATTTGTTCCTTTTAGACATGCATGTAAATGTAAATTGATGGGTTTTGCTTCAGCCTTTTAGCCAGGAATTGACAGCTGGGCTTCCTAGAAGCATGTGTTCTGTAAAATTGTTAATTGATTTAGTGAAGATTCACTCACTATTTTGTTTCAAAAAGTGGACATCTACATGTACAGGACTCCTGGGCATTTAGCTGTTTTGCTTCCCCATTTTCATGTTGAAGGCAATGTTTTTGATTTGTACAGTAAGCGGTTTCTTTCTAAATGGAAACATTGTAGGTTTGAATGATTGGCATGATCATGCTGTACACTTCTCAACAAAAAACACGAATGATTTGAAAGGGACATGAAGTAAAAAAAGAAACCTGATTAAACATACATGTATTAGGACTTAAAATTAAGTTAAGGTAGTGATACATTGTATGCTCTTTTCCCTACAAAATCACAATTTCCTTCCCATTTCTTAACAGCCGCCATGAGAGAGAGTCGGCCACTGCCCTAGAGAGACTGCAGAACTGTCTGAATGCTGAGTTTATTGCCGATGCAAGCATACCTGATGGAACAGTGTTGAATGGAGGACAGAAGGTTAGTCAACAGAGAAACTTTTAAGGAAGCCCTTCAGAATTCAATAATGAAAAATCATGAATAACATTGTGATTTCTACCTTATTACTATTAAACATCCGTACACCTTTTAACTAACTTAATTATTTGAAGGCAATACTTGGGGAGGCCAGAATGACACTGTTTTCTTGTAACTATGAAAAATCATGAATGTTTCGGTTCAGCAATTCTCGCATGTGTCAAGGATCAAGTTAACATTTGAGCAGTTAAGTGTACTGTAAGCTTTCTTACAGCTGTACTAGTTTCTTTTCGGTCTCCACACCACTTTTTCTTTGTAACTTTATTTAAATTATTTGATTGTGTCTTGTTTGTAATTTCTTTGTGTGGCAAAATAATTAAAAAAGCGAGTTTCTATAATTATTGTGCTTGACATGTTGGGGCCCTTCATGCTTTAAAGAAGCTGCTTTCTAATCGGGAACATACATTGTAGTTAGTCATCAGGCCCCAGTTGTTCAAAAAGCGGATAACTTTATCCACTGGATACATGTAAGTTACTATCCAGCGGAGCAAATGTACTCCAACTAACGCTTTTGGCAAGTTTTCCACACAATCCCATACTTAAATTTGACATATGCTTCTACTCTATCCACAAACTATAGGGCTACCGTGAAAATCTTGCACACATTTCATTCTGCCAGATAGTGAACTATCCAGTGGATAAAATTATCCTGGCAGTGACCTAATCAAGAAAAGGCTTACCAGGATGATCCCTTGTAGCTGCATTCAAACTTCTATTTACGTGTTAACTAATGAAAGCTGGTGGTCAGATAACAGTTGGTTATAATCTGTCTAGTAATGAAAAGTAATATTCTTTTTTGATTCAGTTCTTAAAGCGCTGGATTGTGAAGAACAAAGGGCGTAGATGGAATGCTAGGACTGTGGTAAGTAGATGTCTTTTTTTCTAAACCTTTAAAACTATGAGTAAGTAGAAGTCTTTCCTCCCCTCAAAAAACATCGGTATTTCATTGTACAATGTATATGTATTATACACTTACCAAATTATGTTAATTCACCACAGCTGCAGTGTGTAGAGGGTAACATCATTGTAGCATCAGGAGAGAATGTGGTGGAGGTTCCTTCCCTCAAACCTAATGAGCAAGGTGAACTGGCTGTACCCTTCATTGCACCAGCGGCACCTGGCCATTATGAGAGGTGCGTGCATATGTATTTTTAATGAAAATTTTCTTTGTATTTGCCACTTCTAGACTCGTAGAAGGAATTTACAATAGGTGAAACAGTCGGACACCAAACGGTTCATAGACTTTCCTCAAGTCATCTTCTTATGCACCGAAAGATTCACCGACAAAAACAGACTTTACGAAATCTAAATGGTTCATTTCAGCGGAGATCTTTGTGGATGTCCTCAATCACCTCAGAAATGTCAGATTTACATGTAGTCGTAAAGGAAATCTACAGTTTTCTTGGGCAAAATGTCAGCTCAAGGGCAATACATCCTTAACGGTGCAAAAGGTCAGCTGTAGTAAATTTTGGGAATAAAATTCAATTTCCTAGAACTTTGTGCAACTTAAATTTTCAGCTAGGGTATCATCCAAACAGATCAAACTTTAAAAGGACGCAAAACAATCTGGAAATGTATACACAGGCTACAACATTTTAAATAATTATTTTGCTTAAAACACTCTTGTTGCTGAATAGTAATGTGCAGCTGGCCATTGATTGAAATGATATTGGGCCGTTTTCAATATTGTCTACTATACTGGATTAAGAAAAATGGATGAAATCCTAAGGCTACGATCTTGGTCAGTTAAAATGAAAAATTAACATCACCACCCCCCCCCCCTCCCAAACTGCGGGTAATTTTTTTTTTAATTCCCTCCAAGATAATCTTAGACAGTTGAAATGAAAAATTAACACCACCACCCCCCCCCCTTCCCCCCAATTTCAATGATGTAAAAATGGCACGTTTTGCTTTGCTCAGGAATTCATCATTGATTTTGGGGGTACTGGGGGGGGGGGGGGTTAATTTCTTTATTTATTCCGTCCAAGATTGTAGGCTCAGGTATTGAAAAGCACTGTTTTTGGTACTATTTGCATTGTTTTATGCTGTTGAAGGAAGTTGCTGGACAATTATTTGAAATGAAAACTTTGAAACTTTGTGAAACTTGAAAAACTCAGTGTTTAGAGGTGAAAATGACAATTGATTGCATTATGTACCCAAGTGGGTATGCTTTTTGCAAGTAAATTCTTATCATAATTTGTAAATTTGTTTGTAGCAAGTGGCAGTTGTGTCACCACAGTATTCCATTTGGTCCTTTGTTCTGGTGCCAGATTACAGTAGAAGGAGACAAGGTGCAATGTGAATTGGCACTGAAGGAGAAGTCACCAGGTATTGAAAGAACAGTGTAAACGTAAACTTATTACCGCTTATAAGCCAAATGAAACAAATACAAAACAATGGATAATTGAGTAAAAAGAGGAGCAGTGTTCAGTTCAACAAAGAGTTTCGCACAGTCAGAGTCAGCCTGTGTAACTAAGTTGACTTTATGACAGTAGCCTTCCTGTAGCGTTCCTCTTTAAGCCTAAACATGAATCTATCTTTTTTCCTGTTTAGAACCAGCAACGTATGACAACACCTCCCTGGTGAACAGCGCATTCACAGAACACAACACCTCCCCTGTCAGGAGACTTGTGGAGGATATAGTTCCCCAAGGGGTGGTGACTGAGGAGGCAGCTGATGCTTCAGGATCAGATGCGTACCTGAGTTCTGAAGATACCACGGAGTTTGAGAAGATCCCAATGCCATTGGAGCCTGTGCTGGTGGCAAGTCCAGCTATTCAGGTGGCGGACCTTGAGTGGGATATTACTGGGTGTGATCTGACTGCAGAGTCTAGTGACAAAGCTGAGATAGAAGAGCTTGTGGTTTGTGCAAATGAAGGTAACTGCCGGCTGTTGTGTTGTAGTACCAGGGGGGACTATCATTTAAAAATGACGGGTTGAGAGCACTGTTTGAAGAGGCCCACAAGGTCAGAAGCCGTGCAGTTAGGAGCCCAACGTGTGAAAATATTCTAGGCGCTGCTTCAAAAAAGGAGCAAAAGCTTTTGTGTCCCAAGGTTTCCGGGCTCCTTTTAGGGTTCATTGTCAAGCCTTTTAGGGGGTGAAATTTGTAAATTGGTACTCCTTAGGGTATTGATATGACCACCAACAGCCAGAAGTCAGTGGGATTTGCCATGTGCTGGGAAACAGGTAAAAACCATACATGTAGGTTAGAACAATCTATGCTGTCATTTTTGTATGGTAGCCCCTTTCCCACTCATTTCCCCAGTTGGGAAGTTGGCCCAACATGTAGATAATTGTGTGGGTAAATTTAACAGTACATCTATATCCCTAACTCAATATAATATTCTTGTTTGCAGATGGTGCAAGTGATGCTGAAAGTATTCTCAGTGATATGTCCGATGAATTCATGGTAGTTCCCGTCCCTCCCTGTTTTGATCCAGAGGCACCCCTGACTGCAGACCCTGCCCATGTGACTGTCAGCATGACAGAGTACAAGCAGATGACAGAGAGTCAACAAGGTTCTTTCTCGTTGAACCTGAGTGGTCACACCTCACTTGAAACTAATCTCAGGAGTGGCCCTGCCAGTGCTTCCTATGCTGACCAGAGTATTGTTACCAGTGTTGCGACAACATTAGAGGTTGATCCTGATGCAGTTGAAAGAGGTGCCACCAGTGTTGGGATAACATTGGAAGCTGTTTCTGGCTCTGATCAAAAGGGCATCTCCAGTACTGAGGCAACATTGGAGATGAATTCAAGAGCAAGTATGGAAGAGGAAAATCATGTTTTTGATCTGGCCAATGAAACAGTGCCGCTCCTTCCTGAACCGCTGATTCCTGAACCAGGACAGGACACCCCTGCATCAGTGGAATCACAGCCTGCTGACTTGAGCTGTAGCCCAGTAGAACCTCCCATCACCCATGAGCCACTTCCTGCTCCAGAGTCAACACTGGATGGTGGCAGTGATGATGACGATGACGATGATTATGATGACGACGACGACGATGACGATGATGATGATGATAACGATGGCCCAGCACAGCCAGAAGTGAGTCCACAGCCAATCGCAGTCCAGCCTGTGGCAGGACCAGATGAGCCGCCTCCAGTTGCCTTGCAACCGGAACCTTCAGCCGCAGTCAATGTAGTCCCAACCACCGTAAGGTCCAGTGTAGAGGTCTACCACGTCCCCAGCAGTAGCGGCGATTTTCCATCCAACGTTGTGTCTGATGTACTTTCCACTGCCATAGATGCTGTAGCTAGTGCTGGCAGAGCTGTCATGACCACCATGGAAAAAATGCTTGACAGTGGTCCAAAGCCCCAGACCACTGCCTCTTACAACCCCGATCAAGGCTGTGAGATTTCAGTGAGTTCGCCAGCAGAGAGTGACGAGGCTCAAACAAGGGTAAGTTGGTTTTTGCCAGCGCTTTTCTGCACCTCACAGTAAGAAATGTAAACTGTGAAGTGAACATTAGAATATAAGCGATGTAAGATTGTGGTGCTACATATGTTTGGTACTATTGTGTTACTTTGTACTGTTGAAAAGTTGAGAGTATCTGTGGCTGTCCACTTTTCTTTTTGGCATCTTCTCCAAATCTGTGTCTAATATAAGAACGTACAGTGTAGTGACGTTGCGGCAAAAGTTCCTACTTTATTAATTTTAATTTCACACTTCAGAATCAAGGGTATTTTTATAGACGTGGGGAGGTCACAGACTCCAATGCACCTAGGCAGGTTTTAGGGACCTGGAGACTGAGGGTTTCCTCTTTAACCGCAAACGTCGGTTTGGAGTTCGCCACTTGTACATAAACCGTACTTAAGATTGAGTGTTACTTTTTACCTATGCATCATGGAATACTCGCGGGAAAACAAGATGGCGGCTGCAAGGAGGATAGTATCGATGCATGCACTAATGAATCGGAGTCAAGTGACTTTTAGAGGTTTGCGGGAAACGAGGAAAAACTTCAATCTTAATGTCCCCTTTGATAACATTTTGCAAAAACTGAGCACCGTTTTTCACAGTAAAATCGGGCTTTCAGCCCATGCAAGAATTTTGTTTAGTCAAAACGGATAAACGTATGATGATCTAACTTGACTTGTGGAGAATTTGGGATGGTGCATGTTTCTCTCTCCAGCGTTCACTGTCCCTGAAGCTGTTAAATTGTGATTTTTAGGAACAAAAGAACAGTAGAATCTGGACGACTCGAACCGTCCGGGGAAACACAAAAGTATTCGTATTAGCAGAGAATCGGGTAAGAGAAGTTCAATTAAATTACCGTGACAAATCGATTAAGTGTTGTAGGGGCATTTTTACCTTGTTTTAGTGTCACCCTGAACATCAATACTTTACTGTTGCGTAGAAACTAGTTCATGTATAGATCATCTTTGGCTGTAGATAGTAAGGATGGAAATGGGTTGCAATTGAAAAATTGGTCATTTTTTGTCAAGTGTTTCCCTTGTGTAGTGGGCAAAAATCGCTAAAATTGACTTCGGTTTGTTGTTCCTTTAATCATTGATCAGTTCTGCTTCTTTTTTCATGTATTAGCAAAGTTACTTTGTGAAAGGTTTGTGTAGACTAATTTTGACGAAAACACAGCAAACTTCTCCGTGACAATGCTCTTTTAATCTGCAATAGAGTGAAGCAACGACACTAAGAACCTTCGACAGCATTCAAGAAAGTCATCATTTATTTACCACACTCCTTCATTGTGTTGCCTAAGACTGACATGTATCTGCTTAAGATGGCAATACATGCAAAGCGTTTGTTTGCCTTGCCGTTGTTTCCGGAGGGGGGTGGGTGGGGGTGAAGGATCTTGTTCATAGTTCAAAACAAGAGCGAAAGAAACAAACTCTATTAACAACTTAAGTTAGGGTTCGAGTTTTCAAGATTCTACTGTTATCACGATAGTTTTTTTGTGAAAAACATGCCCTTCCCATTAAAAGTGCTTGAACCAGTGTATATTTAAGCTGCATTGCACCCACAACAAGTGGATGGCTGTGTATTGCATGTACGGTACTTCCTTTCATCTAATGATGTTTCACCCCTCCCCTCCACAGGATTCCTCTGAGGTAGAGCCGGTAACCTGGCCTCCAGGTCGATCCCCAGCCACGTGCCTGGACTGTCTCATGGAGATGGGCTTCTGTGATCGCAAACTGAATGAAAAGCTACTTCAGAAACACAACAACAACGTGGCTCTTGTAGTCAACGAGCTTCTGTCTTTGACTGATAACGAGTGGTCCACAAGAAGGCACTAGTTACACGATTTGCTCGCTCTGGGAAACAGCTTGCAAAGCCAGCCGATCTCTCGCTGCATTTTGTCTCGAAAATTATATTGTCACGCAATTGTGTCACATCAAGTAACGTGTCGTGTATTTATCTGTTATGAAATTTTATCAATTGATGCTATTTGGTCACATCTTTTTGTCATGAAACCTGTTGCTTTATGTAATAAACACGAGGAAGAGTGTTTCCTCCGATTTCCAAACACCGAGAAATAGGTTGGAAAAGCGAGGCGCAGCCGAGATTTTTTCACCAACTTCGAGGCGTTTGGAAGTAGGAGGAAACACTCTTTCGAGTGTTTGATATAGCTTCTCAAACTATTGATAATTCTTGGAAAAAATTCGTAGCAAAAGTTCACAAAATGTTATGATAATTAAGATCGCATTTCCAAACCTCCTTCACGGTAGTGATTTGCTTTGTTTTGGCTTGATGAATTATTAATGATTTGAGAATCTGTTTTATTACACCTTGTATTCTGGGGTGACAAACCAGCGAGAAAGGAAAGGCTGTTTTGCATGTTGCTGTCTAAGTCTTTTTTCTTTACTTAAAGGTGTGGTGTTTTATTCCACTAGCTATCTTGAATTCGGTGTTCTTTTGGGGTGTGCATTTAAATTTTGTGGTTTTCATATGGAAACGTATCTGCAAGTAAAAGAAGTATCGAGAGATTTCAGACAAACATTCTTTCGAGTTTGGGTAGGAGAGATCGGGGAAAGCTGTCAACTGACTTGGCGCTATAAGAAAACCAGCGCTCTGTTTACACTCAAAATCGTTTGTTACCAAGTGTATGAAGTAAAATTCGCAGTAGTATGAATGGAGTTGTTTGTGGTGTGGGTGGTCTACTGACTTCCAACAGGTCAAAAGGTTTTCTCTTTTATTGCTTTACTTGCTATCGAATTAAGTATATTCACGATTTTAATTCAGTGTGCACGCTTTTCAGAACTTGATCTTAAATGTATTTAAAAGTAGATTCAAATATAAATCAATCAAAAAATATCATCTAGGCAATCTAAAAGGTGGGACGTCACTGCAGTTTAGAAACTGTGTATGTTTAAATGGGCCATGTTAATGGAAAATTGTAAATAAAGCTTAGAAATTTGGGAGTACTGTTTCTGTCTTCTGTGCTTAACAAAATCAAAGTGCACTCGTAGCGAAACCGCACTACCATTTTTTTTCCCTAAATCCTACATTTTGGACTGTGATGCATGTTCCTCCGTGTTGCCGGAGCACTTCCTAAAAAGAGCGACGAAACTTTGGTTTGATCCATTCGTGTGTATAAGCTAGGTGACTGTTTGAACATCTAAGGCTTCGTAACTTTGTACATGCCGTAATGACCATACAGCGGACAAAATTTATAAGAAATCAACGTTTACCTCTTGGTTGTTCACTGTCAATTTCCTTAGGATATCATGGTGTTAATTTCGTGGCAGATCATCCAAACGTGCTTCTTATGATTAAAGTCTCATAACTTTCAGAGCTATTGACAATGGCAATAGTTCCATTCCCTTTAGCAGACATTTCTGACTCACCAGTTTGTAGAAAGGAAAGGAGAATAAAATTTGAATCTCTGGTCATTCGTGCCCAATCACCATTGATTTATTGATCTTGATTTGAATGGTGCCATTAGCTGTTTCAACTGTGACGTTTTGATCAAGATGCATCTGAGCTGTCTTTGACTCCAGTGTATTTACCTTGGAATGGGTCAATATGGCACATTTTGTTGAGGCCGTCTCCACACTGTTTAACCACGACCTGGGTAGACAATCAGGATTCACATTTAAAGTTTTTGGTAAAATGCATCCTCAACACAAAACTTGTCCAGAAGAAACAGGATTTGTTCACTTTTTGGTCTGGTGTCCTCAACTAAGTTGCTGTACTTAGAGCCATTATTGGACGATTTCTCCTAGGGTTGCCCTCAAACCTTCAAATGATTGGTCACATCTGTGTCACATTCTCTGACACTGAGGGTATCCAAGACAATCCCAAAAGACCGCTAGAAAATTCTTTGTCAGGGCGTTATTTGCAATAAAAAAAAATGATTCCTTAGGGAGTTTTTCGACACGCGGAGATCCCTAGGGACATCAACGGGTGGAAAATGCCGAATTCAAAATTTGGTCATTTTTTACCAAAAACCCTGGACTTGCCCCTAGGAAAAAAGTCGACCTTTGGACCCCCGTCAAATATTATTTAAAAATGAATCAGTGTGTCCGAAAACGTCCCCCGAGACACTTTTTAGGCCTCCCAGGGGACCAGGGACAAAGAAATAGCCCACAAGAGATGAAGTCAGGGTGAGGGTTAAACAGAAAGTTCTTTGTCAGAGCGTATTTGCACCAAGAGAGGATGTACCTTCATCCTCTCTTGTTTGCACTTAAGAATGACTCTAAAGGGATTTTTCGACACGCCGAGATCCCTAGGGACATAAGCATGTGAAAAATGCCAACTTCACAATTTGGTCATTTTTAACCAAAAACCCTGGACTTACCCCTCGGAAAAAGGTCGATTTTAGGACGAAATACACATATTCTTTTAAAAGCTTTCAATCGAATCAGTTTGTCCGAAAACGTCCCATGAGAATCTTTTTAGGTTCCCAAGAGAGTTTAACGACACGCGGAGATCCCTGAGAACATAAACAAGTGAAAAATGCCGACTTCAAAATTTGCTCATTTTTGACAAAAAAAAACTGGACTTACCCCTTGGAAAAAAGTCGATTTTTTGACGACATACAAATATTATTTTAAAAGCTTCCAATCGAATCAGTGTGTCCAAAAACGTCCCCCGAGACGCTGTTTTGTTTCCCAAGGTACTTTTAGGACACGCGGAGATCCCAAGGGACTTAAAGGAATGGAAATGAAAACTTCAAAATTTGGTCATATTGACCAAAAACCCTGGACTAACCTCTTGGAAAAAAGTCGATTTTTGGGCGAAATACAAGCATTCTTTTAAAAGCTTCCAATCACATCAGTTTTTACGAAAACGCCCCCGGAGACACTCTTTAGTCCTCCCAAGGTACCAGGGACAAAAACATAGTCCACCAAAGATGAAGTCAGGGTGAGAGCTTAAAAGAAAATTCTTTGTCAGGAAGTTATTTGCACTTAAAAATGATTCCCAAGGCAGTTTTACGACAGACCGAGATCTCTAGGGACATAAACAAGTGAAAAATGCCAACTACAAAATTTGGTCATTTTTGACAAAACACCCTGGACTTACCCCTTGGAAAAAAGTCGATATTTGTACTAAATACAAATATTCTTTTAAAAGCTTCCTATCGAATCAGTTTGTCCGAAAACGTCCCCTGAGAAACCTTAACGGTTCCCAAGGGAGTTTTACGACACGCGGAGATCTCTGAGAACATAAACAAGTGAAAAATGCCGCCGGACTTCAAAATTTGCTCATTTTTGACCAAAAGGCCTCTCAAAAGAGTCGATTCCTGGACGAAATACAAATATTATTTTAAAACTTTCCAATCGAATCAGTGTGTCCAAAATCCTCCCCTGAGACACTCTTTAGGCCTCCCAAGCAACCAGGGACAAAGAAATAGCCCACAAAACATAAAGTCAGAGTGAGAGTTAAACAGAAAATTCTTTTTTAGGGCGTTATTTGCACTTTAAAATGATTCCCATGGCAGTGTTACGACAGACCGAGATCCCTTGGAAGATAAAGGAGTGAAAATTGAAAATTTCTAAATTTGGTCATTTTTAACCAAAAACCCTTGGAAAAAGGTCGATATTTGTACAAAATACAACTATTCTTTTAAAAGCTTCCAATCGAATCAGTTTGTCCGAAAATGTCCCCTGAGACTCTCTTTAGGCCTCCCAAGCAGCAGCGACAAAGAGATAAATGAAAGTGAAAAATGCCGACTTCAAAATTTGCTTCCAATCGAATCAGTGCTTCCAATCGAATCAGTGTGTCCAAAAACGTCCCCTGAGACGCTGTTTTGTTTCTCAAGGTACTTTTAGGACACCCGGAGATCCCAAGGGACTTAAAGGAATGAAAATGAAAACTTCAAAATTTGGTCATTTTTGACCAAAAACCCTGGACTAACCTCTTGGAATAAAGTCGATTTTTGGGTGAAACACAAGCATTCTTTTAAAAGCTTCCAATCACATCAGTTTGTACGAAAACGTCCCCTGAGACAGTCTTTAGGCCTCCCAAGGTACCAGGGACAAAGAAATAGCCCACAAAACATGAAGTCAGGGTAAGAGTAACACAGAAAATTCTTTTTTAGGGCGTTATTTGCACTTGAAAATGATTCCCATGGCAGTGTTACGACAGACCGAGATCCCTTGGGAGATAAAGGAGTGAAAATTGAAAATTTTAAAATTGGGTCATTTTTAACCAAAAACCCTGGACTTACCCCTTGGAAAAAGGTCGATATTTGTACGAAATACAACTATTCTTTTAAAAGCTTCCAATTGAATCAGTTTATCCGAAAACGTCCCCTGAGACTCTCTTTACGCCTTCCAAGCAGCCAGGGACAAAGAAATAGTCCACAAAACATGAACTCAGAGTGAGAGTTAAACAGAAGATTCTTTGTCAGGGCGTTATTTGCACTTAAAAATGATTCCCAAGGCAGTTTTACGACACGCCGAGATTCCTAGGGACATAAACAAGTGAAAAATGCCAAGTTCAAAATTTGATCATTTTTGCAAAAAAAAAAAAACCCTGGAGTTATGCCTTGGAAAAAAGTCGATTTTTGGACGAAATACAAATATTCTTTTAAGGTGACTCGGTCCAGTTATATTTTGGTGGTACCACCCTACTTTGAAGCTCTCTGGTATCCCCACCTTTACTTTTATCGTTAGTCTAACACATAGAATGTATAACATATAGATCAATCTACAATATAGCAAAAAAAATTTGGCGATCGGAGTAAATGTCACGTGGTTATAGTGCCACGCCCCTTTGAGGTCTGAGTCGAAATTCTGCTGTTGCCGGCTTTTTTTCCTGAGAATCTCTCGGCTACACATAGTGCGCATTAGTGCCTTGCACTGAACAAAGTTTCAACAAAATTGCAAAGATCCAATTCGAGAAATTTAGCGCTTTCCAAATTTAGGTCATAATTTATGTAAAAATGGTAAGCAAACTTTACACGATTATATCTAATCGGTATGAGATTTATTCCTTTATTTTGGGGATTTTTATAACAGGTGGACCCTTGCACGTCAGCAGAAAGCTTTAGGGTCTTGTAAATGCGCCCGATTTCGAGCAATGCAAACATATAGATATTATAGTTTTAGCTATTTGTTGACGCTTGTCAACGTTTCAGAGTCCTTCTCACAAAAAAAAGCATTTTCTTAAAAATTCGTAGTTTTTTTTCCTTCAAATTTTTTCAGGGCTACAATTGATTAACTAACTACCCGGATTCCGAAATTCATGGTCATTGAAAAACTGTGACATTATCTTCTATAAGCCCAAACTTGAGTAAACATTGAATATTTTTAGCGTTTTGGCTGAGACTGTGCTTTGGGAGTTTTCCATTGTTTCGAGTCTGTCATGATACAGCATTCTTGTTCAGCACGCGTGCAATGACCACGCTTGCCTGAGTTCCGAATGCACTCATTGGACATTGAACGCGTGCTGAGCAAGAATGCTGTATCATGACAGACTCGAAACAATAGAAAACTCCCAAAGCACAAACTCAGCCAAAACCCTAAAATCCTCAATGTTTACTCAAGTTTAGGCTTATAGAAGATAATGTCACAGTTTTTCAATGACAATGGAATTCAGAATCCGGGTAGTTAGTCAATCAATTGTGGCCCTGGAAAAATTTGAAGGAAAAAAACTACGAATTTTTAAGAAAATGCTTTTTTTGTGAGAAGGACTCTGAAAAGCTGACAAGCGTAGACAAGTAGCTAAAACTATAATTTCTATATGTTTGCATTGCTCGAAATGGCGCGCATTTAAAAGGCCCTAAAGGTTTTTGCTGATTTGCAAGGACCCATCTGCTATAAAAATCCCCAAAATAAAGGAATAAATCTCATAGTGTATTAGATATAATCGTGTAAAGTTTGCTTACCATTTTTACATAAATTATGACCTAAATTTGGAAAGCGCTAAATTTCTCGAATTGGGTCTTTGCGATTTTGTTGAAACTTTGTTCAGCGCAAGGCACTAATGCGCACTATGTGTAGCCGAGAGATCCCCACGAAAAAAAGCCGGCCGGTGATCTCTCCGTGGAACTGAAAAGGCTTTTTTTAGTGGCCATATTGTTTTAATGTTTTAGATTCAAATGTGCTGTTTACAGAAATAAAGTTAACCCTTTTGAAGCAGTAAATCAAAAGGATAAGTTCTAAGAAGTACTCGAGAGTTTAAATGATAGAAAATGGTATTGACTGGCCAAGTTGTGTTTTGCAATGCCGAGAGGAAAGGTCAAGCTTAAGCGTAAAACATTACCTGTGCTGCAGACTTTGTCGAACTGATGCCTAAACGTTACTGGAAATCCACTTCATTCAAAAATTTAAGGTTTGATTGTCAATTTCTACTTAAAGTTTTTGTGTTCATTTACGAAAGCTTTTTGTCTGTTTGTCTTTTTGTCCTCAACTATGATGATCTGCCCCGGGTCATGACGTTTTCCGAAAGCAATTTCCGGTACGTTCTCGAATAATGTAATGCAATAGATAAATAGGAAATATAGATAGCCCTGAATAGCGCGTGAGGCAGATACGTATCTGCCCCTGTCATGACGTTTTCAGAAAGAAATTTCCGCTATCTTCTTGTGTACCGTAACGCAATATTTCAATTGCGAAGGGAGGATGGCTTTCAAAATCTGCGAGGCGTGCAATGAAAATAAATCAGGCACAGCTTTTCGCGTAAATGCCAGTATAGGCACCTTGTTTTATTCGTAGCTTCAGAAAGCTTTCTTCCTTTGTGTGATGCTATGCCAATTTTCCCATCAAGGGTTTCGACATAGTTCTCAAGTTCCTTGTTTGATTTCTGAAGCTCGTCAGAAACTCTTCTGTCTCGATTTGGTGCCACAGCTTCAAACCTTTAACAGCTTTTTTTCTCCTCGTCCAGTTTTTGATGCTTGCTTTACCACTCCTCGATTTCTTGTCATAAATTCAATTTGATTATTTAATTAACAAGATGCCCCTAATGGCGTTTTCGCGGGATGCTTAATAAGGCCGCATTTATTCCCACTGTATGCTTCGCAGATTTTTAAAACAATCGTAGCCAATGGAATAGGTTGAGTCATAAAGATAGCTTGTGGCTTGTAAGCAAAGCTCTTCAACCAAGAGTCAGGGGAAGTGGTTGACAGACTGTGGTTTGGTAACCACCTTTTCTGTGGACTTGAGGGCAGTCTATAAGTTAGCTTTCCAATGCACAAGAATTATTAGTTTAATCGTTTTTCAGTTTAAGCTTCTACACAGAAGAATCGCGACAAATGATTTTTTATTTAAAATAGGTTTGCACGAAAACGACCATTGCAGCTTTTGCCAATCTGAGACAGAAAGTCTGATTCACCTTTTCTGGTTCTGCCGCAAAACTACTGCTTTTTGGCAAGTTTTTAGGAATAATTTGATCCAAGAAAAACTTATGGAAGAAGATTTCACCCTCTCCCCTGCAATGGTATTGGGAATGCAGCCAGACACTTTAACCTTTAAAGAACAACTGAACTTTGAATTTTTGGTAGCTAGGTTCTTTATATGGCACTGTAAAGTACGGAAGATGTATCCCACAATAGATTATTTCACGCGTTTCTTGGCCTACTTTAAAAACTGAACTCAATATGTACTGAATTTGCAGGAGGTTGGAGGCAAGGACCCTGTTCTTTTTATTTATTTATTTATTTATTTATTTATTTATTTATTTATTTATTTATTTATTTATTTATTTATTTAGTTAGTTAGTTATTTATCTATTTATTTATTTATTTATTTATCTATTTATTTATTTATTTATTTATTTATCTATTTATTTTTTTTTGATTAAATGTCTGTCATGTCCGCATATCTTTTTCTCATCTTTGTCTTTTTTTAAATTAATTAAACAATGTTTTTGAGACGTAGACGTAGCTGTAGCAGTAGTGGCGATGTAAGTAGTTGTAGACATAGTTTAAGTAGTAGCAAGATGTTGCTTTTAGTGTAGTAAGTGTAAGATTTGTAAGTGTAAGTGCTGGAATCAAATAAAAAAATAATAATAATAATAATAATAATAATAATAATAATAATAATAATAATAGAAATTGCATTACGATAACGTGGCCTGGCTCACGCTTTCTATTCTGGTTATGTAATTTCAATAAAAGTGTAAGATTACAAATTGTTCTAGTTTCACCAAAAAAACAGAAAGAAAAACAGACAAAAAGCTTTCCTAAATGAGAACTTTTATTAAAAATTGACAATCAAACCTTTAATCTTTTTGTGAAGTGGATTTTCAGAAGCGTGGCACCAATTCGACGAAGTGATGTGACGTGTGTTCTAGCTTATCAATGACCTTTCTTCCTCGCATTGTGGTTCTACAGCTGTCCAACAAAACATGATTCCTTCGCCAGGAACTCTCCACCGTTTTAACTGTCGAGTACTTCTTAGAAGTTATTCTTTCGATTAACCGCTTCAAAAAGGTTAATTTCCTTTTTTGAAAACGGCATAGTTGAGTGTGAAAGATGTAAACAATATGGTCACCACAATGGTGGACCAAACCATCCCTTCCAGAAGAGAGCAGAATTTAATCCAGGTTTAATGAGTAAATCGAATGATGATTACTTGACGTCAAACAGGTAGGGATGAGGGGGTCCCCTCCCTCGTGTTATACGCACCGATAATAGATTGTGATTGGGCCGTTTTGATGAAGACAATCAGAACAATAGATCCCTTCTAGGAGAGAGCAGAGTTTAATGAATAAATTATTGTGTAGATTTGAAGCAAACATGAATAAAAAAAAAACCCAGCCTAATTTTAGACACAGGCTGCCCTCAAAGCGTTGCGCTTAAAATATTTGCTGAAATCGTCCGACATTCTACTTGAAAGATATGGTATGACGTTACAATACGCAGACGTTCTTTGACTCGTCACGTCACGCACTCCTCTCGTGGGGAGGAGTGCGTGAAGTGAAGAGCCAAAGAACCTCCCGCGTGGGGTCCACGCAGGAGGTCAGTCAATAGGGAACTTAAGCGCAGACGTTTTTGGGCCACGGACGGCAACCGGAAATTGAATTTTTCTCTTTTTGGAGCGTTTTCACACCATTGCATTTGTAACTTCGAGCCACAGTCATCAACAAGAGCTTTTCCTTCCCGTGGTAAGGAGCAAAACCACGCCGTGCGTGGCTCGCGAAAGTCTGTGCTTTAGTTCCCTCGCTGACAAAAAAGCCAGGGGACTCCATGTACAAGATTAAAAGTTTATAGTATGGAAGAAGCCAGGCCCATTTTCAAGGCTATTTATAATTTACACGGCCTTGGATATTAGCCAAAACAGATTTTACACTTAAAGGGAGTTTCGGATGTAGACAAAGCCATTCAAAGAGATTTTTGGAAAAGACGTGAAAAGCTACGAGTACCTTCTATCTGGATCCGAGAACTAAAGGACCTTACTTTTGACAACATTGCGTGATGAAGACAAGCATGTATGGCGGAGTTGAAGCTTTTATTGCTCTCAAAAAGATCGAAGATGGGAACCGATTTCTTCGCTACGAAAGGATTTAACAACTACATTCATGAGGTAAAGGACATCTCAAACTTCATTTAAATTTTTTTAAAGCTCGATTTTCTGCTGTAACTAAGATATTCTGACGGAAAATACAACAAGGTAACTAAAACTTGCCCTTTCATTCACAACGTCGACGATCTTTTACAATCACTGATGGTGATTCATGCACCTACGCTGTGCTTTATCGGTTGCAGTTTCACTTCACTGCAGTTAAGTCGACTCGCTACATTTTAAAATTGACATATTCTCTAATATTTGAGCTTAATTTTCTCCTCTTGCAAACACTGTGAAACGCAGAAACAGCTAAGATAAGTTTTCACCCGAACTCACTATAATTAAGAACGTGGAATATTCACAATTTCGTACTTAACGGTGTAGCAAAACGATCGTGTAACGAAACTGCCGAATAACTACGCTGCTATTTGTATGTGTAATCGCGTGAGGCCCCGTAGAATTAAGGCTGGATTAATTTTTCACGCGTATTTTCAAAGTTTTCCCAAAATGCCCAGCGAAGAGTGTAATTTGCGAAAGCGTTAAAAGCACAAGTGAAAATGAATCCTTATTTCTTCGACGACTCATTGCGAATACGTGTTTATAACATACTTGGAGGACAACTGATTTTCTTAAAACCATCGAGGCACTTTATAAAACACAGCCCCAGAGTAAAAGCACTCACCCGTAAGCAAAGGGAACAAACAAATAATTGAATTGATTCGTAACGTACAAAACAAACAAAACTGAGGTGAAAAGTTTATTGTTATACACATGTAACCGAGAGAAAAGTAGAAGATAAAGTTCAGGCGCAAACGAACAACGATGGAACCAAATGTTAGGCATCAATAATTAATTGATTCACCAGCGCTGCGAAGCTTTCCACTGCTTGAAAATCACGAAAACACAGTTTGATAAAATTAGCAAACGGAGGGTCCAAAGAAGGAACTTGCAGAGTAATTTCTTCCCCTGAATTTGACCAGCTCCTTCCTCCCATCAAAAGGGCACTGTTATGTTCGGTTATCATTCGCTGGAAGAAGCCGTAGCGAGGTGAAAGCAGGTGGTCGCCATGACTGATTTCAGTCTTTACGTATGTAAAAATATGTAGAATACAAGTAAACAGTGAATACAAAATAGTTAAACATCGCATATGACTAACAACAGCAACTACGTCTTACAATCAACGATCAAAACTACTGGCACAAAATCTAGCAAAATGTTGGTTAAGAAGGTTCTTAAAATTAGAGAGCGACGTGGCTTCTTTTATTGTTTTTGGTAATTTATCAAAAAGGACCAAACCTGATTCCGGCCATGTTCATATATAAATGGTTACCAACCGTTTTTGATAAAGTTTCCGGGAAACGTTTTGTTGAACTTTAAGTATGCTTCATGCTGTATTACGCGTGCAAGTTAGTTGCAACTCTTGTATGAGTCGGCCAAGCAAAACGTTTTGTAAAACTTTGAACCCAGAACCAACGCTATAAAGTAAATTATGTTTATAAGAACTTGTCGTAGTCTAATAAAATGCTAAGAAACACTTTCATAGGAGGATAGAAGTGTGAAAAAGCATTATTAGAAGGCTTGCGTCTACCCTTGTGCAAAGCAAACGGTGAGCGACTTACATGGGGCCATTTTCATTGACCAAAAGTTTGAAGAACATGATGAACTTTAACTGTTGTTTTTCCGAAGGCAAGCATCTGAGTACGAAAAAAGCCCACCCGCTTGACTGTTTTTAAACTGAATGCTGGCAGTGTACTAGCTAAATCGCATGCCACTGCAAGTCAATTCCGATAATCAATAATTATTCAGTTAACCTGTTTTATTTTTTATTCAGGTGATCCAAGATCTGCTCTTTGTTGCTTAAAACCAATGATGGCCTTAAGGCGTTACAGGGATGAGGAGTTAAATTTCTTCAAGTTTTCTTCCCTCGTTTTAAATGACTTCCCAAACGCGTTACGTGGAGCTTTCAAAGTCATGTGGGACAACACCTTTGGACATCGCCCTGAATTCCAGCTCTGGGATGACTCCCTTGCTGTGAGAAATCTGTTTGTGTTCACAGAGGGCGGTACAACCAGAGTTCCTACAGACCTGTCATACAATGAATGGGATTGCACCGCCCTACTCCAGGCCACCATCTTTGCGCAGTCCTTCGCCTTACCAGATCGCTCAGGTCGCCACAGAACACTTAGTGATTTGTACGTAAAGCCCCGTGGTGAACCTCATGGTAGTTTCCATGCATCCGTAGTGAGCCCAGGTGGAATCGATGCTGAAACCTTCGCCCTTGCGATTGACCAACTTCGACTTCTAAGTAACTCGCTGTGCCATTCGACAAGCTCGGAGATGGACAAAATAACATTTCACCAACGTGTGCAACACGCTAAAGATGCATTCAAAGCTCTTGGAGTTACCACGGCTGTGATTGATGCCGTTGGAAGTCTGACCGAGTCAGATTTTCCAACAAATGAAGTGCATAAGTTGGAACAGCGTCAAAGGAAGGAGACCCAGGCGTACATCAAGTTTCTGGAAATTATAAGCGCAGATATCAGTGAGCTGGGAGCGTTGTCAACTGTCATAAAGCGTAGAGTTGAAAGAGACACTGCTGACGAAGAAGACATCGCTATGTTGGAGCAAAAGATCGATGAGTTAATAAAAGCGAAAGACGAAGCTGGTGAGAGGGATACTCGTGCAAACGTTACATGTTAGAAAAAAACTGTTTGGAGAAGAAAATGCAGACACAGCCGATAGTTACCATTCACTTGGGCTCACACAACATCAGCTTGGTGACTACACCTCTGCTCTCCAGTCACACCAGCAGGCGTTAGATGTTAGAAGAACACTGTTTGGAGAGGAACATGCAAAGACGGCTGATAGTTACCATGAGATAGGGATGACACAGTATGAACTTGGAGACCACACCTCCGCTCTTCAGTCACATCAGCATGCCTTAGATGTTAGAAGAAAACTGTTTCGAGAAGAACACCCAGACACAGCCGATAGTTACCATTCACTTGGGGACATACAACATCAGCTTGGAGACCACACCTCCGCTCTCCATTCACACCAGCACGCGTTAGATGTTAGAAGAAAACTGTTTGGAGAAGAACACCCAGACACAGCCGATAGTTACCATTCACTTGGGGTGACACAACGTAAGCTTGGAGACCACACCTCCGCTCTCCATTCACACCAGCACGTGTTAGATGTTAGAAGAAAACTGTTTGGAGAAGAGCACGTAGACACATCTGATAGTCACCATTTAGTTGGGGTAACACAGTATGAACTTGGTGACTACACCTCTTCTCTCCAGTCACACCAGCATGTGTTAGATGTTAGAAGAAAACTGTTTGGAGAAGAACATGCACGGACGGCTGATAGTTACCATGAGATAGGGATGACACAGTATGAGCTTGGAGACTACACCTCTGCTCTCCAGTCACACCAGCGCGCGTTAGATGTTACAAGAAAACTGTTTGGAGAAGAACATGCAAAGACGGCTATTAGTTACCGTGAGATAGAGATCACACAATATCATCTTAGTGACTACACCTCTGCTCTCCAGTCACACCAGCACGCGTTAGATATTAGAAGAAAACTGTTTGGAGAAGAACATGCAGAGACAGCTAATAGTCACCATTCACTTGGGCTCACACAATATCAGCTTGGTGACTACACCTCTGCTCTCCATTCACACCAGCGCGCGTTAGATGTAAGAAGGAAACTGTTTGGACAAGAGCACGCAGACACAGCTGATAGTCACCATTCACTTGGGGTCACCCAACATCAACTTGGTGACTATATCTCTGCTCTACAGTCACTCCAGCACGCGTTACATGTTATAAGAAAACTGTTTGGAGAAGAAAATGCATACACAGCTAATAGTCACCATTCACGTGGGGTAACACAGTATGAACTTGGTGACTACACCTCTTCTCTCCAGTCACACCAGCATGCGTTAGATCTTAGAAGAAAACTTTTTGGAGAACAACATGCAAAGACGGCTTGTAGTTACCGTGACATAGGGATGATACAGTATGAGCTTGATGACTACACCTCCGCTCTTCAATCATACCAGCGCGCGTTAGATGTTAGAAGGAAACTGTTTGGAGAAGAACATGCACAGACGGCTGATAGTTACCATGAGATAGGGATGTCACAGTATGAGCTTGGAGACTACACCTCTCCTCTCAAGTCACACCAGCGCGCGTTCGATGTTAGAAGAAAACTGTTTGGAGAAAGGCATGCAGACTTAGCCGATAGTTGCCTTGCACTTGGGTTCACACAACATCAGCTTGGTGACTGCACCTCTGCTCTCCTGTCACACCAGCACGCGTTAGATGTTAGAAGGAAACTGTTTGGAGAAGAGCATGCAGACACAGCTGATAGTCACTATTCACTTGGGGTAACACAGTATGAACTTGGTGACTACACCTCTTCTCTCCAGTCACACCAGCACGCGTTAGATCTTAGAAGAAGACTTTTTGGAGAACAACATGCAAAGACGGCTGGTAGTTATCGTGAGATAGGGCTAACACAGTATGAGCTTAATGACTACACCTCCGCTCTTCAGTCATTCCAGCGCGCGTTAGATTTTAGAAGAAAACTGTTTGGAGAGGAACATGCAGAGACGGCTGATAGTTACCATGAGATAGGGATGACACAGTATGCGCTTGGAGACTACACCTCTGCTCTCCAGTCACACCAGCGCGCGTTAGATGTTAGAAGACAACTGTTTGGAGAAGAGCACGCAGACTTAGCCGATAGTTACCTTGCACTTGGGTTCACACAACATCATCTTGGTGACTACACCTCTGCTCTACAGTCACACCAGCGCGCGTTAGATGTTAGAAGAAAACTGTTTGGAGAAGAGCACGCAGACTTAGCCGATAGTTACCTTGCACTTGGGTTCACACAACATCATCTTGGTGACTACACCTCTGCTCTACAGTCAAAACAGCACGCGTTAGCCGTTATAAGAAACTGTTTGGAGAAGAACATGCATACACAGCAAATAGCTACCATTCACTTGGGCTCACACAACATCAGCTTGGTGACTACACCTCTGCTCTACAGTCACTCCAGCACGCGTTAGATGTTAGAAAAAAACTGTTTGGAGACGAACATCCAGACACCGTCAAAAGTTACCATGTACTTGGGATGTCACAACATAAGCTTGGTTACTACACCTCTGCAATTCCAGTCACACCAGCGCGTGTTAGATGTTAGAAGGAAACTGTTTGGAGAAGAACATGCACGGACGGCTGATAGTTACCGTGAGGTAGGGATGACACAATACATGCTTGGTGACTACAGTTCTGCTCTCCAGTCACACCAGCGCGCGTTAGATGTTAGAAGAAAACTGTTTGGAGAAGAGCACGCAGACTTAGCCGATAGTTACCTTGCACTTGGGTTCGCACAAAATCAGCTTGGTGACTACAGTTCTGCTCTGCAGTCACTCCAGCACGCGTTAGATGAAGTAAAAAAACTTTTTGGAGAAGAACATGCAAACACAGCTGCCTGTTACCGTGACCTCGTGAACAATTTAGGTGACTTCCACTCGGAACGCCAATCACACTTGTGCGGAGGGTGTCTTCAATGTACACTGTTTTAAGAAGAACCTTTCAAAAGGACCAATGAGAGCCACTATTAAAACTTATGCGCTGTGTCTAAGAAACGACTGATGATATAAAAATCGCCTGATTCTTATCTCCCATGTAATGATTTTCTTTTCTTTCAGTTTCGCTTTACTAGATCCAAAAATATCAACCCTCAAAGTTCTGTTCTCTAGGGGCGGCCAAATCAGGTGTACAATACACCCTTTCGATAAGTGGTGCATAATTTATTATCGCAACGCATAATAATAACAAAGAATAGAAGAGCCTTTTAATCCAATATCATTCGATAATCATCGAAAAATTGCCGAAGGGAATGCACAATAAATAGTTAAATATTGCATTCTAAATTAGAGAGGGCGTTAGACTGAGCTGATGTTAAAACAATTATTTCTCAAACGGTCAACGCTATATAGGGCAATCATACTGAGAGATCGCACTCGTTGTAAGGCTTTCAGTGTGGGTGTAAAAAAAACTGTGCCGTTTACTTTAGCTTTGCTTAGCCTTACTAAGCTTTGCGAATTTAGAGAGAATAGGGAGCAGGTATGGCGCAGTGATGAGAGCACTCGCCTCCTACCAATGTGTCCGGGTTCGATTCCCGGACTCAGCGTCATATGTGGGTTGAGTTTGTTGTTGATTCTCGTCCTTGCTCCGAGATATTTTTCTCCGGGTACTCCGGTTTTCCTCTCTCCTCAAAAACCAACATTTCTTAATTCAAGTTCGACCTCGAGAATGTCCCCAAATAGAGCTCTGCGCTAAATATATTGACCCTTGAAATAAAGTGATTTATTTATTTTATTTCACAATTTTTTTTTTGGCATTCAACTAAAAAAGTGCTTGGTAGCTTTACTGTGTGAACATTTTAACCGCGTGTAATGGATTCCACTATAATCTGGATATCGTCGTGAGTCATGAGTAGTCATTTTAAGTTTTCGTTAGCAAAGCTGAAATGTAAAAACAAACACTAACTGTTCTGTTTACATGGAGAGTGGGTGAACCGTTTTTTTACCTCTGGCGTTCGCCCATTTGCTTACTAGGAGTAACGCTCAGCGGAAAACTCATTTGACATTTGACATTTTTTATTTATTCCTTCCACTCTTACCGTTACATAAGCGCAAAATACAAAAGTTGAAGGTATTAAAGACATAGACTAACACGCAGCTCAAAAATACAATTCAAATAGAGGAGAGGAGAGAAGAGGGGCACCTCCAGTAAAACGAATACTGTGCCCCCTTAATGGAAGTAAATTGATAAGAAAAGTAACTAATTAAGTAGTATAGAAAAAAATAAGAAAGATATAGGAGAAGCCGGAAAACAAAAAACAAAGGGAAACGAAAATAATTGGAATATAGTATCATTAATAATGAGGAAGGAAATGTATCATCAATATTGAGCAAGGTAATATTTATAGAGTGCTTTTCTAAACATTCTTTTAGAAAGTTTGGCTTAACTGTCTGAGGAATGTTGTTGCAAAAAAATTCCTATTACGGTTGGACAAAATCTCCTTAGATTTGTTCTGAAAGAAGTTATGAAAAGTTGATTGGAAGATGCTCTGCGGACATTATAATTATGAAGTTCAGATACTAGTGAAACAGGTAAAGTAGCAAATTTGTCGTTATTAAAATAATCATAAAAAAGCAAACACGAATAATAATACAATACAATAATGTTTATTTGTGCTTTTTTTCTATTTACATGTTGATTCTTACAATCTCTTAGTGGTGTTATATAAATTAAATTAATTATTAGTTAAATTAATGTGCAAAGCAAGGAAGCTAAATAAACCATTAGGTTGTCTTGTTAGCTCCCTGGCTAATTTAGGTTCTAGATCGCAGGCAAAAAAGAAAGAAAAAAAAATTAAAAAGCAAAAGGAAGGAAGAACTTATTAATTGTAAAAAGTTAACGTATGTTACGAGGTCAGCATAAAAGAAAATTAGTTCTTTTGTTGTTATGACAGTAAATAATGTATAATTTGTTTCGGAAAGGCAGACACACTTTGTATGAGTTTTTTTAAAGGAGTTGGAAGGTCTTTCCAAATATCGGTTGCCATGAAGGAGATTAATTGTTTACCTACATTAGTTCTTACGTTCGGCTTATAAAGATTATGCTTAGCTGCATATCTTGTGTTGCAGCCATGTATATTACTAGCATGTTGAAACATGTTGTCGAACACTTCAGGCAGGAGGCCTTTAGTTTAACAATATCAGGAAATTTCAGTAAACCTTAAGATCCATAGTGAGGGGTAATGGGTTCCATTAATGGAACATCATTAATTACGCGAACTGCCTTGTTCTGTATAATAGTGTTACTATTTGAGAGAGAGGAGCGCTGTAATTGTTACCCCAGATTATATTGTACAGCCATAAGTAATATAACGATAAATAAGAGAATAAATAAATACTAACTGAGTGACGTAGTTGATACATATTGCTTAAGCTCAACCATGATATTTAGGTTTTTACTGATTTTGCTACAAATAAAATCGGGAAACTTATGGGTTCACTTAGCACTTTTTTAACATACACCGCAGAGGCAATTCTCTGATCCATCATTTGCGACTCGGATGTCCTTGTTCGTCACAGCCGAGCTAATACATAGCACGCCTTTACACGTAAAATCTCAAGCCCGCATGGCTCTAGTATGGACTGGTGACGCAGTCTTACTGTGTAATAACTAGCAGTTCTCATTGAGAAGTGAGTACTGCCGTTAAAGGTGTTTTCGAATGCAAATACGACAATGAGAATTTCAACAAAAATATAACTTATTTTATTTGCAAAATGGCATGGTTACATGTATGTTCTTTGAGTATAACGTTAACAAGTAACTATTAGTGTGGCTAAGGTTTTTGTTGGGATTATGCTTGTAGTGATTGCTACAAGTGGAAAAGAAATATATTGGTTAACGAAAACGGATAACGAATAACACTGTCTAACGTAACATGTAATAATAAGGGCTTTTTAACCGATTCTTTAATAAAACAACAGCAGCTCCATTTTCATCAGGAATTCCCAGCGAATTTCGTGCATGTGAATCAAATAGGTACAAAAAATCTGATTTTTTGATAACAGCCATCACATAACCATCAAGCACTAACATTGCATTTGAACTATCCGAAAATGCATTAATCAAAACCTGCTTCAGTGAGCAAAATGGCCCATCGATACAAAATGAGCGATCAATGCGCCCTTAATAAAATTTGTTGTAGTTTAAACGGTACTCAACATTGTTCTGCGAGGTTGCCACCTTCGGCAACTCCTCTATTGAAAGACTATCGGCATCGAGCACCATTTTATTGATTAGTGCATGTAAATACATGCGATCTCCATGACATAAGATGTCATCTATATTTGTTTGTGTCCATAAATCGACCGGGTCGAATTCGATCGATTGAAAAGCAAAGCTGCAAGTGACAAAATGCACACTGTCGGTCTCTAGAATGCTCACTGAAAGCTTCCTGACCTTGATAAATGCTTCCTCGAATAGAAGTAATCATAATAGATCAGCGAAAAGTGCCAAAACTCAACAGCGAAACCTTGACTCTGATCAACTGTATTTATAACTTGCTGCGAGCACATGCGATTTTCCGCTGAGCAAGCACATGTCAATTTTTGTTGTAAGACAGCTGCTGATTGGCTAGAACTGGCTAGACTGCGCCATATAACAGGATAACTGATTGGCTGTTTCTTAATGCGAACGATGGGTCGAATCGTCGAACCAAAATTTCTCGATGGCTTCAAGAATATGAAGGCTGCCTATCGACAGCAATAATGATGATAATAATAATAATAATAATAATAATAATAATAATAATAATAATAATAATAATTTGTTAATTTATAGTGCGCTTTTAAACATGCAATGATCAAAACCGAATTACAATATTAGAATATACTAAAATGTACGTAAACTAAATTTAACAATAATAAAGTAATTTAAGCACTTAAATCCAAAAGCTAACTTAAAAAAATATGTTTTAAGACAAGATTTAAAAGTAAAAGTGATGTAAGTAAAAGTGATATGTAAAAGAAACATGTGTAAAGAAGCATTTTTCCCCTACTCTTGAGCGTGCAGTACCCTGAATATCCCACAATAGGTGGTTTACATTGTCACCATGTTGGTAGAAAAAACAAAATAAAATTTGCTTACATAGTTTGCATAAAAATGGAAGTAAATTCCCAGAGGAGAAAGTTCTTATTGTTCCTGTCCACCAACATGGCCGCCATGACGTCACATGCAAACCATCAATACTTATTTTATTTATTTAAAAATGTTTGGTTCCGGAAACGAGCACGATCAGGGTAACTAACAGGTCACGTGTCACGGTTTCAAACATAGAAATGACTCGCAAAATAAATCTGACGTTATAATTCAAGTCTGGTGAATAAATGATAGATTTTTTCATTCACTGGGCTTAATTAAAACATAACATCATATTTCTTTCACAAATACTACTCATCGATTTTCAAAACCCTACAACACTGGCCAAAATGTTCGGGACGAAGGCCACTTTGTTCCCCCCTCCCTCCTCCCTTACAATGTTGATTAACAATGACGAATCTACGCGTGTTACATGGGGGCGGCGCGGGGAGTTACATCAACGGAGCGACATATAGAAGGTAGTGACATATAGCGACATATAGCAAGATGTTGATTCTGTTGAGGTAAAGTTGAGTGGGAAAATCTTTCAAAAAGAGCCAAGTGTCCGTTACTCAATTGGCCAGGAGCGTAGCGGAATCACATGAACCTGTAGTTTAATAGCCAAGCTCCCTTGGGTCTTACGTAGCTTATGTAGCTTAGTGGTATAGCCTCAGAATTCCGTATTAATAATCGGAGGGTCATAAGTTTGACTCCTGTTAGGTCAACTAGGATATCCTTTTTCCGAGTATGACTTTTTTCAAAGCAGAGTTATTTTCTGTACTCCGTAGTAAAATCTGAAGCTAAGACTTTTTCGTCTTAGAAAATTCCGTAAGGCATCTTATTTTAAGAAGGAGCAATGTTACATTAATCTTAGATGATGGGGTCCTTTTTTAAGACGTGTTTTGACCTTGTAGAAATTTTAAGATGTTTAAGAAGGCTTTAAGATATTACCATCTTACATAAGATGCAATACATCTAAACTTTTTTGGCTGCTGCGCATACCTCCTGCGCATCTCGGGATGGTCCGGCGGTGCTTGGTAAAACAGAGATAGTTTTGCGTGATTTTTAACCGCGGTGGAAAAGCAGATGTTAGTAAGAGTTATTGGAATTCGAGAAGAGAAGAAAATTAGAGTAACCACGTTTTTTTCAGAGATGATTTTCAAACACATTGTTTAGTATTTAGCGCTTTTTAAAATTATTGTTAAAGGACATCCCGTGAAAAAAAAAAGAATTCAAATTTCAACTTGCGACTAGACGATAAAGAAAAACAAGGACAGGGGATCCCGCGTAATTAATTAAAAGAAATTATAACTATTGACTATGATGAAGAAAAACAAGAAAAATAAGATACTCGACCGAAATTTTGACGCGGTCTGCACAGGGCATTCCGCGTAAAAAAAAAAAGATACTCGACCGAAACCTTGACGCGGTCTTTAATGAGTTGGACCGCTGGGCATTTGATTGGCAGATAGTGATTAATAAAGATAAATGCACCATTTTAACAGTATCGCGTTCACATCAGCCGATAAGTTACCCATGTACAATCGGTGGCTCGCTAGCTTGTGCCAGTGCAACACCATAAATATCTAGGAATGAAACTGTCTAAGGTCCTCAAGTGGAACAATCATGTCACTAGCATAATCTGCAAGGCTAACCGCGCTCCCTGGGATTTACTAGAAGGATCCTGCTTCAATGTACCGAGGAGATAAAGAAAGAAGCCTACTATTCGTTAGTTAGATCCCCAACTTGAATATGCGAGTAGTGTATGCGATCCACATACACAAAAGCAGATTAATGACATCGAAGGAGTGCAATTCAACGAAGAGCCGCTCGTTTTGTTAAATATTGTCATGACTGCACACCAGAGTCTGTGACCCGTCTCTTAAACGAGTTACAGTGGCCGTCCCTGGAATGGCGTCGTAAGGAAGCAAGGCTTATCTTGTTTTATGAAGCTGTCAATGGGAAGATAGCCCCTCAGTTTCCTGGATATGTTATGACCAAAGCAGAAAATAACTAGAGAGATTCAAGAGATTCACACAATTAACCCCTGCGAGTAATACAACTGAAGTCAGTTTTTAGCAGAGCTCTGCGCGCCGGAGGCGCGCTGCGGAGCCCCATAGCTAAGAGAATTTGGTAACCCGTGAAAGCGAAAAATGTTGGTTTCGTTATGACGTCACTTCCGTCCATCCGACCGTCCGACCGTCCGTACGTCCGTACGCAATCCTACAATGCTAATGCGCCCGTGTTTGTTTGGCGGGAAGTTGCATGGCGAGGTGCGTTTACAACAGAAATGATAAAGAACACAAAATACAAAGTCAATTTATATGTTTTCGTTGGATATGTTGACAAACGTGGAAAGAAGAGAAAGAAAGAGTAAGTTTAAAGAAGCCTCACATTTGTCTATATCACCCGGTTTTGATCAGTTATGGCAACTTTCAGAACTCTAAGATAGCTTTACATAGACACTTTAATCGCTTTCGATATCACTAATTTTCGAGGAGAAGTTAAGTTTTGAAAAATATATTTCGTGGCCGTGTTTTTCATTTGCACCGCACGGTTCTCATGTGATTGTAAACACACACAAGTTTCAAAGTTCTTAAAATAATTCTACCAAACACCAAAGAGTATTTTTCTGTATTCTCCTTTTGTTAACGTTTATTTAGAGACTAGAATTATTAATAATTAGGAGCAGAACGGATACAGTCTTGAATTTCCAAACATTTTTCCCCTGCAGCTATTTTAATAACTTGCTCTCGCAAAAATACCATGTTTATACGTAATTCCGACGGCCGTTTAAACAGATCATTTGTAAATTAAAATAATTTCTTCCAGGCAAAAATCGATAATTTATTGTGCTAAGTGTTTCAAGCTTTACACAGATACTTTAGTCGTTTATTAAATTCTCGATACCTTTGATATTCGTATAGAAATTAATTTTTGAACATTTTGTTTCATGACCGTTTTTTTTTTTCATTCGCTCCGCACGGCTCTCATGCGTTTGTAAACATACACAAGTTTAAAAGCTCTGAAATAATTGTACCAAAAGCCAAAGACTATTTTCCCGTATTCTCCATTTGTTAACGTTTATTTAGATACTACAACTATTACTATAGGAGCAGAATTGACACAGTTTTGAATTTCCAAACATTTTTTCCCGGGAGCTACCTTCCTCTCGCAGAAAATATCATGTTTACGTGATTCGACGGCCGTTTACAGGTCATTTGCAAACGAAAATGCTTTCTTCCAGGCAACAATCGATAATTTTCCTTTATGTAAGGCTTTACTGACAGATGCTTCACTTGATATTTGTTTAGAAATTATAAATCAGTTTTGAAAAATGTTTTTTCGTGGTCGTGTTGTTTTCATGGCACCACACGGCTCTCATGTGTTCGCACGCAAGTTTAAAAGCTCTAAAATAATTCTACCAAACACCAAAGACTATTTTCCAATATTTTCCATTCGTTAAAGTTTATATAGAGACTAGAATCATTGCTACAGGAGCAGAATTGACACAGTTTTGAATTCCCAAACATTTTCCCCGGGTCGCTCAGTTGCTCAGTACACCAAAAATATTATCATAACGTGTAATTCGACGGTCGTTTACAAATCATTTGTAAACGAAAATGCTTTCTTCCAGGCATCAAACGATATTTTTTTCTTTATGTTATGTGCTTCAAGCTTTACACATTTTACCCGTGATACCACCAATATTCGCAGAGAAATTATTTTTTGAACATTTTGTTTTTGAGCCGTGTACATACAATGCATTTGCGCCGCTCTGCCTTCATGCGCTTGGACTGTATAAACACGCACAAGTTTTTTTTAAAAACGCTCTGATATTTCGTTCTATAACCAAGCGTTAAAGTGTTAAAATTTTTGTAAGGTCCAGAATTATTTTAGTAGGAGCGATATTGTTATGATTTTTCAAACATTTTTATCCGAGCGCCAAATAAGTCTGGGAACGCTGTTACATGTAAGCAACGACGACGGTAGCAACAACATTTGAACAAAAACAATCACTCCGCAATTAAATTTTGCTACATTTCTTTGCCGTCCTCCGCAAAACAACAACGTGAAATGACCTAATTTAAGGAATTTGTGGAGAACATGAGCAAACGACGGTGAATTTTTCTTTCTCTGTTAACATGAACGCAACACCTACCAATTTAGGTAACTTGCTCGCTGTTTACTAGTCTATTGCGTTTCTGAGCAACAATCAATGTTTTTCACTTTATTTTACGTGTTTCAAGCTTTACAAATATACTTCAATCGCCTCGATAGGATAAATATTCGTAGAGAAACTAATTTTTGAACATTTTGTTTCGGGGCAGTTTCGTTCGCACCGCACGGTTCTCATTCAGTTGTAAACACACTACTGAAAGATCTGTGCCAAGCAACCAAGAGTGATTTCCCCGTGTTCTCCTTTTCTTGGCGTTTATTTGGATTTCAGTAGAAGCAATATTGACTGAGTTGTAAATTTTACACATGCAATGAAGAGAGAATATAAGTTTAATTCAGGAGTAAACTAACAACGATAAAACTTAATGTCAGGCATAAATTTATTGTTCACCTGCGCTGTGAAGCTTCCTACCGCTTGAAAATCCGCGAAAATAGATCGGTAAAAATAGCAAACGGTGGATCTAAAGAAGGAACTTACGGAATAATTTCTTCCACTGAATTTGACCTGCTCTTTCTTCCCATCAAAAGGACATTGCTATTTTCGGTTATCATTCGTTGTAAGAAGTAGCGAGGTGAAAGCACTTGTTCGCCATGACTGATTTCAGGTTCTCAGCTAAACAAATGTCAATCCGATCAAAGTTTTTAGCTTTGACGCAAATGATATTTTGCTGTTTCTTGTAAGACACGAAAACTTAACGTTTAGGAATTTTCTTTCTAGCTGCAGCACTTGATTTCCATGTATTTCTGGTACAAACAACTCGGCTTAAACAGTCAAACTCCAAAGAACTTGAAAGAACTCGTTATTTTTGGACACAAAATGAAGAAACCAACGAAATGTAGAACAGGCGTGCTCAGCCAATCTGGAGCGAGTATTTTCGCCGCTCGACCTATCAGGAGTATGTAATTTTGCCCTCTGTAAATTACATTGCTGTTGTTATTGTTGATGGACAGTTTTTGCTGCATATGCACTAAAAATATATATAACTGCAGAAAGAATGAGGAAGTAGTAACGTTATTACGTTCATACGCTAAGCAGATTTCTATAAATGCTATGAAAAAAATTGGAGTTCCGCTTTTAGGCTTGGCTAAATATATATATTATGCAAGAAAGACTATACCAGGAGAACTCGCTTCCGAATGAAGTAATAGTCCAACCAAGCGTTGAGGCATTCAAGACCCATCTCACGTCTTTTTTTATCCCGGCAGTGATTTAGTTGGTTTAGACGTTGATTTTACTTAGTTAGTTAGGTTTTTTTTCCAGTTTTGTATTTGCAGTGATCGGCTTATCCCGTTGCGAATTATCCTTGAGGTTAATAGTATGACATAACTGCCAGGCCCATTTTCAGGGCTATTTATAATTTACACGGCCTTGGATATTAGCCAAAACAGATTTTACACCTAAAAGGGAGTTTCGGATGTCGACAAAGCAATTCAAGGAGATTTTTGGAAAAGACGTGAAAAGCTACGAATACCTTCCATCTGGATCCAAGAGCTAAAGGACTTTACTTTTGACAACATTGCGTGATGAAGAGAAGCATGTTTTGCGGAGCTGAAGCTTTTATTGCTCTTAAAAAGATCGAAGATGGAAACCGATTTCTTCACTACGAAAGGATTTAACAACTACATTCACGAGGTAAAGGACATGTCAAACTTCATTTAAATTTTTTTAAAGCTCAATTTTCTGCTGTGACTAAGATATAGTGACGGAATATACAACAAGGTAACTAAAACTTGCCCTTTCATTCACAACGTCGACGATCTATTACAATCACTGATCGTTTTACATGCACCTTCGCTGTGCTTTATCGGTCGCAGTTTCACCTCACTACAGTTTAATCAAATCGCTACATTTTAAAATTGACATATTCTCTAATATTTGAGCTCAATTTCCTCCTCTTGCAAACACTGTGAAACGCAGAAACAGCTAAGATAAGTTTTCACCCGAACTCACTTTAATTAAGAACGTGAAATGTTCACAATTTCGTACTTAACGGTGTAGCGAAACGATCGTGTAACGAAACGGCCGAATAACTACGCTGCTATTTGTCTATGTAATCACGTGAGGCCCCGTAGAATTAAGGCTGGATTAATTTTTTCACGCGTACTTTCAAAGTTTTCCCAACTTACCCAACGAAGAGTGTAATTTGCGAAAACTTTAAAAGTACAAGTGAAAATGAATCCTTCATTCTACGAGGACTCATAGCGATTCCGTGTTTATAGCATATTTGGAGGACAACAATTTCTTAAAACCATCGAGGCACTTCGTAAAACACAGCCCCAGAGTAAAAGCACTCACCCGTAAGCAAAGCGAACAAACAAATAATTGAATTGATTCGTAACGTACAAAACAAACAAAACTGATGTGAAAAGTTGATTGTTATACACATGTAACTGAGAGAAAAATAGAAGTTAAATTTCAGGCGCAAACTAACAACGATGAATCCAAATAATAGTCATCAATAATTAATTGATTCACCTGCGCTGCGAAGCTTTCTACCGCGAACACAGTTTGCTAAAAATAGCAAACGGTGGGTCCAAAGAAAGAACTTGCAGAGTAATTTCTTCTGCTGAATTTGACCAGCTCCTTCCTCCCATCAAGAGGACACTGTTATTTTCGGTTATCATTCGTTGGAAGAAGCCGTAGCGAGGTGAAAGCAGGTGGTCGCCATGACTGATTTCAGTCTTTACGTATTTAAAAAATATGTACAATACAAGTAAAAAGTAAATAAAAAATAGTTAAACATCACATATGACTAAAAACAACAACTACGTCTTATAATAAACGATCAAAACTAAGCAAAAAATCTAGCAAAATGTTGGTTAAGAAGGTTCTTAAAATTAGAGAGCGACGTGGCTTCTTTTATTATTTTTGGTAATTTATTAAAAAGGACCAAACCTGATTTCCGGCCATGTTCATATATAAATGGTTACTAACCGTTTTCGAGAAAGTTTCCGGGAAACGTTTTGTTGAACCTGAAGTACGCATCATGCTGTATTACGCGTTCAACTTAGTTGCAACTCTTGTATGTGTCAGCCAAGCAAAACGTTTCGTAAAAATTTGAGCCCAGAGGCAACGCTATAAAGTAAATCATTATGTTTAGAAGAACTTGTCGTGGTCTAATAAAATGCTAAGAAACACTTTCATAGGAGAATAGAAGTGTGAAGAAGCATTATTAGAAGGCTTGCGTCTACGCTTGTGCAAAGCAAACGGTCAGCGACTTACATGGGGCCATTTCCATTGACCAAAAGTTTGGAGAACGTGATCAACTTTACCTGGTGTTTTTCCGAAGGCAAACATCTGAGTACGAGACAAGCTCACCAGCTTGACTGTCACTAAAGTAAATGTTAGCAGTGCACTAGCTAAATCGCATGCATGCCGCTGCAAGTCAATTCCGATAATCAATAATTATTCCTTTTTGACCTATTTTATCTTTTATTCAGGTGATTCAAGACCTGGTCTTTGTTGCTTAAGACCAGTGATGGCTTTAAGGCCTTACAGGGATGAGGAGTTAAATTTCTTCAAGTTTTCTTCCCTAGTTTTAAATGAATTCCCCAACGTGTTACGTCGGACTTTCAAAATCATGTGGGACAACACCTTTGGACATCGCCCTGAATTCCAGCTCTGGGATGACTCCCCTGCTGTGAGAAATCTGTTTGTGTTCACAGAGGGTGGTACGACCAGAGTTCCTACACACCTGTCATACAATGAATGGGATTGCACCGCCCTACTCCTGGCCACCATCTTTGCGCAGTCCTTCGCCTTACCGGATAGCTCAGGTCGCCACGGAACACTCAGTGATTTGTACGTAAAGCCCCGCGGTGTACCTCATGGAAGTTTCCATGCATCCGTAGTGAGCCCAGGTGGAATCGATGCTGAAACCTTCGCCCTTGCGATTGACCAACTTCGACTTCTACGTAACTCGCTGTGCCATTCGACAAGCTCGGAGATGGACAAAATAACATATGACCAACGTGTGCAACACGCTAAAGATGCATTCAAAGCTCTTGGAGTTACCACGGCTGTGATTGATGCCGTTGGAAGTTTGACCAAGTCAGATTTTCCAACAAATGAAGTGCATAAGTTGGAACAGCGTCAAAGGAAGGAGACCCAGGCGTACATCAAGTTTCTGGAAGTTATGAGCGCAGATATCAGCGAGCAGAGAGCGTTGTCAACTGTCATAAAGCGTAGAGTTGAAAGCCACACTGCTGTCAAAGAAGACATCGCTATGTTGGAGCAAGAGATCGATGAGTTAATAAAAGCGAAAGACGAAGCTGGTGAGAGGGATACTCGTACAAACGAGATACTTCAAAATGGGAGTTCAGATATCAACAAGTTAAGGTCGAACTCAGCTGCGATAAAACAGAAAGTGGAAAGCGATGTTCCAAAAAAAGAACATGCAGACACAGCTAATAGTTATTATTCACTCGGGATCAAAAAACATAGGCTTGGTGACTACACCTCTGCTCTCCAGTCAAAGCAGCACTCGTTAGATGTTAGAAGAAAAGTGTTTGGAGAAGAGCACGCAGGCACGGCTGATAGTCACTATTCAGTTGGGGTCACACAGTATGAACTCGGTGACTACACCTCTGCTCTCCAGTCACACCAGCGTGCGTCAGATGTTAGAAGAAAACGTTTTGGAGAACAACATGCAAAAACAGCTGAAAGTTACCATTCACTCGGGGTCGTACAACGTAAGCAAGGTTACTGCACCTCCGCTCTCCAGTCACACCAGCACGCGTTAAATGTTAGAAGAAAACTGTTTGGAGAGGAGCATGCAAGGACGGCTGATAGTTACCATGAGATAGGGATGACGCAGTATAAGCTTGGTGACTACACCTCTGCTCTCCAGTCACACCAGCATGCGTTAGATGTTAGAAGAAAACTGTTTGAAGACGATCATGCAAACTCAGCTGATAGTCACTATTCAGTTGGGGTCACACAGTATGAACTTGGTGACTACACCTCTTCTCGCCAGTCACTCCAGCGCGCGTTAGATGTTCGAAGAAAACGTTTTGGAGACCAACATAAGAAAACAACAGAAAGTTACTATTCACTCGGAGTCGCACAACGTAAGCAAGGAGACTACACCTCCGCCTTTCAGTCACATCAGCACGCGTTAGATGTTAGAAGAAAACTGTTTGGAGAGGAGCATGCGAGGACGGCTGATAGTTACCATGAGATAGGGATAACACTGCATGAGCTTGGAGACTACACCTCTGCTCTCCAGGCACACCAGCACGAGTTAGATGTTACAAGAAAACTGTTTGGAGAAGAACATGCAAGGACGGCTGATACTTATGATTTACTTGGAGTCACACAACATCAGCTTGGTGACTACACTTCTGCTCTCCAGTCAAAGCAGCACGCGTTAAATGTTAGAAGAAAACGGTTTGGAGAAGAACACGCAAATACAGCCTATAGTTACCATTCCCTCGCGATCACACAACGTAAGCTTGGTGACTATAGATCTGCTCTACAGTCACTCCAGCACGCGTTAGATATTAGAAAAACACTTTTTGGAGAAGAACACCCAGAGACCGCCGATAGTTATCATGTACTTGGGATGACACAACTAAAGCTTGGTGACTACACTTCTGCTCTGCAGTCACACCAGCATTCGTTAGATGTTAGAAGAAAACTGTTTGGAGAAGTACATGCACAGACAGCTGAAAGTTACCGTGAGATAGGGATCACGCAACATCAGCTTGGTGACTACACCTCTGCTCTACGGTCACACAAGCACTCGTTAGATGTTAGAAGAAAACTGTTTGGAGAAGAACATGCAAACACAGCCTATAGCTACCATTCACTCGCGATCACACAACATCAGCTTGGTGACTACAATTCTGCACTCCAGTCACACCAGCACGCGTTAGATGTTAGAAGAAAACTGTTCGGAGAAGAAGATGCAAACACAGCCTATAGTTACCATTCACTCGCGGTGACACAACATCAGCTTGGTGACTACACCTCTGCTCTCCAGTCAAAGCAGCACGCGTTAGATGTTAGAAGAAAACTGTTTGGAGAAGAACATGCAAACACAGCTGATAGTCACCATTCAGTTGGGGTCACACAGTATGAACTTGGTGACTTCACCTCTTCTCTCCAGTCACATCAGCGTGCGTTAGATGTTAGAAGAAAACGTTTTGGAGACCAACATACGAAAACAGCTGAAAGTTACTATTCACTCGGAATCGCACAACGTAAGCAAGGTGACTACACCTCCGCTTTCCAGTCACACCAGCACGCGTTAGATGTTAGAAGAAAACTGTTTGGGGAGGAACATGCAAGGACGGCTGATAGTTACCGTGAGATAGGGATGACGCAGTATGAGCTTGGAGACTACACCTCTGCTCTCCAGTCACACCAGCACGAGTTAGATGTTACAAGAAAACTGTTTGGAGAAGAACATGCAAGGACGGCTGATACTTGCCTTTTACTTGGGGTCACACAACATCAGCTTGGTGACTACACTTCTGCTTTCCAGTCAAAGCAGCACGCGTTAGATGTTAGAAGAAAACGTTTTGGAGAGGAGCATGCAAGGACGGCTGATAGTTACAATTCCCTTGCGATCACACAACGTAAGCTTGGTGACTATAGCTCTGCTCTACAGTCATTCCAGCATGCGTTAGATGTTAGAAAAAAACTTTTTGGAGAAGAACACCCAGTGACCGCCGATAGTTACCATGTACTTGGGATGACACAACTTAAGCTTGGTGATTACACTTCTGCTCTCCAGTCACACCAGCATGCGCTAGATGTTAGAAGAAAACTGTTTGGAGAAAAACATGCAAAGACAGCCTATAGTTACCATTCCCTTGCGATCACACAACGTAAACTTGGTGACTATAGATCTGCACTACAATCATTCCAGCACGCGTTAGATGTTAGAAAAAAAATTTATGGAGAAGAACACCCATAGACCGCCGATAGTTACCATGTACTTGGAATGACACAACTTAAGCTTGGTAACTACACTTCTGCTCTCCAGTCACACCAGCATGCGTTAGATGTTAGAAGAAAACTGTTTGGGGTGGAACGTGCATGGACGGCTGATAGTTACCAGGAGATAGGGATGACACAACATCAGCTTGGTGACTACAGCTCTGCTCTACATTCACTCCAGCACGCGTTAGATGTTAGGAGGAAACTGTTTGGAGAAGAACATGCAAACCATTGTTACCATTCACTCGCAATCACACAACATCAGCTTGGTGACTACAGCTCTGCTCTACATTCACTCCAGCACGCGGTATATGTAAAAGAAAAACGTTTTGGAGAAGAACATGCAGACACCGCTGCCTGTTACCGTAACCTTGTGAATATTTTAGGTGACTTCCACTCGGAATGCCAATCACACGCGCGTAGAGGGTGTCTTCGATGTACACTTTTTTGAGAAGAACCTTTCAAAAGGACCAATGAGAGCCACTATATTATAAAAAAGGCTTTGAACTTGTACGACGCTGACGACATTAGAACTTGGAGAACAATCTGTCCTAGGTGTAAAACAGCGAGGTCTCTCCTATGCCCGCCAACGTGCTCAGTGCTTCTAGCAATTTGATCTCCCGCCTTGTCTCCTCTCAAGTTTTATGCTTACATATTAGTAGTTTTAGTTATTAAGCATTTTTTTATATAAATAATTAACGAGGGATCCGCTGCCTAATTATTATATCTTTGGTTTTTTTTTTTTTGTTGTTGTTTCTATTTTTTGTTTCCATTCTGTTTGTATTTTAGTTAGGCGAAGCTAAATAAATAAACTATTAAAACTGGGCCCTGTGTCTAAGAAACGACCGATGATTTCCGTCTTAAATATAAAATCGCCCGATTTTCATCTCCCAAGTAAAGATTATCAAATACTATTTTAAAATAATTTTCTTTTCTTTCAATTTTGCTTTACTAGATCCAAAAATATCGACCCTCGAAGTTCTGTCCTCTGATGGCAGCCAAATCAGGTGTAAAATGCACCCTTTCGATAAGTGGTTCATAATTTAAAATTTCAACGCATAACAATAACAAAGAAAAGAAGAGCCTATTAATCCAATATTATTGATTATCACCGAAAAATTGCCGAAGGGAATGCAAACTAAATATTTAGATATTGCATAGTAAATTAGAGAAGGCGTTAGAGCTCATGTTAATAAATAATTATTTCTCAAACGTTCACCGCCATATAAGGCAATCTATGGAGAGATCGCACTTTCAGTGTGAGTGTCATAAACACTTTGCCGTTTACTCTAGCTTTGCTTAGCCTTACTAAGCTCTGTGAATTTAGAGAGACTAGGGAGCAGGTATGGCGCAGTGGTGAGAGCGCTCGCCTCCCTCCATTGTGTCCGGGTTCGATTCCCGGACTCAGCGTCATATGTGGGTTGAGGTTGTTGTTGGTTCTCGTCCTTGCTCCGAGATCTTTTTCTCCGGGCACTCCGGTTTTCCTCTCTTCTCAAAAACCAACATTTCTTAATTTAAGTTCGATCTCGAAAGTGTCCTCAAATTGAGCTCTGAGCTTAATACATTGACACTTAAAATAAAGAGATTTATTTATTTATTTTATTTCACAATTTTTTTTTTTTTGCATTCAACTAAAAAAAGCGCTTGGTAGCTTTACTGTGTGAACATTTTAACCGCGTGTAATAAACAAAAGCTTGCTTTAAAGTTGGATTCCACTATAATCTGGATATCTTCGTGAGTCATGAGTAATCATTGTAAGTTTTCGTTAGCAATGCTGAAAATTTTATGTAGACAAACTCTAACTGTTCTGTTTACATGGAGAGCGGCTGCACCGGTTCTTTACCTCTGGCGTTCGCCCATAATTATGAACATAAACTAAATTTAACAATAATAAAGTAATTTAAGTGCTTAAGGCTAAAAGCTAACTTAAAAGGATGTTTTAAGACAAGATTTAAAAGTAAAAGTGATGTAAGTAAAAGTGATGTGTAAAGAAATATTATTCCTCTGCTCTTGAGCGTGCAGTACCCTGAAAATCCCACAGTAAGTGGTTTACATTGCCGCCATTTTGGTGGACAAAAAAGAAAATTTGCTCACATAGTTTGCATAAAAATGGAAGTTAACTCACAAAGGTGAATGATATTATTGTTCCTGTCCACCAACACGTTATGGCCGCCATGACGTCACATGCAAACCATCAATATTTATTTTATTTATTTACAAATGTTTGGTTCCGGAAACGAGCACGATCAGGACAACTGACAGGTCACATGTCATGGTTTCAAACATAGAAATGGCACGCAAAAGAAATCTGACGTTATAATTTAAGCCTGGTGAAATGTTTTTATTCACTGGGCTTAAAAAATAACATCAGATTTCTTACACAAATACTGCTCATCGACTTCAAAACCCTACAATCCTGGCCAAAAAGGTCGGGACGAAGGCCTCTCTGCTGCCCCCCCTCCCCCCTTACAATGTTGACGAACAAAGACGAATCTAGGCGTGTGATATTCACATGTGTTAACGTTTAACATTAAATGGAGGGGTGGGGGGAGCAGGCCGAAACCTTGACGCTGGGAATTTGATTGGCAGTCTGCACAGGGCATTCCACTCAAAAAAATAAGATACTCGAACGAAACTTTGGCGCCGTTTTAAATGAGTTGTACCGCTGGACATTTGATTGGCAGATGGTGATTAATAAGGATAAATGCACCATTTTAACAGTATCGCGTTTACATCAGCCGATAAGTTACCCGTATACAATCGGTGGCTCGCTACTTGTGCCATTGCAACACCATAAATATCTGGAAGTGGAACTGTCTAGGACCTCAAGTGGAACAATCATGTCACTAGCATAATCTGCAAGGCTAACCGTACTCCCTAGGATTTAGTAGAAAGATCCTGCATCGATGTACCGAGGAGATAAAGAAAGAAGCCTACTATTCGTTAGTTAGACCCCCATCTTGAATATGCGAGTGGTGTATGTGATCCACATACACAAAAGCAGATTAATGACATCGAAGGAGTGCAACGAAGAGCCGCTCGGTTTGTTAAATATTACAACAACAACAACAACAACAACAACAACAACAACACTTTATTAAAAACAGAGAGTCACAAGTTAGGTACATAACTACCCGCAAATAGCTAAAGCTAGCCGAGGCGGGTAGGTATGACTATATTAAGCTAAATCAGACAAATAAATTTTGGTGTTTACAAATTGACATTATTAACAAAGTTTACAAAGCATCAGCAGCAACTAAAATAAAACTTGAATAAGTAGTAAACAAATAAGTGAATATACAGAACAAAAAAGGGTTCGCAAGCTATATTGAAAGAAGTTACAGGATTGTTACAAATTTACAAGCTTTTGATTATTTCAAGAATCAAAAAGGAAAGAAGTTTAGGGTCCGTGTTACCCGTCTCTTAAACGAGCTACAGTGGCCCTCCCTGGAATAGCGTCGGAAGGAAGCAAGGCTTATCTTGTTTTATAAAGCTGTCAATGGGAAGATAGTCCCTCAGTTTCCTGAATATGTTATGATCAAAGCAGAAAATAACTAGAAAATACCATCCCAAGAGATTCACACAATTAACCCCTGCGAGTAATACAACTGAAGTCAGTTTTTATGCAAGAACTCTAACAGAGTGGAACTCACTTCCGACTAAGGTAATAGTCCAACCAAGCGTTGAGGCGTTCACGACCCATCTCACTTCTTTTTTTATCCCGGCAGTGATTTAGTTAGTTTAATTAGACGGTGATTTTACTTAGTTAGTTAGTTTTTTCCTTTTGTATTTGCGGTGATCGGCTTATCCCGTTGCGAATTATCCTTGAAGATGTAGATTGCCAACTGCGAAGGCTGTGTAACATTTTTTTCACAGGCAAAATAAAATCACAATGTGCAATAAGGGACCGATCGTTTATTACGTCCTACGGCGGGGGGGGGGGGGGGGGGGGGCGAGTGAATGAAAATTTTACCCCCCCCCCCCGGTTGGCCTGGTGGTTGAATTGTTGAGAAGGAGCTGGGCACAATGCTTGGTTACATTGTATTCAATACAAGGTTACGAAGGCTACTTGAATTTCGCCTAACTTCTAATCGTTTCTCTTGCCAGTTCAGATTCAGAGAGCTAGCGACTTCCGCACATATCCGCACATATTATTTGCGGATATGTGCGGAAGTCGCTAGCTCTCTGAATCTGAACTGGCAAAAGAAACGATTAGAAGTTAGGCGAAATTCAAGTAAGGGAACCCCTCCCCCCCCCCCCCCCTCCCGAGGACGTAATAAACGATCGGTCCCTAAGAGCCATGATAATACATAAAATGCAAAAAGCCAACTGCGATGCCGTGCTATTTTAGGGAGGAGTCGGCATCTGTAATGTTGTATAAATGGTAACTGGTTTGTTGGAAGGCAAACTCACAGGGAGACTTAGATCGAAACCGCATACGCGCGCATATTCGGTCAGAGTGAGTTTTAAAACTGCGAAAAATATGGCATCACCTCCCGATAAACGAAGGATATGATCCAAAATGAAACAAGCAGGATAAAAAAAAAAAAATACTTCCGAACATGTAGACTGAGATGTGGCGGTAACATTTTACAAGTTTGATAAGGGAGAGATAATGACCACTAACATTCCTCCAAATCAAAGAGTTTTCGATCTAATAACAGAGTTTTGTAAATCTTGTGTGGCTTTCGCTAACAGTAGATCCGGTGAAAAGCTAAAATTTTGCCTAGTTCCTAGGCCGCTCTCTGTCTTTCATCTCCGTCAATCTCAGTTTCGGGTCACGTGGTTCGAGGGGAAAAGTTCGCCTCGGATACGTCACCCAAAAAAATTGACCGTGAGGGCCTGGGAGAAACGGAACTACAATAGCTATAGGCCAGACTAAAATCAGAAAGCAAGCTCGAGCCTTTCGCAGGCTCTACTATCTGAAGAGGGAAGACCTGAGAAGCAGATGCTACAGACAGCGCTGAGAGAAAATGGCCCGGAAGAAACTGATCGAAAACCTTACTCTTCATGAGGAAAGACAGAAAAATGATCATGACGATGACACTGACTGTAACGGTGACGATGACGATGACGTAACCTCGTGCAGAGGGACTCTGGGGACGAGGGTGACAGTGACGATGACGTCGACGTTGACGACTGGCCTTCTTTTGATACATTACAAACAAGCGTACATGAAGTATTATTTCGAGGTTGCCAACATGGCAGCCTCAAAGTTAGAGATAAATTTTCGCCGTCTTTTAGAGCGTTGTGAGGCAATGGCGGCGGAATTTCAGGACAACAAAGAGAATGTTAGTTGGAGATTAGAAAAGGTAGGTGGCACTTTCGATCAACGGGTAATTGAGTAATTTTATCTATTCTTCTGTTTGTGATTGAGATCCAACGTAATGCTTATTACAAGCTTAGAAAGTTGGCTTTTTGAAAGCTTGAATTAACCTTATTATCACTTGTCGTGAACTTATGTCTTAGGTTTATAATGGGTGTTTGTCTCGTTGAACACTTTTTTAACCTGTTTAATAAAATGGCTTGTTTTCCTGAGCCTTGCCAACATTACTACCAAATTTACTATCGATGTGTGGATATGATCGTATGAAATACTATAAATGTATTAAATGATTAATGTTATTATTAAAAAAGTGATTATTGGATAATGCATTTCCAGAGTTTTGGCTTAGTAGACATGGTATGTGGTATGTGAGCCACTATGCCATGCCCGAGAAATAGCAGCCTTTAAATTGTTTTCTGGTTGTTCCTGCCAATTTTTCTTGGTTGTTTTGAATAAAACAAATGAATGTTATTCCACTTACACTTGTTGGATTTGATATGGTTATTACCAACTTGGTGCTACACACCTTGTTGGCTATCTTTCAACTCATATCCAACATGCACTCATCATGGAATAATCATTGATTAGACTCTATTTGCCAGTCTATTTCTTGGAGAATACCTTTACCGTATCATATGTATTTATTCCCACCCATCAATCAGTTGATCTTTGAATCCACCAGTCAGTCAATTAATCGAAGGGGTGCGTGGAATAAGGCCCTAAGTGACTTTTGATGTAAGGTCAAATTCTCCTTTTCTTTCATAACCGAATACAATGAAATTTGGAAGGAGAATCTAGCAATTTATCGAAAGTCACTTAGGGCTTTTTTCCAGGCACCCCTTCAATTGAACATTTATCTGTGTTTCGCCAAGTTTTACAACTATTCACTCAGACCATCCCTTTTTTTCCCTCCATTTCTCTGTTTATGCAGTTTTAAATTATAGGGTTGGTCAGTTCAGGAGTGAACAAAATAGTTGAAAACAAGTCAGGCTGTGAATACAGGGTGTAGGGGAAGGGGGAAGGGGAGAGGGAGAAAGGAGTAGTTAGAAACCATCATCTCTGGGGTTAAACAACTGTGGATGTTGTTATCCAAGCATGTAAGAAAGCACCGATGCTTAATACCATTAAGTTTCCAAAGTGCAAGAGAGTACTTAACAGTACAAGAGTAACAGTATTAAAAAAAAAAAAACACAAATATTTGGGGAAATCAACTAAGTTGAGAAGGCGATGTTTTGAGATCTCAATTTAAAAACTTAACAGCAGGGTATTCTGATCCATTATATCGCATTTACAGCAAAGAGCACAATTATGTGAAATTTGAATAGTTTATGTTTTCTTGAGAAAATGAGCAGGGAATAGCGCAAAATAATTTTTGGCTTCTGATGATAACGCAAAACTACTCAATTTTACTGAGAAAATGAAAACTCACTCACTGGTGCCCATTACGCCGGGTGGCGTGTAGGGCATCAACACGATCCCTCCACTTCTGCCGGTCCTTTGCCATGACTGAAATACTACTCCATGTCTTTCCCATCTGTTGCATTTCTTTCTCCACCGTCCCTCACCATGTGAGTGATCTTTGGACGACCCTTCCATCGCTTTCCCTCTGGTGTTCAGTGCAAGGCAATCTTGGCAAAGGAGGCTTCTTGCCTGGTGACATGGCCAATCCACCTCCTGCGCCTCCTATTGAGGATAGTAGCCATGGATTCCGTTCCGCACCTTCAAGCAGGTCTTTGTTTGAAATGGTCTTTGGCCAAAAGATGCGCAAAATTTGGCGGAGACTTTGGTTACATGTATGGAAAGTGGATAGTTTGGTTATGTTAGAATGAAAACAGTGAGCAGCAAATGTAGGATGAACGAGATTGTAGTCATTTCTGTTGTTTGCGGTTTTCCATGAACATAATTCCAAAAATCTCTTATAATTTATTATCAGAATTCTAACTAAACCCACTCTCCTTCCCAGTATGATCTTGCTTGAGATTTGAACCATAAAAATACCAGTGAAGATCATTTCTTCAAGCCTCATTGTCACTTTTTGACCCAACTACTGTCTCTCCCTAGCCTTTGGGAAGGAAGTTATATACCTCACCAGAACTATATGTTTTTGTCTTTCCTATCGCAGTATGTTTCAACATTACAGAGACAAATAACTGAACTAAAGAAGTCAAGCAGGTGAGAGACACAGTTTAATAAACAAAAAATGAAAAAGCTTACGCAGTACTTAGATCCTTTATAATTGTCAAACTGTAAGTGCAAAGAGCAAATCCCTGGGGCATTACATGTCCAGGCACACCCTGTTTTAAAAATTGTTGTTACCTGCTTTAGCACATGCTGCTATAAATATCACCTGTTTCAAATGTGGCTAAATATATTCAGGCAAAATTAATTTCAAGCCATTTCAGTCAGCAGTCACCGTTTCTAGCATATGTGATCTGCAGGGTTATCTCAGGGACTTGCAGCTTCTCTAACTTGTAACTTACATCGCGTGCACATTGGCATTTTGAGCAGATCTTTGCGGATCTCTAGTTGCTTTGTGGTATAGCAAATCTTAGCCCTAGCCCTCCCCCTCTCCTTCTTTGGTTGTGGTTTTTGGCAATTATTGGGTCAGGAAAGCATTTTTCACTGAACTCCTGTCATTGTGATGGTGCCTGTATGGTTCCCACTTGCAGGGTTGCCATAGAGACCTCCCTGCTATGCCTGAGTTGCCCAGGGCCCCTGTCAAACTTAAAGGTACCAGCCTGACTTCCCAATGTCATCTATTGGTAATGGTTGAATGCTCTGAATCAAATTTCTTGACGAATGTTCTGTTTTGATTTTGTTTTTGTGTTTGTTGTTATTTATGGGCTAGTAATTATAATTAGTTTTCTTTGTTCACAGCAAACCAAGTGCAGATACTATGAATGAATACAACAAGAAAGTAGAGTTCCTTAAAGGTCTCATTGAAACGCAGAAATTGGTAAGGACAAGGTTATGACTTTCACATCTGATTTCCAGTAATTAATTGATAAAGTTGACAGTAAAACCCTGCCTTAAGACCAGCTCATTACTGATGCCACAAATTAGCTAATGTCCCAAACAAAACCTCTTACTGTCAAGCCCCAGTTAAGGTGTGTTAGTAATTTAAGGGTTTTTGGCAAGACTGGCAAAAGAGCATTTTTGCCCTAAAATCAAAATTGCTCCAAATAAACCCTGTTTGGCACAAGATTCAGTTATCATCTGATGTACAGTGCAGGCCAGGATTAAGCGAACCAAAACAGACCTGTAAAAAGCATCTGCTGTGATATAGTACAGACCTTGACTTATTTCTTTTGTTCATGTTACCACCAATGCTTAGCTCTTATACTTTGCTTGACTTGGTTCAGTCTTGGACACAATTAAGAAATCAGTTAAGCATCTGTATCTCTTCTGTGTTAGTCGCTTGCATTTTCTTGAAAAGTAAATTATGTCTATTTGAGCTTTTTCTTTTTTTCTTTAAGGCATTTTGCTTAAAACAATTAAGCACACAATTAAGTCTCTTGCATGACAGCTGGTCTCCTGTGCTAAAATAAGGCTTATTGAAGCAACTCCACTGAATTTCAAGGAAGAAAACACACTACATGTAACTTGTGTTAGTCTTGCCCAAAACCTTTCAATAATATTATCTCCAGCACACCTTTACAGTAATAAAGTACGAAAGTAACTCCGAAGAACATCCTGCAGTACTCAAAATTTGAGTCAACAACCAGGAGATATATTTATAGAAACGTAATATTTCAGTTCAATTACACCTTACAACCCTGGGCATTGTTGTTGTTGTTGTTGTTGTTTTCTTTCTCTCTCTCTGTCTCTTTTTGGGAAAATCACTAACCCTTGGTCTTTTGCATACAATAAAAGGTGCTTTATAAATTTAGTTTCAATTTCAGCACACAAGTGTACAAATCAACCTTTTTAATACAGCTTCCATATTTTTGTGTTCCTTCTGTGCTGTTACTAAATGGATTGTACCATACTTCAAAAGTTTCCAAAGGCCTTAACGCTAAACCTTTTCTTACCGTAGAAATCTCCAACAGAGAAACTAATCGCCAGTCAACAGTTGGTACGTCCCTTGAGTCAGACACCTGTACAAACTACAGCAACAGACAAAGGAAGGCCAACAAACAGAGCACAAGAACTACACATCAGGGCAAAATCACAGATAAATAAAGAAATGAGAAGTGAACTCCTGGGAGATGGTAAGGTTTCATGTAAGCTACTTGTCACACACATGTAGCACTCTCGCAATGATGGTGGTGTAAAAATTTCTCAATACAGGTCTCATGCCTGTCCAATACAGTGGAACCTCGATTTAACAAACCTCTATATAACGAAGTTCTCGGTATAACAAACGATATTTTCCAGCCCTGCATTTTGAAATGTTATGTAACAGAACCTTGATATAACAAACCAATTTCCCTTGTCCCTTGGCAGTTTGTTCAGTTAAATCAAGGTGTCCGTGTTAAATTAGACAGGTGTGAGATTTGTTTTGCGAATTCTTTTTCTTTTTTTTGCATGGTGGTGATCCATAGAAACAGTTGAAAAGTCCACCAATGCAGAGAAAAAGACAAATCTATTCCCAAAATAGTGTGTACAAACCAGTTCAATAAAGGTTTTGTTATGTTTTTTTCACTGCTAGGTGGCCCTGTAAAAAAGACAGTGAAAGTTGAGTCAAAATTGGACAATGTTTGACTCAATACAAATACCAGTGACTATGAGTAAGCAGATAGTGCAATTTAGACCTATCAGAAGGTCAGATGGAACTCGGTCCCCGGCAGGTCTGACCATGGCAGATTGTGAAAGGGGTAGAGGCCTGGGGCCTGTATCTCCAAAGTCACGGTAACTTACCAGGCCCGATGAGTGTCTTTGGTGATAAATGTTTCTTAACAGAAGTCAAGCTTTGAATAACCAAATTTTAAAATCTTATAATTCTATGAACATATTGGCCAAGTACCATGTCTGTACTCACTGTATAATTGGCGAAAAAAACTTTTAAAAATTTACTTATCAGGCCCGCAAAGTTACCGGGACTTTCGAAAAACGGGCCTCTGGGGCCCGCTAAGTTACCGGGACTTCCAAGAAACGGGGCCCTGATGAGTTTTTCTTTTTTAAAATTTTAAAAAAAAAAATGTTTTTTCACCAATTACCAAGTGATTACAGACATGGTTCTTGGCCAATGTTTTCATAGAATTATAAGATTTATTCAAAGCTGACAAAGAAATAAACTAAAGACACTTATCCGGCTCGGTAAGTTACCAAGACTTTCAAGAAATGGGCCCCTAATTAGCAGCAGCCCCTGGCCTTCCAATACTAGGTGTTTGGAAGGCCAAATCCAAGGCTTCAATTCTGAAGGCCAGATAAATGCAAAACGTCTTGGAAGTCCAGTGTCTGCAGTGCCTTGTTTGAGAGAGACAACTGAGTGGAGGTTCTTTGACCCATTTGGGTTAATCAAAGGTGGATACACCCGGAGGCCAGTTATAAATTAAACTAGTGGACCCAAAAGAGACCCAGTTTAAGGTGATTCCACTGAAAAAGAAGGAGTATTTAAAATTGTCTAAGACTTGGTCCAGTTCATGACTATGTTATGAGCATTACAAAAATGCAATAAAAAATGGGGTCACCGTGCTCGTTTTTGTGCAACCTGGATGGCTATTATAGTAAATATATGACCCACGAGGTTTATGTTAGGAATGCTAGTAATCAGAAAAGGGAACTATCATCTCTAGAAAAATTAATTTCTTACATTAAAATATCGAAGCAGTTCAACAAAATTTACTTTAATCTTACATAACAAACTATTTTAATTGAACTGGAATTAAGATTATGAAAGAAATTAAAGATTTTGCTGCGTGTGCACGTAAGCAGCACTACCTACTGTAAATACAGTACGTGCTTTTTAAAGCATTCAAATAAAAATATCTCAAAGTAGAGTATTGAACTTTTCTTTAATTGCGATATATAGCGGTCAACCGTATGACATTTAAATTAATGTATTAAAAAATGGGGGTCAGCATGCTCGTTTAGAAGAAAAGGACCATTTATTTTTTAACCTCAAGGAAATCCCGTAATGTTGTGTGTGTGCGTGCTCGTGCCTGTGCTAAATGACACGAAAAATTATGTGCAGCAAGGATGCGCAATGCAATTCAGTGGAATCACCTTAAAAAGGCTTCAAAAACTCATTGCACACCATTTGTACAATTTTAATAATATTGTTGTTACCTTGGAAGTTCTGTCTGAGCTCCATGAAGAGGAAGGTTTTAGGCTATATATTACATAGGCTCCACAACCTCAAGACAATGTCCCCGCTTTCCACTTTGCATGACCTTGGCTGTTAATATCATTTCCTTTCAATTTATAAGGAGTAAGGGGTACTGAGATGTTAAAAAGATGACATCTTATTTTCGTTTTTTTTTTTCTGTTGCTGTCTCTTCACTACAGATAATAAGAAAGATTCTCAAGGATTGAGGAATAGGTAAACAAGCTTTATATATTTTAATCTATTAAATGATTAATAGTCTTGCTCCTTGAGATCAGTGTGTACAGATGTAGGCCTTAAAAGTTCCCTTAAATGGTTTGAAGCCAGGAGTCATGTCATAAGTATGTAAATTATGATCATCCCGGTGAGTGTACTCGTGAGAAGGACTGTTTGTGGTGACATTGACTGACGTTTCAACAACCTGAGTGGAAGTCATTTTCAGAGTCAAGTAAATTGTTAAATGTCAGTAGATGGTATAAATTTCTCTGGGGGTGGGGATGCTCGTCATCTCGCTTAGAGGGTGTAAATTTCGGATTTTGGGCTCACTTAGAGTGTTATGGGCAAAACGCCATTACAGCCCTGGAGGTCTCATTTAGGGTTGCACGTGAAGAAATGTAAAAATATATATGTTTAATATAATTGAGGTGATCTGATCAACTGAGGAATCTTCAGTTGATCAGACCACCTCAATTATAAACGCTCTAGTCCTTCTATTGAGCACTCTTGCCAACAGGAGTGCATATCAACTGGTTTGTACAGGTGTATGTTTAATATATTTATTTTTAATTCGTTTTATTTATTCGATGATAATGTCTTTGCTATCATTAAAAGTCACTGTATGTTTTAGTTGTCTGTTTTAAAATGGTCTCTTTTTGGTCAAATAATGCCCATATTGGTCTCCTTTAGGGGTTTAATTCAAACAAATTTTCTGACGAGCATCCCTGCCCCCTATCATTTGAGAATACGCTCCCTGGGATTGTGACATCCACTGCTATAATAACCGGAGAATTTCTATTTCTATAAAATTGTTTTTATTTCAATCTACTGGGCCCCTATATCATGCTGTATAAAGATTGCTACCAAGTATTAGAAATCGTGCATTCTCTTTATGAGCTGCATGCTCAGTTTGGGCTGGACGTTCTGGCAAATGAAAAGCAGATCCTAAATAATTTTGTAATACATTTGAATGATTTGTTTCAGGCTGACAGGTGACAAGAAAGGAGATGGAAAAGATGAGAGTATAGACACAGTGTTAAAATATCACCAGAATATGCAGGAAAACATTGCAGAAGAAATGATCAAGATGGCACAAAACTTAAAACATACTTCTGTCATGGCCAGCAACATTATAAAAGAGGACAACAAGGTCAGGAGCTTTTTGGTTTGTAAAGTATGAAAATAGAGAGTGCACCCAAGACTTACGCGGCCTTGCCAAAGAAATCAAGGATCTCCAGACCAACTTTATCAAAAAAGTTGAGACTGTAAGAACCGTGGAATTTTGACGAAAATCTTGGAAGGTGCATGTGTTTTAAAAGACCATTTGCCAGTCCCAAAATTTGTGGAGAGTAAAAGAAAGACTATCTGCTGATCTAGGAACAGAACGGGAACGTCAATTGAGGACGCGAGAGCCGAGCGCGTGGAATATTCTGGACGCGAGTCTATTTCGACTATCTTATGGATATTCTTGATGCGCGCGCCGTTGTCAACTGACGTTCCCGTTCTGTTGCTAAATCAGCCTCTGTGGTATGGAGCATGAATTCGATGGGATGCTAGTTCATCGAAGGGTTACCTCCAACCAACCATTCAGTGATAATGAGCAGTATCAGGGCTACACTGCAAATACAAGAACGTACATAACTTCAATTTATGTAATATTTTCTGTGTTCTCATTTTTAGGCCCTGGAGCAGTCGACAAAACTTGCAGACTCTAATTTCGAGAAACTCAAAAGGGAATCCGAGAGACTTGAGGAGTTAACTCAGAGACCTTGCTCATGGTGGATTTGGATCATGTTGATCACTGTCTGTGTTGTGTTCATGTGGATGATCATATTTATAAGACTTTTTCCAAAGAAATAAAAGAGCAGCATTTGCCTTGAAGATAAAGATAGATAGTTTATTCAAATTTTCATAAAGCAGCCCACTACAGCTGAATAGCCCTTTCACGGTTAACTCTGCTCATTTGCATTACAATGAAATCTAGCATGTATGTGAGGCAATTTCGGGCTATTTTGTAGTTGTAGCCCAAAATTGCGTCGCATCCACGTTGGATAACATTGTAATGCAAATGAGAAAAATCAACGGTGAAAAGGGCTATTGCGTAAAAATTTACAACCTTCAAATAACTATAGAGCGTTTTCCAATTGAGTGTCGTTAAACCAAAACCAAAGTCATTACTCTGGCCAATCACAACAGACGTAAACAAAGCAATGAACCAATCAGAGCTCAAAGCAAATACATGCAACCGGCGCCAAGCGCGCGAAAATGCGTCCAATCGAATCACGATTGGTTTTTGGTTTTACTTCCCAATATTTGAGAAAGTGGCACGAGTTTGTCAACTAATCACAGAGCGTAGTAATGCAAAATCAAAGCAAACGGGCAATTACTTTCGACACTCAATTGAAAACCGCTCTATACACGGGCTAAAATGCTAAAATTTCTACCAAAGATTAATGATTTGGATGGAAAATTTTGCAAAAGGTTAAAAAAACTGATTGAAGAAAAACTCAAGCATAACAGACTCCAGCTACACTTGACTGATATTGCGGGAATGAAAGTGTCCTTAAAGCGATTAGTACGACGGGTTGGAGGGTTAAACGTTCGCTCCTTCCTTAAATTATAACGTTGTGGGATGTGTCTTGCTGGTAGCAAATGGTGAAGGCTTACAAAATAAGCTCTCTCGATGAGCAGTCGATGCCCTGAGAAAAAATGTCGAGTTTGAATTATTGTAGTTTTTACTGAAAAATAAAGTAAAAATGATAGACCAATACATAGCAAATACATGTAACTGCTGCCAAGCGCGGGAAAACGCGTGCGGCCAAAACACGATTGGTTTTGGTTTGGATTCCCATTGGTGGAGAAAGTGGCGCGAGTTTTGTAAGAAGGCTTTTCTCACTATGTCGGTCGGAGTCGAGAATCACACGACCATGAGAGGTATACAGAAAGATGAAGGAATGGCTGGCACAGAAAGATCCTATTGACGACATCAGGGGAAAGATGCAAGGTATGACTAATTTTCTTACTTTGCAAGAAAAATCATTTTGATTTAAACTCTAAACTTCAATCAAGATTTACAGACCAATTGCTGTCTATCTCATATCTGTCATCTCAGACAGATATTTCCTTTTTAATACTTTTATTTATTTATTCACTGTTTGCATTAGGGAAGATACGAGAGCTGACAAGTACCGTTGGCCGGACAAAATTTCGGATCTACAGAGAATGGCACTCTAGGCGTTATGCAAGGATTCTAAAGGCATCTACAGAAGAGGCTAATTGTTATCGACGACTATTTTCAATCGACAACTATTGGTGATTGGAAATGAGGTTTCCACACACAAAAAGTTTAGTTGTCGATAACCTGTATGTATTGAGTGAGCCTGGAAACTTGCTTGTAATGCGCATGTGTGCATCGTGCAGAAAATGGCGGCTGACACTGTAGCGAAAAATGTCAGTGACATTGAGCAGAGTTACATCAAATTGAAATCAAAGAATTTGTTTATTTTTCCTGGACTTTCATCATCAGTGACTTATCAATGACCAATCAAACTTTGTACAATTAAACTTTAATACGCTCTGTGATTGGTTAGCAAATTCCTCAACCAATGAGAAGAGAGACATGAACCAATGATGAGTTAAATTACGTTCACACTTGTTGCCCGAGCATTACAGTGCCTGGGCACCGGGCACAAATCCAAACGCGTGAAAGCAGGGAACCGTTGCCTTCCTTAGCGCCCGAATTCTTGACCCAGAATTCGGACACAGCCGCGAATTCTGGAGTGAATACTTGAGAAAATGGTGCGTTCACGTTATTTCCCAGTGAGAATCGCACTCAAGCACCGTTCTCGGGAACAAGGTGTGAACATAGTTTTAATCGCACGCCTTTCTTTTTCCGCGCTTGGCGCCGTTTACATGTATTTGCTTCGAATTCTGATTGGCTCGTCGTGTTGTTTACATCTGTTGCGATTGGTCAGAGTAATAACTTTGGTTTTGGTATCACGACACTAAATCAAAAACCGCCCTGAAGTTCTTCTTTCCACTTCAACGTCCGATTTTCCGAGGAGGGTTACAAGCCAAAAACGAATTTGGTTTTACATTTGAACAATTATTCTAGTTTAAATTTGAAACTATTTAAGTGGTAAAAATGACAGCAGAGTTCTATTTTGGTACATGCAAGTACCTGACAAAAGATGAGAACAACTGAACAACTTATTCTATTCAGCAACAGCAATTGCAATCCCAATGCATCAAAATTTTGGTCGTATCAAATTTTGGTGTGAAAAAGGCAAAACTTCTTGTGGTTTACCCCGATTTAAACACTTTTTTTCTTCAGGCCGCCAACGCGGGCGAATTCAGGTGAGACTTCGACTGTCATTTTTATACGACGAGAGAAGAGTGCATGCGATGTCAACAAAAAGACTGCGTTCAGAGATCCCTTTGAAGACACGGACATGCCCAAAACCCAGACTCGGCGAGCTGTCTCTTATATTATTTTTCTCAATGGTGGTGGAAGGAAGAAAACACGCGCGAGCGAATCAACTCCCGCGCGGTCTCGCGTATTCACTTTTGGTCTGGACAAAATCGCGCACAAATTATACATCGCAAGCGTTCGCTACCGAAATCGCATCAAAATTCGCCTGTGTAAACGGCCTATTCGGTGGTATGGAAAGGAAACAACACTGATTATTACCAGCAAAGTTTATTTTAGGAAATTAATACAACAATCGTATATATTCTAAGAAGTTTTACACACTGCCGGCTCAAAAAATTAGTCTGTACATGTCTGTTTAAAAATGTTCCTTGCAGCTAAGTAAAACATGACAATGACGCTACCCATTGCAATTCGCTTGAATTTATATTACAAAAACTTCAATATCTTTTCTAAAGCATGAAGTTATAAGGGCAGCATTATTTGTTGCATTATTGGTAAAATACTTACATATTTTTGTTTATAGAGCGGATTTCAGTTGAGTGTCGAAAGGATTTTCGTGACCGTTGAGGCTCTGCTTTACTGCGCTCTGATTGGTTTTCAGAAATCGCCACTTTCTCAACCAATGAGAAGAAAAACCAAAACCAATCGTGAACTTGTTCGCACTCGTTTTCCCGCGCTTGACGCCGGTAACATGTATTTGCTTCGAATTCTGATTGGTTTAATGTTGTTTTCGTCTGCTGTGATTGGCCAGAGCAATGAATTAGGCTTTTGGGTCTACAACACTCGAATGGCAACCGCTCTATACACCAGTGAAAGTCTCAAAAGCTCGTCCAGACTCAAGACTTCTGCGTTGAAAAGCTACCCAACATACTCTTAGTAAGTAACATAAATAACAATAACAATCTATCGCTAACTGCAAAGAATGAAGTGGTAGCATTAAAATGAAGTGTGTGGACGAAATCCTTAAGTGTGACCATTCACATCAAAGCTATTCAGCGGTACTTTCTGTGGAAGAATGATGAAACTATTCGAGTGCTCCACTTTAATGCTCTCGATTTGTTGTTTCTTTATAAAAAACAAATTAGGCTTCTTACCCACATTTGGTTTAATTTATACACAAAACAACGTCACAAGTATGAGCAATGTCTCTGCGATTTCACGTTCGTTTTGTTTCAAAGTTTACAAAAACCAAATTAGGCTTCTTACCCACATTTGAGTTTACGTAACTTTTGCTGTGAAATGTTTTACGAGGGACAAAGTGTCCGTTGACATTCAAAACGCTGTGTCCCTCAATGGTTTAACAGGAACATATGTAATGGCATTGTACATAATTAAAAATCTATACAAAAGTTTATACAGAATACAACTTTGTAAGGCCACTCTTGGATGAGCTATGTCTCTGCGATTTCACATTCGCTTTGTTTCTTCACAAAAATCAAATTAGGCTTCTTACCCACATTTGATTTCCAGCTATTTTGGTTGTGAAAGGTTTAATGAGGGACATAGTGCCAGTTGACACTAAAACCGCTGTGGCCCTCAATGGTTTAACAGGAATCTATGTAATGACATTGTACACATTTAAAAATCTATACAGAACACAACTTTGTAAGGCTACTCTTGGATAAGCCAAGTCTCTTCAATTTCACGTCCGTTTTGTTTCATTACAAAAACCAAATCAGGCTTCTTACCCACATTTGATTTTTAGTTACTTTGGTTGTGAAATGTTTAACGAGGGACAAAGTTTCAGTTTACACTAAAAACGCTGTGGCCCTCAATGGTTTAACAGGAATATATGTAATGACATTGTACATAATTAAAAATCTATACAAAAATTTATACAGAATACAACTTTACAAGGCTACTCTTGCATACGCCATCTCTGCGATTACACGTTCGTTTGTTTCTTTACAAAAACCAAATTAGGCTTCTTACCCACATTTGATTTAAGTTACTTTCGTTGTGAAAGGTTTAACGAGGAACAAAGTGTCAGTTGACACTAAAAGCGTTACGGCTTTAATTCATACAGAATACAACTTTACAAGGCTACCCTTGGATAAGACACGTCTTTGCGATTTTACGTTCTTTTTGTGTCTTTACAAAAACCAAATTAGGCTTCTTACCTACAGTTTACACAATACAACTTTATAAGGCTACTCTTGGATAAGCCAAGTCTGCGATTGCACGTTCTTTTTGTGTCTTTACAAAAACCAAATTAGGCTTCTTACCCACATTTGATTTTCAGTTATTTTGGTTGTGAAAGGTTTAACGATAACAAAGTGTCAGTTGACACTAAAAGCTGTGGCCCTCAATTTAAATAGAAAACAACTTTTTAAGGCTACTCTTGGATAAGCCATGTCTCTGTGATTTCACGCACGTTTTCAATCCTTAAAAAAATCTAAATTTTAAAGAATGCTTTAGCAACAAACAGTACCTACAGTAGGACGAATAATGACAATATTCAAGAGCTCATGACCTGGAGCCTACATCTCTCATACTAAGCCTTATAGTCAACCATTTCCCAAGTAGGTTTATTTTTAGAACGAGTCTCAAGGGACCTTTGAACCGCCCACCCAATCAAAGAAAAGCGATAACAATTGAATTGTCATACGTCATCCCTTTTCGCGGGAAAAGCAGTTCTAAAACATAGGTCTACTCAGGAATAGATTAACTCGAGGAGTTACTACAGATAGAGGCTCCTGTTACCACTGGGGTACAAGCCAAAGTATCCAATCACTCACGTTTCCAGAGCTCCACCTTTTTTGCCTTGCTTACCAATGTAATGTCTTCGAACAAAACTGGTGTAATATGATCGTATGATGCTTAAATGTAAGACATGCGTAAACCCAGATGTTTGGGCTCACCACTAAATAAGACCTGGTTTTCACAAAGACAAAATGATAAGCATACAGATAAGCAAGTGAGTACATAAGCATAAGGGCAGAAGCACGCGCAGAAAACAATTTCTTCCCTGATTTCTCGATACCAGCTTTCCTCGGTGTTGAGCAAGATGGCGGACGAAAAAGCTAACTGCCTTGTGCTTGCGTTTATGCCGTTCCTGTTCTTATTAGAAAAACTGCGACATAAAGATAAGCATAAGGGCAAGAAGAGCGAGCGTGTTTGTTCCTCTTGTACTTATGCTTATTTTTGTGTCGCAAGGTATTCTCACTTGCTTTATGCGCGGATCATTGGGGGATCAAACGGAGATTTTCCGGTACAAACGGAGATTTTACGGACCAAACGGAGATTTTCCGGTACAATCGAAGATTTTCCGGACCAAACGGGTCTTTCTGTGGTACTTCAACCGGTTGGGGCAGAAATTACCGTTCCATTGGTGCAAATTGCTATTTCTTCTTTTATCATCACGTAAATTTCCTTTTTTATCTAACAATGTGGTTTCAAGTTTGCGACATATAGCATTTGCTGTGGAAAGTAATGTAATGTAATGACTAAAGATTACCACGAGATTTTTTTTACTTAACTCCTGCATGTAGCCTATATTGATTTTAGTAACAGAGCTACAAAAACAGCTCATCTTCACGTCAGAGTATTTCAGTATATACTACTTTTGACTTTCCCTTAAAAAAAAAACGAAGCTTTGTTTAAATGTTGAGTCGCAAGAATAAGAATGTGGCCAATAAATTTGAAAGCCTAGAGAAGACTAGGGACGCTAAACATTTGGGCGAGAAATCGAATGGAACTGAAATTTTCTTGAATAAAATTACGGAAATTCGGGTACACGTCGCGAAGTTGGCCTCATTTTCCGGGAAATTGGAGCCAGAAACTACCCTTCCATTCGGCAATTCCTACTCGGGCAGTCCGCTTTCTCCGACATAAGCTGATTGGTTACACACGAAACTCGTGAATGGAACGGAAAATGCTGTTCTAATCAGCATCTATTTTTTTCCAGACTTAACATGAACGTTTGGCCGAATGAAAAGCGCCCCAAACCACCCAACGGCTAACCTTGGTTTTAACAATTAACAAGACAGGTTGACACATGTGAAGGAAGCATAAGGCTATAGAGCATAAGCACAAGACAGGCTTGTGTATGCGATGTAGCTTCACCCGTGTGTGCGGCGAAAACGCAAGCTCGCTTCGAGCACAGAGTCGTCACCTTTAAGTGCAAGCGGTACCAAGTTACAAGAGGCCTTAAGGACGGTAACTACCAATACAGAAGTATTTTTGCGCAGTTTATGACTCTTCTTAGTATGGGCTACTGGAATCCAGAAAGAAAATGGCGGGTAACCACGCATTTTTTAGAGATAATTAAGCAATTATAATTCCAAAAAGTGCTAAAATACAAAGCAATGTAATTGGCATTTTATCCCAAATTGAAGGTTAATTATTTCTGAAAAAATTCATGATTACCCCCAATTTTCTTTATGGATACCAAGAGCACTTGCTAAGTTCTGTTTTCTCTGCATAGTTTTAAACCGCGCAAAATTATCCCTGTATTAGTATGCACCACCCATAGGAAACCCGAGTATCTCGAGATGCGCAGAACGTATGCGCAGTAACAAAAGAAGGCACCTTCCTTAAGCGCTCTGTAAGGCTTTGTATGAGGAATAACAAATCGAAGCTGTTTGGCGCGTTGGTGGCTTTTTCGAATCGCGCTTTTTCGCACTAAGATTTCACCGATTTCTTTGAGTTTTGTTTCAACTATAAGAAAATGGTATCTACTAGTATGTTGTGGCTCTAAAACATTTGAGATATCATATTTTTGAAAGCATGTTTTTTACAAAAAATCAGAATAACTCTGAAATCCAACGACAGATTGTTTCCTTATTTCACCAAATAGGCCTCAGAGCTCTCAAGTTTCAAAGGTGCTGTTACACTAGTCAATTTTTCTTGCAACTTGTCTCGCAATTTTGTTGCGACACAAGTTACACGAATTTTGCCTACTGTAACATGCCCTGAGACGAACATGTGTCGCAATTTTTTAGTTGTCGCAATCGTTGCGAGAAGTAGAAGGCCGTTCTACTAAGTGCGACGGCGACTGCAACAAAAACGTTGCAAGGCATGTTCATTTCAGGGCATGTTACACTAGGCAACGATCCGTGCAACTTGTGTCACAACGGCGCAACAAGATTGCGAGACAAGTTGCAAGAAAAATTGCTTAGTGTAAGAGCGCCTTAAGGCAATCATGAATAAACAACTCGCTACGCGGAAAGATGCCGGGCATTTTTACTCTAAAAATGTTATGCTAATGCATCTGTAATACTAAGAATGTTTGGAAAATTAAAAGGCAAATACGCCATAATTCTCATGAATATAAGATACATTAAGCATGCGACTTAAAACCATGCCAGTTGTTCTGGTGCTAGCTGTGGTCGCCTTTTGGTTTCTGATTGCTTTGTTTCTTTTACTAAAGCTCTGGGTGACATTAGCCTTCCAAATGAGAGATACTCCCGTTGCACTGTTCCATAACATGTGTGTCAGCTTAGTCAAATGCATTAACATAGCAATTTCAAAGTAAATTTAACCAACTTTCTGCGTAGCGAGTTGTACTGTCATTATTTCCACGAAACTTGCAAATGTGAAAATTACGAGGTTGAAAAATTCAGAATTTGATGAAATACTACAAAAAAATCTGTCATCGAATTCCAAAATTGTGGACTTTTTTTTTGGAAAATAAGGTTTTCAAAAACACCTGAGTTCTCAAAAATTTCAACTGCTACTACAAAATAAATAAAATCTTCTTAGAGATCAAACGTTTCTTATTGAGGGTGCCAAAACTCAATAAAATCAGTTGAATCTTTCCTACTAAAAAGTTCGATTCAAAAATGTTACCAACGAGCCACTAAATAGAAGCGGACCACCTTAAATAAAACTAACGAAAGAAATAACTGGTCTTAAAGAAAGCTCAAAACGGTGGAATAAGCCCCCAGAACACAAAAATTTACTGAAGGGGAGTATGATTACTAGTCTCCTACGCAGCCGTTCGTAGTGTCGTCACGCAACGCTCCTCCGAGAAGCGCTGCGTAACGACACTAAGAACGGCTGCGGAGGAGACTATATGATTACTTAATGGTTACAGAGCGCTAAATTGTCAACGGCCGCTTGTAATCCAGACGTTAATTTCTCTGCAGTGGGAACAGCAGCTGTTTGACAAAATTTTCTGCATTACTTTTGACCTGCCCATGAAAGTTTTCTGCGCCAAAACATCTTAACTGGTGGAAACCTCACTGTGTCAAACTCTAGAATAAGCCCACTGCTTCTCATTGTTGGTCTTAATTCGATGAACTTTCCGTCATTCCATAGAAGCTTACTGTTAAATCAATCGAGGACAATGATTTGCTCGTCAACGAAAGCTTACTTAAGTCGTAAATATGGCCTTCACTTGTTGCACAATGGTCACTCACTTGTAACCTCAATGTTTTCAACGAGTCGCTTTGAGGCAAAATGCTACGAAGTTTGTGTAACCAGTCTTCCCTTACTTCATTGCAGATGTTGACGGTCAGATTGAATGTCGTTATTGATGTGTTGTGCTCCAAATCACCAACCAGCCAGACTAGCCACTTGCAATCTGGGACACTGTACTCATTCACTGTCAGAGTGAATGTAGTCAGTGACTTGTTTGCTGCAAAAGCCGAACTTGAAATAGGTTCGTAAACTGGGTCTACTACAAGTTCTTCAAAGTTGTTAATGGTCAGAGTGAGTTCACGTAGCGATGTAAGGTCCCCCAAACTATTACAAAAGGATGTTTCCGTTGTTTGGAAAAAGCTACTATAGTTGTTGATTGTCAGACTTAATGTTGAAATCAATGTATTAGCCAAGAAATCGTGCAGACCGTATGCCAAAAAATTCATCGCGGAATTCCTGCGCCTATGAAACGTGCGTATGGTGTTGTTAACTGTAACATTGAGCGAAGTCACCGATGCGTTTTGAATCAGAACATCCCGAAGATAGTCTTGCCGGTCTTCGGACTCGTAATAGTTGATTTTAAGACTGAGCTCGTTTTTTCCGTTGTCTTTAACTGGGGAAGAATTATTGACAGAGCAATCTAGCCCACTAAACAATTCATCTGAAACTACACACGAGTCGTTCACACTTAACAGAACTGCCGGGTTGTTTTGTGACATTTCGTGAAGGACATCCTTTCCCTTTAAGCTCATCTCCCCCCAGATGTTCAAAGTAAGGCAAGACAAAGCGTTCGGTGGTTTAAAACGTCTCGCCATACAATCAGCAAAATCATCAGTTAATCTGCCGTGGATATTTAAAGTCAGACTAGAAAGCGGGAATTGTCCCAATACATCACATAGACATTCACTCCCTTCTAAACTGAACTCGCCCCAAAGGTTTACGGTCAAGTGATGTTTTGGAATTAGCCCATTCGCAAGGATAACAGGACGTAGAGAGGCCACATGATTGGCTGTCACTTTGCTGCCAATGTCTGGGTGAAAATCAAGGACAACTGGTGCCCTCTTTGAGAAACGCAGATTCTTCAAAACGGTGTGCCAGTTTTTTGGGTGCTGTCCATAGACGAATGCTCTGAAACAATTCAATGAACGATTTTTGTCAAGTCCTCTTTCTAACAAACTGGCACAAAAATTACTCAGATTTCCACTGACTCGAAGATCAAGAGAGTTTAAAAAGGTTGGACCTTCAAGTCCTTTACAAACTGCAGCAGCTAATGAATCCTGCATGTCACCACAAATAATTAGAGACACCGAGGTTAAGGATTTGTTTGTAAAGAGCTTTTCTAAGGCCTCTATTGCAGTTTCAGTCATTGAACCATAAATCTTCAGAACAACAGACGTAAGTGGTGTAACAGCAGATAATCCGTCTTCAAGAGCAGCGGCCCAAGCCTCACGCCACTCTTCCGACAATGCAAAAGTCACTTTTCTTAAGGTCTTACTTGCAGCTAAACCTTTACCAATGATAGCAGCCGCATCAGGAGGTATGTCGTTCGACACTGTAAGGATAAACTCCAGTAAACTGGGGTTTGCAGCTAACCCATGAAACAGAATATTGGCTTCTTTTACCGTCAACTCACGGTCAGAGAAGCTTAGAGTCGTAACGTGCGAGCAGGATATGAGGAGATCTGTGAGAGTTGCAATTTCTCTCTCGTCAAGATTGTTTGAGTCAGTCACAGTAAGTTTAACAGGCTGCTGTAAAGTTGAAAAGCTTTGGCAGGCCTTCAAAACATTTACAAAGTGCTGGCAAATCAAGTCACAGTCTTCCGGTTCCCCAATAGGGTAAATCGAGATTTCCAGTGGAAAAGGTATGAAAGAACAAAGAGTAGCCGCCATTCGTTCAGCATTTCCACTTTCAACAAAGCTCTCAATGAAGAAAGTTGCTTCCCGATAACTGATATTGGGCCAGTGGTTCCCCCAACAGCTGCACCGGTTCTCGCCAATCTGAGTGAATAGAAGGATTGCTTCCTCACCAAGCAGACCAGCTACAAATAGAAATACTTGTGGATATTTTCCTACCAAATCAGCATAGCCTAAATGCTCAAACACGTTAAACTCGTCTTTTCTTAGCTTGTACGCAATATATGATGCAGCCAGGTGCTCCTGAAAAGACTTATGAAGAAAGCAGTATTCATGTTGTGGATTTAATCTCTTCAAACTTTCCTCCTTGTAAAGAAGACCTAGTCCACGAGCAACCAACTTCTCATTTTTCCTTTCCAATTCTTTCAATTCGTCTTCACGAAAACTATGGCGATCGTTCAGCAAGCATTTCCAAGCTAGCATTCCAAGTGCAAGGATGTCCTTTTCAAATTCTTTCTCTAAATCTCTGTCGTCTTCATGGGCCTTTCGACCGTGTTTTGTACAATATCTTCTCAAAAGGCACCGTACAATGATTTGGTAAAGCTCAGTACGGGAAGATGGGAGTTTTCCTGCATAGTCTTCATAAATAACACACAGGAGAAGTAGATTTAGTGGATTGTTTCGGAGGGCATGTAATAAAGTGTTTTCTTTTATTTCTTCTATGAGTCCCTCTCCTTTTGTACAATGTTCTGGATCAACACTCTTAAAATGTTTCCTGATATACTCGAAAGCATCGCTTTCAGTGAATCCTTCGATCTGTAAAAGAACGTCAAAAACAAACTCCTTTCTGACGTCAATTCCTTTCTCTTGTCGACAAGTGGCCAGGACATAACAGAATGGCAGAATTCTTCTGTGAAGAAGTTCATCCACGTAATGCTTTGACTTTTCAGGAAGTTCGTCAAGACCGTCCAAAATAATTAAAATTCTCTCCTGATTATGAATGTCCCTCAAGAAATCCAACAGCTTTTCTGTGGTATTTCCGTCAATATCCTTTGGCAGAAGTTGTTCTATGATGGCTTCTGTGATATTTCCATCGATGTCTCGGCATTTTAACAACAGCACAAGTTCAAAACTGGGAGAGGTGAACGTTGTTGCAGTGCTTTTATTTGCCCAGTCATGAGCAAGTTTGAGGCTAAACGTCGTTTTACCAATTCCGGGACTTCCCTCAACAAGCGTCATGACATCTTCACCTTTGTTAAGAGCCGTGAAGATGTCATACACGTTCACCTCATCACCTTCTGCTCGAACGCCACCTTTTGGTCTTGAAATTATTTTCAATCTCGTGTAGACATCTTCAAGAGGTAATTGAATAGTGTTGTCCCAAAGAAGCGGCCTTAAGTGAGCGCGTCTATTGTACTCTGCTCTGAGCAACTTCATAACAACTGAGTTGTCGGTACCTACAAAAAAGTGACAATTGTTTCTTTCAGCTGATCCTCAGGTCTTAGTCGCTTAAATAAGGATTTCTGCCAAGACAAGACGAAACTATCACAAACCCTAAGTTAAGATATTTTTAGTTCCAATTGCTGCACCATTCCTCGTTAGTACACCAACCCACTCCCCTCCCTGAAACCTGCAATTTTGTTGACTATGTATGGCATGTAAAAACGAAAAAGTTAACAAGATTTTATTCAATTCAGTTTAATGTCTATTGTAAAGAGAGAACGACGTTTTTCAGTTTGCAGACCATGTTTCCGTATGTCAGTAAAATGCCATCGTCAGTTACAATAACGATACATAAGGAAAGAGGTGTTACACGGACAACGACAGATTAGCACGTCTAACTTGTTGATTAAGAATACGCATTGCCCACTTAATGTGCATTGCTTCCTTTATTTTGAGTTAGAAATAAGTGTAGACAGAATGTACAACAGTAAAACAATCCGACAGGGACGCAGCGTGAAACCTACGGAGGCGCCATCTAACTAACAAAAGGGGCCCAAGATAAGGCCCCTGGTTTAGCGATATTGCACTTCTGTCAACATCACGAAAGTTTGTTGTGCTTGAAGGCCTATTTAAACGGTTTCAACATTTGCTTCAACATGCGTTCAAAACAGTTGTTGAACCAAATGTCGGGGGCCTTTGAACAGGTCGTTCAACATTGTCGAAAGCGTCAAAAAAATGTTGAAAGCTTGTTGAAAGTGTGTTGAATCAAATTAAATTGGATTAAACTTTCATTCACCATCGATTCAACATTTCCTTTGTTCTTGAAAATGTTGAATGGTATTGAAGCCGTTTGAACGCTTTCTTCATCCAACATAAGCCTAACTCCGTTCAACTATTGTTAAACGAATGTTGGGCGAATGTTGAAACCGTTTAAACGGGCCTTTAAGCTACAAAATCCGGGACTTTGCTCACACGTTATTACAAATTTACTTGCACTGGCCTTAATGCCAGCTATATTGGTGAGACCACCGCCGCATTACCACGCGCGTCCGTGAGCACCTGTGCTGGGACACATTATGAGACACTCATGAAAGATTCAGCACCTTGTCGCACTGCTGGCTCCTCGAATTGCTTTCCTGTTGTAGACTCTGCCTGCGTTAATTTTCAACGGCTTCAACCGAAGAAATGAAACATGTTTGCAAACCAAAAACCATCGTTCTCTGTTTTAATTGTCAGTCTGGTGTTTTTTTGGAATGTCTATTGTAATGTAATAAAGTACCGGTTAGCAGTGGTTTTCTTGTTACCTTCAGTAGTTCTGGCTTATTTCTTGTCAAGGAAGAGAAATCAATATTTTGCAAGAACTTGTTTTGACAAACCGTTAGCTGACACAGTTTAACAAGGACTCTTGAGACTAGTCACCATAGCAATCTGAAGATCAAGTAAATTTAAACAAACATACAAACTACAATAGCAAATGGCATGAACTGAATGACAAAACTGACATGCACAGTCCTTTCCCCAGGCCTACAAACACAACTGACTCCCAAATCACTTTTCACAGCATTTCCACACTTTCTGATCTTTGCTTTGGGGGATTAAATACCGTAAGAATTACCTGTAAGACCTTCACTAGGTGACAGCTTGGCCTGCTTTGGAGCTGAAGTGCATGTTGTGCTTGGAGATAATGGTCTTTTGCCCTTTGCTGAATCCACCTTCTCAGATGAACCTGGGTGAAAAAAATACTCTCTTTAACTGGATGTGTGACTCCTTCCAAAAGAAAAATTCGTTTCTGAAAAACTGGTGTTCTGTTCACAAGCGACAATGCCCTTCACAGTTTTCAGAGGGTAATATTTGAGTGTCATGACTTTGGCTGGGTGATAGTAAGACTAAGAGCTCCCTTTATTAAGAACGGTGCCACCTAATACCAAGTTAGTTTTGTCTGGTTTATGACTATTAAGGAAAAGCAGATCTTAGCAAGGGCTATTTGAATCCGAAACGAAAATTGGGGGTGGCCGCTCACCCTTCAGAGAAAGCTTTTAAATATGCAGCAATAAGGAACTTCCTCTAAACCCTTGCAAAATGTCTACTTTTCCAGCAGTCGTAACCTTCCCAAAAATTCTTTTAAATTGTCTATAAGAAATCGAATTACCTAATCGGAAATTCCTGAGATGCGCAGAATGTATGTGCACAAACAGGAGGCACCTTCCTTAAGCCATCTCAGTTATAATTACCAAATACACTATGCAAGGAAGTGAAAAAAGTGCAATGTTACCATAAACTATAACTTAATAAGAAGACAACATGTTCATCCATTTATCCATGTTCAGACATTTAACAAGATATGTGATCGTACCTTGTGGAACCTCCATAACAAGTGAAGGGTCCTTGTTGGCTTCAGCGATTACCATGTGCCTTCCATCTTCGTCACTGGCATTGCTCCCTGGGGAAAAAAAACTATATATAAAAACACAGGTCCAACCATTTTTATTTTTCTCCTTCTAGCAGCACCACTCAGAAGTACCTTGTCAGTGCCACTACCTCAGTGGAAAAACACCAACACATCCACTAACGATGGAATCTATTTTACCTGTCATAATTTGGACACAACTGGTATCAGTTTAAAGGAAATTTGGTTTGCTGTTGTGATCCTAATTTATGCTGCTTGGAAACCAGAAACTTTGTGTTACATGATAGACTTCTTACTAAATGTAAGCACCTAAAGAAAACGATGGTTTCTTTCAGAACTGGGCCACCCTCTTTTGAGAAAAAAAAACAGTGGACATCCAAGTAAATAATTATTAAACACCATGTACTAATCACCCACTAATGTGCTTACTTTGCGTAATGTCCATCATCCTTTCTACAAGTCTGCCACACTGTTCCTCCCAACTGTATTTCTGTGCATATTTTCCACAAAGATCTTTGGTCTCTCCAAGCCGTACATCCCTGTTTTTTTCACAAACAGCCCTGATTGCCTTGGCCCACTCTTTAGGATCTTCTGAATTCACGACACTGTAAGAACCATACAGCACATTCTTTAAAGCTTCTCCAAGACCCGAGTTACCACTGACAAGCACAGGAAGACCAGCAGATAAAGCTTCAAGAGCAGCCAGCCCAAAGCCTTCAGTTCTTGAGGGCATAATAGCAAGATCTGCCTCGGGAAACTGTTGAGCTAGCTGCTCTCTTTCCTTAAAACTACGCACAGTTAGTTGAGTAGGAGCAATGCCTTTCTTGAGTAACATTTCTTTGACTTTCTCTTCTTCTCCACTTGGTGCACCAACAAACACAAGTTTGTAGGGTTGCGACACGTCTTTTAGCACAGCAATTGCCCTGGCAGCAATATCATATCCCTTCAGGTGAAAGTCTTCGTTATCCCCACGCCCAAACACTAAAACACGAAATGTTCTTCTTTCTTCAGTGGCTTGCTTCACATCAGCAAACTCAGAGAACACCCCTGGGGTGAGATTAAGAACATCTTGGTCCTTTCCACAGGAACGGAGGTAACAGGAGAAAGCGTCAGCCAGCTTGGGTCCGACTGCTACGACTTGATCAGCTAATTCACAGAGTTTAACCTCTGCCTGGTGCTTTTTCTCACCTTTGGAAATGGGGTCTGCATAGCTCTTGAACATTCCAAGTTCTTCAGGGTCGGTATGAACAACCTGAATCCATTTACAATGACAATGTAGACGTTTTATAAGGGACACTTGGCGACCAAGATGGACTCCATGGCCTATCACACAATCCATGACATGATCTTTTGGAATAGTGGCCAACCAGTCAATTGGATCATAACCAGGAATCTCCTCTGCTTCAATAAGATGGACATTGTGACTAGCAGCGACCCTTTTATCCTCTTCACTACACTGAGGGAGATACATGCTGACCTCCACATTGTGGTGTTTTGCTAACTGGATGGCAAGCTCTCTGTTAATGGTTGACAAGCCTCCTTTTGTAGATCGCCATTCACTACTGAGTAGAGTAACTTTCAGTGTCCTGTTGGAAGCCAAAGTTGACCCACTTTCTAGGCATTCCTGTGATGTAGAGGCTGACGTGCTAGGCAAGGAGGAATCCTAAAACAAATGTGTAATTGATTTCATGAAGGAAACTCAACATGTTAACGGCTAACACCGGGCAGTTATCAGACGTCATGGTCACCATGAGTCAAATCTATTAAGCTTGCTACATTTAAGAGGAGTAAATTGAATTTAAGGAGGCTGCCTAATGGATCATTTAAGTTGAATGTACGGTACATTCCACATTCAACATTCTACTTTGGGGAGGGTGAACACCTATCCCCAGATTAGCTATTGTTTGGAGGATGGGGCACCTCATAGGAGTAAGGTTGGTTTAGTTTGGGGAGGGTGAACACCTGCCCTGGGGTTAGCTATTTTGGGGGATTGAGCATTGCATAGGGCTAAGGTTAACTTAGTTTGGGGAGGGTCAACTCCAGCCCTGGGGTTAGCTATTTTGGGGGATTGGGCATCGAATAGGAGTAAGGTTAACTTAGTTTGGGGAGGGTCAACTCCAGCCCTGGGGTTAGCTATTTTGGGGGATTGGGCACCTCAGAGGAATAAGGTTAGCTTAGTTCTGGGAGCGTGAATTCCCCTGGGTATAGCAATTATTTGGGGTATTGGGCACCTCATAGTGGTACAGTTTGCTTAGTTTGGGAAGGGTGGACACCTGCCCTTGGATTAGGTATTGCTTGGGGGATTCGGCACCTCATAGCGGTAAGGTTAGCTCAATCTGGGGAGGGTGAACACCTACCCAGGGTATAGCTATTGTTTGGTGGATTGCACAACTCATATGGGTAACGTTCACTTAGTTTGGGGAACATCAACTCCTACCCTTGGTTTTAGCTACTGTTTGGGGGATTGGGCACCTCATAGGGGTAAGGTTAGCTTAGTCTGGGGAGGATGAACATCTTCCTTAGGTATAGCAGCTATTGTTTTAGGGATTGGGCACATGATAGGGGTAAAATTAGCTTAATTTGGGGAGAGTGAACAGCTGCCTTGGGGTGAGCCATTGTTTGGGGTATTCGGCAACTCATAGGGGTAAGTTTAGCTAATTCTGGGGAGAGTGAGCACCTGCCCTGGGGTGAGCTATTGTTTGGGGGATTTGGCTCCTCAAAGGATAAAGGCTAGCTTAGTCTGGGGATAGTGAACATCTGCCTAGGAGTAAACTATTGTTTTGGGGATTGGGCACCTCATAGGGGTATGGTTAGCTTAGTATGGGGAAGGTGAACATCTGCCCTGGGGTTAGCTATTCTTTAGGGGATCGGGCAGCTCATACGGGTAAGGTTAGAAAAGTTTGGGGTGGGGGGGCAGGGGGGAACATCTGCCCTGCGGTTACCTATTGTTTGCGGGATTGGACAACTCATAGGAGAAGGTTGGCTCAATCTGGAGGAATGAACAAGTACATCGATTGGGGTTAGCTATTGTTTGGGGAATTGGGCACCTCATAGGGCTAAAAGGGTAAGGTTAGCTTAATCTGGAGAGTGTGGACACCTGCCCTAGGACTAGCTATCGTTTGGGGGATTGGGCACCTTATAGGGGTAAGGTTACCTTTGTTTAAAGGGGGTGAACACTTGCCCTGGGGTTAGCTATTGTTTGGGGGATTGGCCACATCACAGGGATAAGGTTACCTTAGTTTGGGGAGGATGAATACCTACCCTGGAGGAAGCTAATGTTTGGAGAGATTAGACACATCACAGAGGTAAGGTTACCTTAGTTTTGGGAGGTTCAACACTTAATTTGGGGTTAGCTATTGTTTGGGGGAATGGACACATCACAGGGGTAAGGTTTAGCTTACTTTCGGGAGGGTGTACAACTACCCTGGGGTTAGCTATTGTTTGGGGGATTAGGCACCTCATAGGGGACTTTTTAGCTTAGTTAAGGGAGGATGAATACCTACCCTGGGGTGAGCTATTGTTTGGAGAGATTGGGCACATCACAGGGGTAAGGTTACCTTAGTTTGGGGAGGGTGAACACTTACTTTGGGGTTAGCTATTGTTTGGGGAATTGAACACCTCTTAGGGGTAAGGGTAGCTTAGTTTGGGGAGGGTGAACACCTGCCCTGGGGTTAGCTATTGTTTGGGGGATTGCTAGCATCTCATAGGGGTAGGGTTAGCTTAGTCTGAGCAGGGTTAAAACCTGCCCTGGGGTTAGCTATTGTTTGGGGGATTGGCCACATCACAGGGGTAAGGTTAGCTAAGTTTGGGGAAAGTGATCGTCTGTCCTGGCGAGAAGTATTGTTTGAGTTTTTTTGCATCTTGTAAGCTTAGTTTGGGGAGGGAAACACCTGCGTTGGGGTTACATGTAGCTCTTGTTTGGGGTATTGGGCATTTCATAGGAGTATGAGTAAGTTAGTTTAGGGAGAGTGAATAGCTGCCCTGGGGTTAGCACCTCACAGGGTTAAGGATAGCTTTGTCTGGGGGGGGAATGGACACCTGCCCTGGGGTAGGCTCTTGTTTACCAGATTAACAATGCATATGCACAGCAAGGCCCTGGAAGAGGCGGGTTTGAAAACACTCTTCCATAGACGTGAGGAATTATGTAGCAGTCTGTTTAAACAAATAGTAGAGAGTGACCAGCATAAACTAGCTAGCCTGCTGCCCGCGCACATTGACAGTGGAAGATATAACTTCAGGACTAGGCGTATGTTTTCAATCCTGAATATGAAAACAAAGAGGTATGGAGACACTTTTATGATGCACTTTGCAAGTAAACAGCAATTGTAATTAGTGTAGTTAGGATTGTAGTTAGTGTAGTTAGGGTTTTTATTTTTTGAAATTTTAAACATGATGTATGTAACGCAAGTAATTCAGCTTATAGCTGCAAGTCGTGGTTTTTTTTTTTAATAAACGATTTACCTCTTACACACATACATGTAGTGTGTCTTGACTGTACAATATTCACGATAAGCATTATCTATATCAGTCCAATTACCGGAGACTGTACGTTACCTTAACTGTCAACCTGGACATCACAGGAAGCCTTTAGAAACAATCTTCAACTCTGGTCCTAAATTAAAACTGTAAATAGAAATAAAAGCTTGTTTCAGGAGGGTGGTTGCATGTGACTTCATGTTTGCTTGACCAATATTGTTTTCAAATAGAAATCCTACAACATGCAAGGTTTTATTTTTTCCCCATGTACATGCACAGTACTAGCCACTGGATTAGCAGCACCTACATAGAATGTTTGGAATATGATGGATTTACAAGTAAACTACATAAAAAAAATTATCCCTATATCATGTGTTAAATTTCAATTTAAACAAACTTATGCAAGAGCAGACTTAATGCAGCCATAACTTGTATCCATACTGAGCTTGTAGTCACTGGGAAATTAATTGGGACAACTACAGTGGCATTGCAAACAGCTTCTCAAGAAAGGGAATTACATGGACCATAGTTTAGCTACATGTAAGTATGGACTTGCAAATATGGGTGATTCATAGAAACCAAAAGAATTTTCTACATAGGTTCTTAGATGCACTCCTGAATAACACTTATGTGAGATGGCATCACACATTTTCTTTCGTACACCAAAGCATTAGCCTTGCTAGTAATCTGGGACTCGTAGAGGAATATAAGAAAGGTTAAGGAATGTTATTTGTTTGTTTGTTGTTTAAAACGTGCAGTTCCAGAAAGCATCCACACCCACTCCAAGGAAGGTGGTAATCAGAAATTCCTAGGGGGAGGGAATTAAAAAGCCAAGAGGTAAACTGAAATTTCCAGGGGGGATGGGGAGATGGGGAGATGCAAAAAAAACCCTTCTGTTGAGGGAGATATTTTCCGGATCTGTACAATGCCTCACTGATGCATTGCTTATGGGTGTAAATATAATTCTGCCATCAAGAGAAACAACATGTATTGGCATCGGTTAACATGGATGACCTATAACTTCTTTTAAAATGGCTTACAAAGATTGTAAGTTAAGAACCTTCACAACAGTGAACAAATATTTGAGGATTTGAGGCAATCACTTTAAAGCTTCCTGTTTCATTTAACGCTCAGGTTCAATTGTTAGAATCTATGAAGTGAGTCTGTACCGACAAAGTTTTGCTTTGTTCTGAAACAAAAACCAGCAGGAAAGCCACCAGCCAATTAAAAATTAATCGAAGAAAAGCAAAGAAATCTTCCAAACATGATGCACATGCAACCGAAAAAAACTTGTAAAGATGCTGAAGAATTAAAATTTTTTAGCCGAAAAGTGAGGAAATGGCGTGGAACTATAATTAGAAAGTTGAACTTCTCATGGGAAATAGCTGAATCTGCTTTGGAGGAAAAAAGGTTCTCAGTTCCCTTTGAATACCTAAATCTTTTCTCTGAGCCCAGCTTTGAATAACAGGTTAAGTGATTTTTGTACATGCTTAAAATCACCGGCAATTTTTCCATCACATACTTTTCAAATAACAAAGGACGTCATCATGTTGGGCAAAGAAAATTCAGGTAGGGAGGTTCGACCATTGGCGATTCCCTTCCACTGTGAGCAGTGTAATTAAGTAGGAAACATGAACTCATCATGGACAATATCAACATTACCAGCATTAATACCAAGAATGACATCATCATGTATAAGACACTATTGGAACAGAAAGTTTAGTTAAAAAAATGTAATGGGAGAGGAAGGTTTGTCTGATGGCTTGTATGGAAGGTGTTAAGGGTAGTTTTCTGTGCAGTGTGACTGATTTCAAGAACCAACAAAAACTTACCAAAAGTTGCTGCAGAGTAAACCATCAATGACATCTTGAATCCACGTAAAGCAACACTAGGACACTGGCGAGGCCTTTAAAATTACATTAAAAAACCAATAAGTGAGTAGAAATTACCCACTAACTTTTACGTATAATGCATGAAGCTGGGATTTCATTGTCGCATAATTTTGCATACATTTACAGGAGTAAATTCATGTGCCTAAATCAAACTAGAAAAAACAAACAGACAGCTTAATTACCCTCTTATGTAAATTCAGATCCATTAAAGCATGAAAAATTACATGACAGTGAAAATTCACCTTGAGTAAGGTTTACCCTAAAGGATTGGGACATCAGTCTTAAGAATAAAAACTCCAATTTATTACTCCAATTTCTCATGTATGCATTACAAATATGACCTATATTTAACAATATCGACGGCAGTTTTCTATGGTCCTCTTATAGACCATAAAATGACGTCAAAAAATGTTCAACACTCTAGTGGAACCACGAGCCGCAGGCGAGTGGTTTCACTGCCAAGTTTTGGACATTTTGAGAAAGCGCGCGCATTACATCTGACGTCATTTTTTTTGTCTGTACTCTTATAGACAATAGCTACAGGCCAATTAGCGCGTGGAAATTTGGGCAGTAATTGTAAAATCAACTATGGACAATCAATAAATCCAAGATTTTGTATAAAGTACAGTAGGTTAGGAAAATTTTAGCAGCTGAATTAACGTACTGGAAGTATGCTCTTCAAAACAGTATCTGTGTTGAAGGATTCCTGTAATTTCTGACAGACCATCAAGTTCATCTAATTCACAATCTTAGGACACCTTCACAAAAATCGTAGGAGATTATATCAACACGGCAAATGAGTGTTGAAAAAAGGTTTTACTGACTGTAAACCATGACAAAAGTGTCTGCAATGATCACTCATCTTTCCTAGACAATTATCTTTTCACTTAATATCTCATTTGCAAGTAAGGGCCCAGTTGTACACAGTAAGTTCATCTAAGTTTATGTACGTTATTAAAACAGTAAGTTTTTTTAGACTGGACTGGGGGTTAGTTATATGAAATCTCCACTGATCTCACAGTTGTTTTATATTAATTTAATATTTTGCTGTTGGACCTGAGAGATTTAGACAACAACAAACAAACAAACAAAGAAATAGGGTAAAATCACAACGTCAGCTTTTTTTGTAATGACATAAATCAGACATTTTCCTGTAAAACCCGGGGTAGTCAATCGATAAAAATTGATATCGGAAAATCATTCGATAAATCGATATCTATCGATAAATTGAATTTAAACGATATCGACCTCATCGGTCAATCGATAAAATTTGATACTCACATCCCGACGAAGTGTTAATGTTATCGATTGTATCGGCTTCATTGATCGTTATTGAATCGATAAAAATTATCCTGTTTCCGTTGAGGGAGCGCTTGATTGTGACTCTTTAAATGTGGATTTCAAAGGCGGCAATGAAATGATTTGTTGACAAACACTGTACAAGAGACCAAAGAGACTGCATTACGATTTTCTTCCTGATTTTATTGTTCGATTAACCAGGTTCAATTACAAACGTAAATTATTTTTCCTATTCCGGCTTCAACGTTGTCGTCTAAATTTTCTCTTTTTCCTTTGTTCCGTTGGTTTTGAAACTACGTTTTAACCTAAGAAATATGGGGAACAAGAAGAATTTAGATTACGAGCCCGGGGGCGTCCAGATGATTTGTTCATAATATTCTTTACTCAAAAAATCACGAAAATCTTTCCCTTTAAAGACTGGGTGAAAGAGCAACGAGCATGCGATTGTGTTACATAAGCAAATAAATAAAACAGTGGAATAATCAATCAGGGATCTATATCGGATTTCAAATACAACACACGCTGAGTAATACTTAAAGTTTGTAGAAAAAATGAAGCAATTTTTATCGTTTAACGAATAGGGAAGTTGTTATAAGTGTCTCTGCGAGTTCTTTAATTTCTTTTTGTGTTTCCATTTCGAAAATTGGAACGATAATTCAGTTTCGATAAATTCGACATTTATCGATAAAATCGATAGCCTTGATTCAAAAATCGATAATTATCCATTACTCACAACGAAATCTTTTATCAATTTTTATCGAATTTCGAAAAAATTAATCGATTTTTATTGATTATTATCGAATGCTATCGATTATCGATATTATCGATTGACTACCCCGGGTATAAAATTCGCAGAAGCATGCAAATGAAATGATTTGTTGACAAACACTGTACAAGAGACCAAAGAGACTGCATTACGATTTTCTTCCTGATTTTATTGTTCGATTAACCAGGTTCAATTACAAACGTAAATTATTTTTCCTATTCCGGCTTCAACATTGTCGTCTAAATTTTCTCTTTTTCCTTTGTTCCGTTGGTTTTGAAACTACGTTTTAACCTAAGAAATATGGGGAACAAGAAGAATTTAGATTACGAGCCCGGGGGCGTCCAGATGATTTGTTCGTAATATTCTTTACTCAAAAAGTCACGAAAATCTTTCCCTTTAAAGACTGGGTGAAAGAGCAACGAGCATGCGATTGTGTTACATAAGCAAATAAATAAAACAGTGGAATAATCAATCAGGGATCTATATTGGATTTCAAATACAACACACACTGAGTAATACTTAAAGTTTGTAGAAAAAATGAAGCAATTTTTATCGTTTAACGAATAGGGAAGTTGCTATAAGTGTCTCTGCGAGTTCTTTAATTTCTTTTTGTGTTTCCATTTCGAAAATTGGAACGATAATTCAGTTTCGATAAATTCGATATTTATCGATAAAATCGATAGCCCTGATTCAAAAATCGATAATTATCCATTACTCACAACGAAATCTTTTATCAATTTTTGTCGAATTTCGAAAAAATTAATCGATTTTTATTGATTATTATCGAATGCTATCGATTATCGATATTATCGATTGACTACCCCGGGTGTAAAATTCGCAGAAGCATGCAAATTTGGAAACTTTCTTCGATGTGATAACTACAAGTAAGCTTAACGTTAAGATGGCCAAAGAAAACAACCGGCTGTTTTCACTCTCGATCGTCGGCCCTATCTGTAAATTAACTACAGTGATAGCCAGCAAGAGTTATGAGAGTTCACAAATAAATCAAATTAGTTTCTAACAAACAGATTGTACATGTCACGCGATCCGTCTCACAAACTTTACGTGCGGTTACTTCGGAACAGAAGTGTGTACGTTCTGCTAGATTTAAGCTCGCTGTTTGTGGAAGAGGGTAAGTATGACAGCGGTGCACAGAACTTGACCTTATTTTATCTCGACGTTGAGTTCCCATAAACTTGTCCCAAGCTTACCTTCTGGCATGCCGAAAATCTGCAGGCAAATTGAGTTGCACGTAAACGCCAAAGCGATCACGCTATTCCCAGCAGCCTACATATTGCGACTCTTGTGACTCGATGAAGTCAGCCCATGGTTACACGATTGACAACAGATACGAAAACGCGAAAATTCAAAGATAAAAGATACAAAACAATTTCAAACTGCACCCTGATGAAGAACTCTGTGGCTGCAATTTGGTCCTGCGCTCCCTGGACTTCCGCGTTGCTCCCAAATATGGTAAAGGGCTTATTTCATTGGTCAAATAGTGTCACATGGTTTGTCATATGAAGCTGGAAGAACAAATTCTACGCTGGACAAGGAATCAACGCTTAAGGACAAGGAAATGGATTTTTAAGGGCATCGAAAGAGAAAAACCCAAGTATGAAATCAAGAACACCCAACCTGGATGACTTAATCCCCAGTCTCATCAAGGCCCTACTCTTTACTGTTTATGAGTCGTTTGCTTTTGTATTTGTTTTTTCTCTCCTTGGGCAGAAGACTGTGATCTGGATACTAAGGGGCTATTTTCATGGAGGGAGATCCTGGCACTAGGAAGATCCTAAAAGGCAGATCACCCTAGCGCCATATGTTTTCTCAGTTTGTACTTGGCCCTAGCGATAGGATCTTGCCGGCTAGCTGACGACTTTGCTGAGAGATAGGAAGATCCTAGCACCATGTAAACTAGATTCGCTTGGAAGATCCTAGTACTAGGGAAAAAAAGAACAAACATGGCGGCAGCCGAGCGTTCAGCTGCTAAAGGCCGACAATTTTTCTTCTTTTCTTTCTCCACTTGGTAACTACTCCGACCGAAATTTCTGCACATGAAACAATGGAAACGTTGATCCACCTTCTTGGATCTTTCTTGTGCTAGGATCCTCCTCCCTCCATGTAAACAGCACTTAAGCCTTGGACACTTTCCTTTTCCGAGTAGATGTATTTTTAGAACAGTCCTCAGGGGACCTTCGGACCGTCCACAGTTCAATGATCCAATCTAAGAAGAGAAATGACAGTTAAATTGTAATACATCATACCTTCTCGCTTGAAAAGTAGTTCTAAAAATAAACTTTATTCGGGAATTTTTTTCATTCGAGGAATTAATACAAAACAAACAAGACACGGTCATTGGCTCCTGACCAGGGCTGTGATCTGGCTTAAGAGCTATGCCGACGGCGGCTCAAGCACCTGGCAGGTCCAACAGGAACGGAGAGCGAGGCTTCAGGGAAAAGACTAGACAACAGATGGTCTCTGGCTCTTGAGGTTTGGGGTTGGGAATGGGGTCAACTACTTCACCCTATAGAATAGCTCTGTTACGGAAACCGCTACAATTGGGCTTCAAGCACAGACCTTGTTGAAGCTCTAACCAACCAGCCGATAGGATGCTACTTCTGGCAAAAACCTTCTGAGGGACGCTAAGAGTGTGAGTGAGAGTTTTCTGAGGTCCGAAGCAAATCATGGAATGTGAGCACCATGAACGAAACAGGTTATTAGAGAGATCAAAAGGCAGAAACTGGACATCATTCGTCCAACTTGGATGGCCTATCTCATGCACATAAAAAGACAAGGGATTTTAACACATACTTCTTCTTTCTTCTCAGCCAAACTGTTTCTATCGATGAAAAGTCAACCTGTTTCCAATCTCCTCTCGCTTTTCATGATGGAAAGTCTCCACCCTAAGGTCTGCCCTAAGGTCAGGTCGTCATAAATCCCCACATTTCCCCCTCCTCAATGGCTCGCATTTGTTGCAAAGTCCCGACAAAGTCTTCAATTCTCCCACATATGGCCCAGGGACCCCCTCAGGGAAACCGATGACAAGTGCATAACGTGGGGGCGAAGAAGGCAAACCATCGCTTGAAATCCCACGGAGACTACATAGGAAAATCCCTTGGAGAGAGAGAGCAGGTTATGGGGATAGTTACGAATTTACGCCTCACTGAGGGGCGAGGAGGACGAGAGTGAGTTACGTTTGTATTAAAGAGAAAACTGATCTACGTTATCTGCCACAGGGTAATAGGTTACAAATCAAAGAAATTTCAGTAGACCTGAATCTTTCAAAAGCTCTTATATCACTGGGCCCGTAAATCTTTCAGCATCGATGTTTTTAAGTTAGGGCGCATTGTTCTGTTGTTCGTCCTTGTGTCGTCTCGACCAACCATGTAACACGTCACAAATGGTGCAGATCGCTCCAAAAATTCGTGCAAATTGGCGGCTAAAATTGGACTAGTAAAACTCCTTGAATATCATCACAGCCCAATTTTTCAATATTACGTGCATGGCGAGAAATAAGACTAAGCCCCCAATAAATACTTGGCAGGCTTTGTCGCAAAAAGATACTTCACAGTTCCTGGAGAGGTGGGTGGGGGGGGGGGGGTAACCTAGAAAACTTAGCCCTTCAGAGATGCCTTGTACACTTTTTCACTGACAAAAGTAGCAAAGATCAAAACATTGGAGCAAGTTGATGAGCTCATGGTGCAATAACTATCGCATATTGCTTGACTGGATAAGAAACAATGTACGGCATTTTTGTTCAAATTGAAACCAATTTCTGAAAAACGCATGACCACCGCAAATTTTCTTTTTGGATTCCGGTAACACTGTATCACTTGCTAAGATCTCTTTTCGCGGATAGTTCAACACGCGCAAAAATACCTTAGCGTTAGTAGGCACCGTCCTTAACAAACCCTTGTTTCTTGGACCATTCGTTGCAGAGAACGCATGCGCAGTAACAAAAGGCGACACCTTTGCCAAATGTCATGAAACCGTCACTTCATAAAACCCCATTCCGCAAAATGGTAAAGATAATAAACTCAATACTTTCGCTCAACAGCAAAGTTTATTTCTTCCAACTTTACAAAGTACATATTTACACGTCATTTGAATAAATCAAAAAATATTTGTACCATGCTGCAAAACTAATCTCAATAAATCTCTTTTAGAAATGTTCCTTCCAAATGACGCGGGAGAACGCCACGCCTTACCAAACCATAAATTTACTAATGGTGAATATGATACGGCATAATACAAGTTACATGAATTGAGGAGTATGTAGATAGATTTTGCTTGCATGGAGGTTATAGCTAAGACCATCAACAAACTGAAAACAAGCTTAAATTCAAGTGAATGAATTTAATCAACCCCTTCACTCTTTATGTCATGTCACTGTGGTTCCAAATTTTCAGTCCGTAGATCGAATCCTTAACTATAACCATTCAAGTTCAAAAGCTTTCGAGCTGTACTCCACGGCCCCCTCCCCTCCCCTCCCCGTTACCTATTCGTTTTGTACATTGGTGCCAACGTGTTGGTTTGACGTCAGCATTCAAATGAAAGCTACTGAGCTGTTCTTCACTGTAGTACTGTTTATTACGCTGTACAAGGTGGCGGCATCGTTTGAGTCTGGATGAAATCGTGAGGTTAAATCAGTTATATTCAAACATTATATGGCAGAACTTTCCACCTGCACTAATTGCTATGCTGAAAAGTTTTTAGTCTGTCAATAAATCCTTTCGTGTCACGTTACAAGAAATCCTGCTCTTCTTTTATTTCTTTACAAAATTAACAATCAAATTGGGCTTCTTACCCACATTTGATGTTATTGAACAGTACTTTCCTGTAGCAGTGTTTATTAATCTGTACAAGGTTCTGACATGTTTTTAGTCTGGATCAAATCGTGAGAAGATATCAATTATATACAAAAAACTAGTCTGCTGCACTTTCGGCTTGCACTGTTTGCTGTGTCACACAAGGTGGTCACAACTTTTTTTGTCTGTTGATGAAATCTTGTGGTAACCTTAAAAAAATGACCAGTACACTCCTTTGGTGCTCTTTTGTTTAAAATTTCTTTACAAAAATCAAATTGGGCTTCTTACCCACATTTGATGTTGTGTGCTTTTCGTGGCGAGAGAAAACGGTGATCCACTTTTCCACACTCAAAACATTTTGGCCCTCAATAGCAAAAACATTTCAATAACATTACCTCAACAAATATAAATCTATGCAAACTTGCATAAAAAATAGAAAAACGCTACTCTTGGATAACCACGTTTCCGCGATTTCACGTAGTCAACAATTGCAAAGAACGTTAATAAGCATTATTTGTGGCCCTCTCAGGATGTCGCCATAGTAACGACCAGTGAAATATGGCCAGGCAAAGGTCCTTGTTATGGTGACTTTTGGAAGCGTCCCACTGGAGTATGGGTACAAGAGCAAGATCTGGTTCTCACAAGTCACGTGACCAAAGCTCTCCTTCCTTTTGCTGATCAGTATCAAATGATAGCACTCTGGGATAGGAGCTCATGACTCTGTATCACTTCCTTGAGTCAATCCTTTTCCGAGTAGATTTATATTTAGAACTTTCTTTCCCGCGAAAAGGTATAAAGTATGGAAATTTAATTGTCATTGCTCTTCTTTGATTGGGTATTTGGGCTTTGGGCGTTCCAAAGGTTAGGTCCCTGAAACACGCTCTAAAAATAGAAATCTACCCGGAAAAGGGTTGATAGTCACACTAATGCTCATAGCATCTGACTCCAACGTGGCTTCCTATTAAAACAATCAAAACGGATCAAAGGTTGACTCATTGTAGGGCGCACAATGTTTTGACGTCGCTTTAAGCCGAAAGGACTGTTATCTCAGTTACCCACAAGAATTCTACTTGCTTACCTAAATACAGTCTGTGGCAAGGAACAAAAGCTAACAAATGCCTCACTCTTAGGCAAATTGCGCCTGAAAATGCAAATAAAAATTTGATTCCCCATGAAACACCATCTTAATTTACACTACTTGCGTTTCCATTTCCATCTCACTAGAGTACTTCACGGCAACTAAACAACGACACTTCTGAGATTCGCCAAGAGTGTAAGGGTAATGCAGTAACTAAAGACTACAACGAAATCTTTTTTCTCAAAAAAAGTATAGTAACATATTGATTGCATTGACAGAGCGAGAAGTGTTCATCTCGGAAGAGTATTTCAGTATATACTAGTTTTAAATTCCCTTTTTAAAACAAAACGAAAATTTGCGCAAATGTTGAATTGCAAGAATATAAAAGTGGCCAACACTGAGGGCCAAGAGCTGAAGACGACAAGGGCCGCTTTCCATTCAACCAAAAAAATCCGGAAACTTCGTCTGAGGAATAGCTTCCTACGCAGGCGTTCTTTGGCTGGTCACGTCACACAATCGTGGAGGGATTGCATGACGTGACGAGCCAGAGAATGTCTGCGTACGAGGCTATGTGAGCAACCGAATGGACAGCAATTTTAACAGTTAAATTTCAGAATTTTCGATGTAACTCTCACGTTCTGTTCCATTCGTCCCAATCCTACTTGGATCCAGTTTCTCTGACGTATGTTGGTTGTGTTATTTCGGTTTACTTAGAATGGGTTCGTTTTTAAGTCGATTGCAGTAAACTGAAAATGCTGTTCTATGCAACACCTTTTATTTGAGTTGATTTTTTTTTTCAAATTTCAAATCGGAACGTTCCGCTAAATGGAAAGCGACCGAAACCACCCAACGCTAACCTAACTTAAACTATTGACAAGACAGATTACTGAAAAAGAGCGATGGAAACATAAGACAACGACTATAAAGCACCAAAAGCACAAAACACACTTGCGCATGCGTTATAGCATCAACCGTGTGTTCTGCGATAATGCCATCTAACTGCGAGCAAAAAGCGCGAAGGTCATCTTTGAGTACAACCGGCCGTTGACAATTTAAGCGCTTTGTAAGACTTTGTATGACGAGTAACAACATACCGAAGCATATGGTAATTAAATAAAACTAACGAAGGAAAAAATAGTTGTCTTAAAAAAAAGCCCAAAATGGTGGAATAAACCCTCAAAGCACATCAAAATTTGCTGAGGGCGAGGAACGTGTTTCCTTGATTTCACTGAATGAAAGTTGAAAATTAGTTTTATTTAACATTTCTCCATACAAAGTCTTACAGGAGCACTCAAATTGTCAATGGCTACCTGTATTCCAATTGTCAAGTTCTCTGCAGTGGGAACATTGGGTAACTTGGAAAAAAATTCTCTACTGCGTTTGACCTTCCTGTGGAACTTTCAAGCACGAAAACAATTTTACTTGAAGGAATCTCACCATATAGACCTTTTTCATAAATGGCGACTGATAAATTACTCTTTTGTTTTCATGAAAATTAGCCCTACTAGCCTCGTCAGCATGTGCAAAATTCAAAAGAATTTTTACTCTGAAATGAGGTTAGTAGGGCTAATTAACATATATTAAAAAGAATAATAAATCGGCCGCCATTTATGAAAAAGGTCTATTGCACACTGGAATGAGCCCTGTGTTTCTCACTGTTGATTCTAACCCGATGAACTACCGTAAAAACTTACTGTTAGATCAAGTGTGGAGAGTGATTTGCATTCTAACATAAGCTTACTGAAGTCGTAAATACGGCCTCCACTTGCACAATGGTCACTCACTTGTAATCTCAATGTTGTCAACGAATCACCTCTGGTCAAAATGCTGCAAAGTTTGGGTAACCAGTCTTCACTTATTTCACTGTAGACGTTGACAGTCAGATTTAATTCAGTTATTGATGTGCTGTGCGCCAAACAATCAACCAGGGAAAGTAACCATTCGTCACCTGAAGCACTGTACCTATTAACTTTTAGAGTTAGTGAAGTCAATGCTTTGTTTTTCGCCAAAGAACTCGATAAAAGATATTTATATCGATGGTCTTTTCCTGGCCATGGGCCTTCAAAGTTATTAATGGTGAGAGTGAGAGCACGTAAGGACGTGTTGTTACGCAAACAGCGACAAAGGTCTGTTAGTGCGTTCTCTTGATACTCACTACAGTGGTTGTTGATCGTTACACTTAATGAAGGAATCGAGGTCTTTTTAGTCGAAATAGAATAAAAACCGAATTTTGTTGTGAAGTTGTTGAGTGTAACATGGAGTGACGTCAGCCATGTGACGTCTGTCCACACGACATGTTTCACAACAGAATCGTCAGATTCGAGACTGAAGTCATCTTCTCCGGTACCTTTCACAGGAGAAGAATCACTGATGGAGCAAGGACGACCACTACACGATTCATCTGGAACTTCACACAAGTCGTGCACCTTTAGGAGAACCGTCGGGTTGTTATCTGAGATTCGTTGTAGAACAGTCTTTTCCTTTATGGACAACTCGCCCCAGATGTTGAAAGTTACCTGCAGTGGCAAAAAACATCTCGCTATGCAATCAACAACGGCATCAGTTAATTCGACGTGGACATTAAAAGTCACACTATACAGGGAACATTGTGCCAGTACACCACATAGACCTTCTGCTCCGTCACAACTAAGTTCGCCCCAAAGGTTTACAGTCAAGTGCTGTTTTGGAACCAACTTGTTTTCAGAGCCAACAGGACGAAAATCTACTAAGTGATTAGCTGCCACTTTGCTGCCGGTGTCTGGATGAAAATCAAAAGAAAACTGTGCCTTCTTTGATAAACGCAGATTCTGCAAAACAGTCGGCCAGTTTACAGGGACCTCTCCATAGACGGACACTCTCAAATTATTCAATGAACGATTTTGTATACAACCTCTTTCGAACACAGAAGCTCCATAGCTGCTCAGTTTCCCATTGACTTGAAGATCAAGAGAGTTTAAATAAGTTTGTCTGGCCAGTCCTTTACCAACTGCTGCAGCTAACAAATCCTGCATATCACCGAAAATTATGAGAGAAAGAGAGGTTAGGGATTTGTTTGTAACAAGCTTTCCTAAGGCTTCTATTGCAGTTTCGCTTACTGAGCCATAAATCGTCAGAGCAACAGACGGTGAAGGTTTATCAGCAGATAATCCACTTTCAAGAGTACTGGCCCAGGCATTGCCCTTGTTTTCCAACAACCCGATCGATACTTTGGTCAAGGATTTACTGGCAGCTAAACCTTTACCAATGATAGCAGCAACATCATCAGTCATGTCATCCGACACCGTGAGGATAAACTCTTGTAAACCCGTCCCTTCAGACAATACTTTAAACAGACCATCAGCTTCGTCTGTCGTCATTTGAAAGCTAAAAAGGCTTAGAGACGTGACCTGAGAGAAGGATACCAGGTTACCTACGAGAATTGGCCAGTTCCTTTTATTGGGGGAAAAACTATAACCACTCAATACAGTAACTTTCAAACGCTGCTGTAAATTTAAAAACCTTTGGCACGCCTTCAAAACCTTAACAAAGTGGCGATAATGTTCGATGCCAGGCAGAAATGTGTTGACTTCAATGTGCAGTGGAAACGGTATAAAGGAACAAAGTGTGCCCGCCATTTGTTCGCCATTTCCGCTTTCACTGAAGCCTTCGATAAAGAATGTTGCTGCTGCTTCAGTACAATTGCACCAGTCCCACTTATCCTTCAGCTCCACCCCAATCTGAGTGAATAGAATCCTCGCTTCCTCACCCAGTAAACCACAGACAAATAGAAACACTTGTGGATATTTTTGCACCAAATCTTTAAAGTCTAAATGTTCAAATACATTAAACTTGTTTCTTCGTAACTTGTGCGCAATATATAATGCAGCCAGGTGCTCTTGGAACGTTTTGTGAAGAAAGCAGTATTCATGTTGTGGATTCAACTTCTTCAAACTTTCCTCCTTGTAAAGAAGGCCTAGTTCGCGAGCTACCAATTTGTCATTTCTTCTTTCCAATTCTTTCAATTCATCTTCACGAAAACTATGACAATCATTCAGGAGGCATTTCCAAGCAAGCTTTCCAAGGGCAAGGAGCTCCTTTTTAAATTGCTTGTTCAAATCTCCGTCGTCTTCATGGGCCTTAATTTTGTGTTTTGCACAATATCTTCTCAAAAGGCACCGCACAATGATTTGGTAAAGCTCAGTACGGGAAGACGGCAATTTTCCTTCATAGTCTTGATAAATGACGCACAGGAGAAGTAGATTTAGTGGATTACTTCGAAGGGCATGTAATAATGTGTTCTCTTTGATTTCTTCAATGAGCCTTTCACCCTTCAATGAATGCTCTGGACCAACATTTTTAAAATGTTTCCTGATATACTCGAAAGCATCACCTTCAGTGAATCCTTCGATCTGTAAAAGAATGTCAAAAACAAACTCCTTTCTTACGTCAATTCCTCTCTCTTGTCGACAAGTGGCCAGGACATAACAAAATGGCAGAATTCTTCTGTGAAGAAGTTCATCCACAAAATGCTTTGACTTTTCAGAAAGTTCGTCCAGACCGTCCAAAATAATTAAAATTTTCTCCTGGTTATGAATGTCCCTCAAGAAATCCAGCAGCTTTTCTCTGGTATTTTTTTCAATATCCTTTGGCAGAAGTTGTTCGATGATGGCTTCTATTATATCCCCATCGATGTCTCGGCATTTTAACAACAGCACAAATTCAAAATTGGGAAAGGTAAACGCTGTGTCGGTGTTTCGATTTGCCCAATCGTAAGCAAGTTTGAGACAAAAAGTTGTTTTGCCAATTCCGGGGCTTCCCTCAACAAGCGTCATGACATCCTCACCTTTCGTAGGAGCCTCAAAGATGTCATACATGTTCACCTCACCACCTTCTGCCTGAACGCCTGCTTTTGGTCTTGAAACAATTTTCAATCTTGTGTAGACGTTTTCAAGAGGTAACTCAATGGTTTTGTCCCAAAGAAGCGGCCTCAGCTGAGCCCGTCTATTGTACTCTGCTCTGAGCAACTTCATAACAGCTGAGTTGTCGGTACCTGCTGAGGAAAAAAAAATCAGTGACAATTATAGCGCCTTGAAAGCTGGCAGTTAACGTCTCGTTAAGCTGGCGTTACGTTTTGGGTCATGGGAGGTTAAATGAGGGTTTTTGCTAAGACTGAGATACGAAATTATCCAAAAATCTGAAATCAGAGATGTTGCACTCCCGTAGCCTATCAACCAACACCACCCCCCCCCCCCCCCCAACACGTAATTTTGGTCGACAATAAATGGCATAGAAAAAGCAAAGAGCTTATTTGCTTTATTAAATTAGGTGTATTCTTATGTAATGCAATACCAGGATTTCAAGATGAAAGCAAAGTTTAGGGGTGCTTGTCATGTTAACTTACTTTGTTCTGGCTTACTTCTTGTCAAAATTAAAATGACAGAGCAACTAGTTTTGACAAAAAATTACCTAGCACAGTATAGCAAGGACTCTTGAAACTAATCACCATGATAGCAATTCGCAGACGGTAACATTCTAGAAATCTAGAAACTACAACAATTGTAGGAAATGACATGAGCTGAATCACTGAACTGAAATACACTTTCTTCACTCCAAAATTACTTTCGATAGCACTTTCATAGTCTCAAATACTTGCCTTAAGAAATTAAATACATGACTGAACGAATTACCTGTAAGACCTTTACTAGTTGACAGTTTACGCTGCTTTGGAGCTGAAGTGCATCTTGTGCTTGGAGATAATGGTCTTTTGCCCTTTGCTGTATCTTGCTTTCCAGATGAACCTGGATGAAAAAAAAAGTATTGATTTCTCTCACCCCTACCAAAGACATTTTAAAACACTTTAGGGCTATTTGAATACAAATCGAAAACTGGAAGTGACCACGCAGGACAACCTGCACTGTTTGCAGTGTCTCGCATTACTGGTCGCAAGATCAAAGGAACAAACAGCAGAAAAATGTTCCAAGCCCTAAAAACAATGCAGCAGCAGGTTATCAGGGTCCAGGGAAAATAGAGTTTTAGGGCAGGTACAGGCTAACTATTCAGAGATTACTTCAACAATAACAACTCTAACAGGCTTTACAATATGTAACAATAAGGGTGATTTCCCAGATTGACACTCAACTCTCTCTAAAAATGTGTCATCCTTACTAAAGTTCTGCTTGTTCCATAAATTAAAACGCCTCAAAATTCACGGACAATCCCGAAATATATAGAGCGTACCAAAACATAGCGCAAGTGAGCTTACCCCAAGAGGGAAAGTGCGCCACGAAATAAGAAGTTAAAGAAATAGACAAAAGAACTATGTGAAGAATGTACAAAAAAATTTCCACATTTCTCAGTATAAAACTCCGGCACTTCACTGTAGCCAAAGATAATTGCCAAAGTACTGTTTGATTAATGAATTGATTGACTGACTGATTGATTGATTGATTGATTGATTGATTGATTGATTGATTGATTGATTATCATGGCGACTAATATTGCTAGTCTTCTTCACGATCAATCCACTCATAGATACTAGCACAAATTTGTCACACATTATTTCAAGAATTAACATGATCCACAGCATCTGACATTACCTATCTCATAAACAAAAAGGCTAAACCCAAGCCTCAAGCAGGACATTTTACACACTACTAAAAATGTTCCCATAAACCCCTCCTCAATTACAACTTGCAAATTATTGCAGCATACAAGGAAGTGAAAAACAGCGCAATGTCACCCTATAATAATAATAATAATTTACCAATTTATATAGCGCGTATTTTACATGCGCTGATCAATAGCGCTTTACAATCATATGTTTAAAAGAAAACGAAAATACATTACCGTTAGTATTAAAATAAACTAAGTTACAAACTATAAAAATACTTCTTAAAAAGATAGGTCTTAAGTCGAGGTTTAAAACTGTCAAGTGATGTTGCTTGACGAAGCTCCAAAGGTAGCTCATTCCAGAGTTTCGGAGCTGCTGCTGAGAATGATCTTGCTCCCAATGTTGTAAGCATCTTTCCCTTGGGATGGTCCAATAAGAGCTTACCAGTAGACCTAAGATTATAAACTAAACTATGGCCTGATGAGAAGACAACAAATTGGGCTTTTTCATTTTGATAAAAATCTCATTTCAATCTTAAAACATTTCAGACATTTTACTACGCACCCACCAGGAAAAAAGTTTCATTCCCAAGTCTCCTACCTCAACAAAATAAAAAATAAAAAATAAAAAACTAAATAAATAAAAAATGCTCACCTTCCTGAATACAATTATTTCTCAATCTGCTATATTATCCAGAAAAAATACAGCCCTCAAAGGCAAAGCTGTCTGATCTTTAAAGTTTTGTTCCAGAAATCCTGTGTTCCATACACACAGAGCTTAATAACGTCTACACTGTAGAATATTCAGTTTCCTTTTTAAGTTCAATATAAAATGCGCACTGATCAAACTGTTCAATAATGTTATGATCGCTGTCAACATTAAACAAAAATTCTACTTTTCAAATCAATAGGGTGCGAGGGCCCACTTTAGGTCGTAAAATCAGGAAGGACTTTATTCATGTTCACATGGTCATCCTAGCAGACATTTATCACGATAATTATGCGATCATACCTTGTTGAACCTCCATAACAAGTGAAGGGTTCTTGTTGGCCTCAACGATTACCATGTGGCTTCCATCTTCCTCACTGGCATAGCTCCCTGGGGGGAAAAACGATATATAGAAACATAGATCCAACCATTTTTATTTTTCTCCTCCTAGCAGCATCACTCAAACTCAGAAGTACCTTGTCAGTGCCACTACCTCAGTGGAAAAACACCAACACATCCACTAACAATGGAATCTATTTAACCTATCATAATTTGGACCCAACTGGTATAAATTTACAGGTGCATTGTTTTACTGTTGCGATTCTAAATTATGCTGCTTGGAAACCAGAAATGTTGTGGTACATGATAGACTTCTTACTAGATGCAAGCAGCTAAAGAAAACGATGGTTTCTTCTATAATTGGGCCAATTACTTTTGAGAAAAAAAAAATAAAACAGCGGACAGCCAATTAAATATTAAACACCATGTACTAATCACAGTTACGTAATGGTTCCAGCACAACAAAGAATCATTTCAAAAGGAGAAACTTACTTTGTGTAATGTTAAGCATCCTTTCTACAAGTCTTCCACACTGTTCCTCCCAACTATATTTCTGTGCATATTTTCCACAAACACCTTTGGTCTCTCCAAGCCGTACATCCCTGTCTTTTTCACGAACAGCCCTGATTGTCTTGGCCCACTCTTTAGGATCTTCTGAATTCACGACACTGTAAGAACCATACAGCACTTTCTTTAAAGCTTCTCCGAGACCCGAGTTACCACTGACAAGTACAGGAAGACCAGCAGACAAAGCCTCAAGCGCAGCCAGTCCAAAGCCCTCTGTTCTTGATGGCATTATAGCAAGATCAACTTCACAAAACAGTTTAGCCAGTTCAGCTCTGCTTTCCTCATAAGAACGCACCCTCAGTTGTTTACGGTCAATGCCATGCTTGCATAACTTTTCTGCTACTTCATCCTCTTTTCCAGATGGTGCACCGACGAACACAAGCTGGTAAGAACTTTCAGACAACTCGGCAACTGCCTTCACTGCAATGTCATACCCCTTCAGTTCAAAATCTTCATAATCACCACGACCAAATACCAAAATACAAAATGTTCCACTTTCTTCCGTGGCTTGCTTCACATGAGAAAATTCAGAGAAAATGCCTGGTGTGAGCTGGAATACAGCTTGATCCTTTTCACAGTAACGGAGATAATGGGAATACGCATCTGCCAGCTTGGGACCTATTGCAACAACTTGATCTGCACACTCGCACAACTTTATCTCTGCTAGGCGCTTTTTTGCACCTTTGGGGATCGCATCAGTGTACCCTTTGAACATTCCCAGTTCTTCTGGAGCTGTGTGAACAACCTGAAGCCAATTACAGTGGTGACGTTGTCGAATGAGTTGTACTTGTCGGCCAAGGGGCAGCCCATGTCCTATTATCCAATCAATGCAATGGTTTTCAGGTAGAGAGGACAACCAGTCAATGGGCTCAAAACCTATCAGTTCTTTTGCTTCAATGAGATGGACCTTGTGACTAGCAGCAACTCTTTGATCCTCTTCAGTACACTGAGGGAGATACATACTGACCTCCACATTGTGGTGTTTTGCCAACTGGATGGCAAGCTCTCTGTTGATAGTTGACAAGCCTCCTTTTGTAGATCGCCATTCACTACTGAGTAGAGTAACTTTCAGTTTCCTGTTGGAAGCCAAAGTTGACCCACTTTCTAGGCCTTCCTGTGATGTAGAGGCTGACGTACTAGGCAAGGAGGAATCCTAAAATAAACATGTGTTCAATTTAATGAAAGAAATATCACTTTGTGTTAATTACAGGCAGCTATGAAAACCAGATTCTGAGGAAGTGTAATGTAGTGGTTAGTATGAGTCAAATCTATTGAGCTTGCTAAGTTTTACAAGAATGAGTAGATTGAATTTAAGACGGTTGCCTAAATATGGATTATTTAAGTTGAATGTGCCTTCTCAGAACTGAGGGCCTTATCCCAACTCATTCTGATAAAATTAGTAAGATGTTTTAGGTGGGATCCATGTCATCCCAAACTTTCACCAGCATGAGAAAATGGCAGGTCTATTCCGGGGGTGAGGGGTGAGGGGTGGGGGGTGGGGGGTGAGGGGTGAGGGGTGAGGAATGGGGGATGGGGGTGGGGGGTGAGTTTAACAGACGTGGATCTAGACTCTCATATACGTGATAAACGAACATCCTGCAATCTCACACGAAATCACCAGTTCGGGGGTGAGGGTACGTTTAATTTGTTCATGGCGCGAGCTGTGGGGATCTGCGATCCACCTTAACATTATGGAGTTCGACAAACACATAAAAGTAATCCAAACTGTGGCTATCGTTTATTGTATTCCTTTTTTGTTTGAGACTCGTAAGATCTTGGATCTTGGATCGACTAAATGATACAACTGACGTCATATTGGTTTTGATTCTTCAAAGTGTAACAAAACTGTAACTTTATATATACAAATAAACTAGATTAACTTTCCCTGGTTAATCATTTACCATATGGCCTTCGAAAAAACGGTCGCTAGGCTGGTTTGTCAATGATACTAAGTGGAGCAAGCGTCAATACTACTAAATGTCGCTATTGTCATGATACAATTACAAATGTCGTTATTGTCATACACAAACAAACGTTCTGCTCTTGAGATATGCACCCTCTACTCTCATATTAATTCGGAATCTTAAAACTGCAACACAACTGTAACTGTAAATAATCTGGATTAACTTTTATGAATTCGCCAAAGTGGCTTGAGAAAAACCGGAATCTAGACTGGTTTTGTTGAATCGTTACTTTAACTAGCGAGCAGTTTCTTTCCTTCACCTCCTCCCTTTTTTTTGGTGGGCAGGGAAAAAATGTTTTTCCCTTTTCTCGTTTGTATTTGGGATTTGAGCATGTTACATTTCGAATCTTCATTTCTAATCCTCTCTAGGATCAGAGAAAAAAGAAAGAAAAAAGTTCACTGCCTTCAGTTTATAATTTCTTTCAATTTCAGATTTCCGTTTTTCCCTTCCTTGTAATCAGAGTTCCATTAATAGAAAACGGAACATAAAAATAAACAACAAACATGTTTTTAGTAACTAAAATATGCTGGTATCACTTATATTCGAGAGATAACTCTCACGACAATAAGCTCTAGTGTATTTGCCGTTGCCGATTAAGGCATTTCAATGGTCGAATCGTCCAACTGAGTAAAGCTTGAGGTTGGCCGCTGATAAGATTGGTCCTAAAAATTTTTAACGGACGTGCGTAAATAAAGCTGAAGTAACGTGTACTGGGACTTCAGTGGCACAAACAATTAGAGCTGACGATAAAATTATCAATTCAATTCGAAAAACAAACTTAGCACATAAATTTTTTGCGACACTTTCTAATTTTGCATATTTTGTGGAAAACGGGAAAATTCAGTCATGAAAATTAAATTAAGTGACTTGCTGTGCAAGCCTTTAGAAAATTGGCCAAAGTCAAGTGCTGCGATGTACACTTCAAAATCTCGAAATTCTCGTGTCGCGAAAAATTCATTTAATAATGTACACAAGCCAACGAATCTCATGTTAGTGGTGGTATTCACTGTAGTCATGTTGGTGCTTACAAGCGGAACTATACTGAACGAGGATGCACAGGGGGAAATTTCCGTCCTTTAATTGCTGCATGCAATTACGATGACATTTCTATTTTTATGTAATTTTTTTCAGTTTTCGCTCGCACCAATATGATACTGTGAAAATAACCTGCAAGGATTACATCTTGACTTGTATCCCCCTCAAGAAAATTAAGGCATGGGTCTCTAGTTATTTACTTGAAAAAATAAGAGGGTGGCCTATCATTTGAAGATTTAGACGTAACTTCGTGGGACTTTGGCAGAGTAACATGGTTGCAAATGTCAAAGTATTGACATACACGATGTATGTAAATTGAGTTACGTGGTACGGCCGTAACGTCGTGAGACTTTGGAGAGTAACATGGTTGCAAATGTCAACATATATGAGAGTCTATGAGAGTATATGAGAGTCTAGATCCATGTCTGTTAAACTCACCCCCCATCCCTCACCCCTCACCCCCCACCCTCACCCCTCACCCCTCACCTCTCATCCCTCACCCCCCACCCCCCATCCCTCACCCCCCACCCCTCACCTGCTTCCTGTTTCTTGGTAAATGCAGTTGAGCTTATTACATATTTTGTTATCTTATGTATCAGAGAAGCATTCACACGAATTTCAATTCAACAGGGAGACTGTTTATTAATAACTATTAGCATATTGATGCCTGGTCCAGAGGGAACTGGGCCTTACTAAGTGTTGCCAGCTTTTAAAAATGTTCAGAAAGCCAAACACAGCTTAGAATTTTATGGGAGCTCAACAAAAGCTACAAAATACAATGTTCTAGCTTCAATAAGATAAAAAAAAGTTTGAGAAGTAAATAGAAATCTCTGCACAGTTACTGTTCTATTCAAAGGCCCAAAACTACTAAACACTAACCAGCAAAACAAGCCACAACAAATTATCAGTGCAACTGGTTTAAAATCAGCTTTGGCAGTCAAATATTGCCAACCTTTGTGCCATCCTAGGTGTTATTTAGGGCACAGAGTCCCAAATAAGACTTGGCAGTACATGGGCTTCCAGGTATGTATAGGAGGCACCACGGTGGTTGTATGAAAATAACAAGATCATTGGTAAAAAAAATGATTTCTGTTACTGGTTATGTTGAGAGAGTGACCTAAGCAATGCAGCTGTTCTCCAGGACAATTTTGTTATTGCAATGTACAGAAAAGAACAAGAGAAAAAAACCCAACTTTTTGGCAGGATTTTAACCAGTTACAACTGCCAGAGAAAGCATTACATGACTATCTCTTGAAGAGTAAAATGATTTTTAAAAGTATTTGTTTTATCATTGGGATAGGGATAAAAAAAATAGGACTTTTAAAAAAACAGTCCAGAAACCTTATGAAAGATTGTGTGTGGCACAGATAACAAAGGTTCCCTCGGGGTTAATTTTTGTTTGGCGAGCTGAAAAAGTCATCCAAAAATTAAGGTAGCCAGTCTAAAGGACACAGAAAAGCAGTTCTTATCTTTACTTTAAGAAATTGGGTAACTGACATGGGTGGGGTTACATGTACCTTAGAAGTATACACACTTGGCCTAAGGTTACACCCATTTTGCTTGCGAGTTTTGGAGATCTTGTAGGAAAACTGGGTAACCTTAGTTTGGGGAGGATATCCACTATTAGGTTAGCTTAGGTAAGGTAACCTTAGCTTGAAGAGGGTGAACACCTGCCTTGGCGATGGCTATAATGACTAGGAGATTGCAAAACTCATTGGAGTAACCTAAGCTTTGTTTGACGAAGGTGAACACTTGCCCTTGGGTTAGCTATTGTTTGCGGGATTGGGGGCCTCATAGGAGTAATGTCAGTTTAATTTGGGTAGGGTGATCAACAATCCTGAGGAGGGTAAACACCTGCCCTGGGGTTAGCTATTGTTTGGAGGATTGGGCATGTAAGAGGGGTAAGGTTAGCTTAGTCTGGAGAGGGTGAATGCCTGCCCTGGAGTTAGCTCGTGTTTGGGAGATTATCATGTAGCAGGGGTAAGATTAACATAGTCTGGAGAGGAAGAACACCTGCTCATGTTTGGGAGATTAGGCACATAACAGGGGTAAGGTTAGCTTAGTCTGGGGATACCTGCCCTGGAGTTAGCTCTTGTTTGGGGGATTGGGCACATAACAGGGGTAAGGTTGGCTAAGTCTTGGGAGGAAGAACATCTGCAATGGGGTTAGGTTTTGTTTGGGGGATTGGGTACATAACAGAAGCAAGGTTAACTTAGTCTGGGGAGGGTGAGCACCTCACCTGCCCTGGTGTTAGCTCTTGTTTGGGGGATTGGGCACATAACAGGGGTAAGGTTAGCTTAGTCTGGGGAGGAGGAACGCCTGCCCTGGAGTTAGCTTTTGTTTGGGGGATTGGGCACATAACAGTGGTAAGGTTTTCTTAGTTTTGGGAGGAGGAACACCTGCAGTGGGGTTAGGTCTTGTTTGGGGGATTGGGCACATAACAGGGGTAAGTGTGGCTTAATTAGTCTGGGGAGTGTTAACAACTGCCCTGGGGTTAGCTCTTGTTGGGGCATTGGACACCACACAGGGGTAAGGTTAGCTTAGTCTGGAGAGGTAATTTAACAACTGCCCTGGAGTTAGCTCTTTTTGGGGGGATTGGGCACCACACAGGGGTAAGGTTAGCTTAGGCTGGAGAGGTAATTTAACAACTGCCCTGGGGTTAGCTCTTTTTGGGGGTATTGGGCACCACACAGGGATAAGGTTAGCTTAGGCTGGAGAGGTAATTTAACAGCTGCCCTGGAGTTAGCTCTTCTTTGGGGGATTGGGCACCACGCAGGGGGCGCATAACAGGGTTGTGGTTAGCTTAGTCTCGGGAGGGTGAACACCTACCCTGGGGATATCTCTTGTTTAGAGGATTGGGTAAGGTTAACTTAGTCTGGGAGTGGAGGACACCTGCCCTGAAGTTAGCTCTTGTTTGGGGTATTGGACATTTCATAGGAGTATGAATAGGTTAGTTTGAGGAGAGTGAATAGCTGCCCTGTGTAAGCTTTGGTTTGTGGGATTGGACATGTCATAGGGATAAAGTTTTCTTAGTCTGCAAGGGGTGAACACCTGCCCTAGGGTTAGGGGTATTGCTTAGCATGCCATAGGGGTAATGTTAACTTAGTTTGGTAGGTATGGACACCTGCCCTTGGGATGGCTATTGTTTGAGGGATTGAGCACCTCACAGATGTAAGGTTAGCTTAGTTTGTCTTGGGGAGAGGTATTGTTTGGGGTTTTTTGGCATCTCATAGGGGTAAGTTGAGCTTAGTTTGGGGAGGGTAATCACCTGCATTGGGGTTACATGTAGCTGTTGTTTGGGGTATTGGGCATTTCATTACAGTATGAATAGGGTTGTTTAGGGAAAGTGAATAGGTGCACTGGGGTTAGCTACATTACAAGTATGGTTTGGGGGCTCTTGCACCTCACAGGGTTATGGTAATAGCTTAGTCTGGGGAGGAATGGACACCTGCCCTGGGATTAGCTCTTGTTTACCAGATCAACAATGCATATGCACACAAATAGTGTGTGTTGACTGTACAACATTCAAGATGAGCATTAGCTATATCAGTTCAATTGCCGGCAGACCGAGAGTTACCTTAATTGTCAACCTGGACATCACAGGAAGCCTTCACAAACAACCTTCCACTCTGATGCTAAATTAAAACTGTAAATAGAAATAAAAGCTTGTTTCAGTAGGGTGGTTGCTTGTGATTTCATGTTTGCTTGACCAATATTGTTTTCAAATAGAAAACCTACAACACAAGGTTTTATTTTTTTCCCCGTGTACATGCACAGTACAGGCCACTGGATTAGCAAGACATACAAAGAATGTATGGAATATGATGGATTTACAAGCAAACTACATATCCCTTCATGTGTATAATTCAATAATTTTAAACAATGTTATACAAGAGCAGACTTAATACAGCCATAACTTGCATTCATCCTGAGCTTATAGTCACTGGGAAATTAATTTTAAAACCAGTTGGGACAACTAGAGTGGCACTGGAAACAGCTTCTCACGAAAGGGATTACGTGTACCATAGCTTAGTTAATGTAAGGGTGGACTTGCAAGTATGGGTGATTCATAGAAACCAAAAGAATTTTCTACAGATGTTCTTAGTCATAAGATGCACTCCTGAACAGCACTTATGTGAGATTGCATCACAAATGTTCTTCCGTACACCAAAGCATTAGCCTTGGTAGTGATCTAAGATTCATGTTTGTTTACTCGTAGAGGAATATAGGAAATAAAGGTTAAGGAATGTTATTTGTTGGTTTGTTGTTTAAAATGTGCTATTCCAGAAAGCATCCATACCCACCCCAAGGAAGGTGGTAATTAGAAATTTAGGAAACATGAACTCATCATGGACAACATCAACATTACCAGAGTTAATACCAAGAGTTTGCTTTTGTGCAATGTGTGATGTCCTTTTTGAGACCACCATTGATATAACTTTGAACTCAAAAAAAAAAATTGAGTCAATTCTATCGAATGAATCATTTTCAACACAAACATTTCACACGTAGAGACATGTGCATCATATTTGACTAAGCTTAATTCACTTCAGTCTGATTAATTTTGCTTCTTTCCTGCAGGAAAGCCATCAGGAATAGTCAGTTGACTAGGGATTTTTCCTCCAGGCGAAGCACTAGCAATATTGTCCTCAGTAAGAGTGATTTTAGTCAAGTTTCCTAGAGTCATGTCCGATCTGTCCTATATTTCTCTACAGATTCCCATGAAATATCACCAGCAAGCCTTGTTTTGAAATCACCAGAGAAAATATAACATCATCATGTATAAGGCACTATTGGAACAGAAAATTTCGTTAAAATAATGGAGGGGGAGGGGAAGGCTTATCTGATGCCTTGTATGGTAGGTGTTAAGGGTAGTTTCCTGTGCAGTGCGGTGACTGAATTCAAGAACCAACAAAAACTTACCAAAAGTTGCTGCAGAGTATACCATCACTGACATTTTGAATCCACGTTAAGCAACACTAGGACACTGGCAAGGTCTTTAAAATTACATTAAAAAACCAATAAGTGATAGAATGTTCACTGTTAGTAATAACCCACTAACTTAAACGTATTATGCATTAAGTTGGTAATATATTCTCGCATAATTTTGCGTACATTTACAGGTGTGAATTAATGTGTGTAAATCAAACTAGAAAAAACGTATGGACAGCTTAATTACCCTCTTATGTAAATTCAGACCCATTAATCCAAGAAAAAGTACACGACGGTGAAAATTCACCTTGAGTAACGTTTACCCTAAAGGATTGGGACATCAATCTTAAGAATTAAGACTCCAATTTATTTCACAACTCCAATTTCTCATGTATGCATCACAAATATGACCTATATGCAACTATGGATAATCAATAAATCCGATATTTTGTATAAAGCACAGAAGGTTAAGAAAATTTTAGCAGCTGAATCAACCTACTGGAAGCATGCTCTATGAAGAAGACTTCAAAACAGTCACTGTGTTGAAGGATACCTGTTATTTTAGACAGACAATCAAGTTCATTTAATTCACAATCTTAGGACACCTTGACAAAAATCGTAAGAGATTATATCGCAAATGAACGCAAATGAGTGCTAAAAAAAATTACCAGAACGTAAACCATGACAAAAGTGTCTGCAATGATCACTCATCTTTCCTAGACGTATCTTTTCACTTAATATCTCATTTGCAAGCAAGGGCCGGCCCCCAGTTGTAAACAGTAAGTTTATGAAGGCCTAGTTTATACGTCACGCTACAGTCAAATTTAATTCCATTAAATTCATCGTTCCGTTAACATAAATTGTGGCGTGGCTTGTGTCGAAATCAATACGGTTGAATTTAATTCACTTCCCAAATGAAGTGTCTCTGGTCGCCACGGATCGCTGCGGGCTTGTTAAAATAAGTTTGAAATACATTTAAAAAATGTATGCATTTCATTCGACGCAACGCTAGTACAACGCTTAAACTGAAGACGCGTTATCGATATTTTATCCATCTTACCAAGACAGATAAAATGTCTAAGACGAATTTAATTTGTTTTAGACGTCACGCTATCGTCGAATTTAATTGCTTGAGGGACCTTGAATTACATTCGTCTGAATTCAATTCGACTGTAGCGCGACGTATAAACTAGGCCTAAGTTTATGTAAGTTATTAAAAAAGTAAGTTTTTTTAGACATATTCTCTGGACTGGGGGTTAATTATATAAAATCTCCACTGATCTCACAGTTGTTTTATATTAATTCATTATTTTGCCATTGGACCTGAGAGATTCAGACAACAAACAAACAAAAAAATAGTGTAAAATCACAACATGAGCTTAACATGAATTATAATGACATAAATCAAACATGTTCCTGTAAAATTCGCAGAAGCATTCAAATTTGGAAACTTTTTTTCGATGGATACCTACATGTAAGCTTAACTTTAAGAAGGCCGAAGAAAAAAACTCCGGCTGTTTTCATTCTTGATCGTCAGCTCTATCCTTAAATTAACTACAGTGATAGCCAGCAAGAGTTATGAGAGTTCACAAATAAATCAAATTAGCTTCTAACAAGCAGATTGTACATGTCACGCGATCCGTCTCACAAACTTTACGTGCGGACTTGCTTCGGAACAGAAGTGTGTACGTTCTGCTAGATTTATGCTCGCCGTTTGTGGAAGAGGGTAAGTATGACAACGGTACACAGAGCTTGAACTTATTTTGTCTCGCCATTGAGTTCCCATAAACTTGTTCCAAGCTTACCTTCTGCTGCTTCTGGCATGCCGAAAATCTGCAGGGAAATTGAGTTGCAAATATAAAACGCCAAAGCGATCAAGCTTTTCCCAGCAGCCTACATATTGAGACTCTTGTGACTCAATGAAGTCAGCCCATGGTTACACGATTGATAACAGATAAGAAACAGCGAAAATTCAAAGACAAAAGATACAAAACAATTTAAAACTGCACCCTGATGAAGACCTCTATGGCTGCATTTCAGGTCCTGCTATTCCCTGGACTTCCGCGTTGCTCCCAAATATGGTAAAGGGCTTATTTTATTGGTCAAATAGTGTCACATGGTTTGTCATATGAAGCTGGCTGGAAGAACAAGATTCTACGCTGGACAAGGAATCAAGGATTAAGGACAAGGAAATGGATTTTTGAGGTCATCGGAAGAGAAAAACCCAAGTATAAAATCAAGAACACACAACCTGGATGACTTAACCCCAGTCTCATCAAGGCCCTACTCTTCACCGTTCATGAGTCGTTTGCATTTGTATTTGTTTTTTAACTCTCATTGGGCAGAAGCCAGTGATCTAAGCCAGTGAACTAAGGGGCTATTTTCATGGAGGGAAATCGAATTAAGTACTATGAAGATCCTAGAAGGCAGATCACCCTTGCACCATGTGTTTTCTGTATTTAGTTTACATGCAAAAAGTTGTACTTGGCCCTAGCGATAGGATTTTGCCGGCTAGCTGACGACTGAGCGGAGAGATAGGAAGATCCTAGCACCATGTAAACTAGATCCGCTTGATAGATCCTAGTACTAGGGACAAAAAAGAACAAACATGGCTGCATCCGAGCGTTCAGCTGCTAAAGGCCGACAATTTTTCTTCTTTTCGTTCTCCACTTGGTAACTACTCCGACCGAAATTTCTGCACATGAAACAATGGAAAAGTTGATCCACCTTCTTGGACCTTCCTTGTGCTACGATCCTCCTCCCTTCATGTAAACAGCACCTAAGCCTTGGACACTTTCCTTTTCCGAGTAGATGTATTTTTAGAACAGTTCTCAGGGGACTTTCTGACCGTCCACAGTTCAATTATCCAATCAAAGGAGAGAAATGACAGTTAAATTTTAATACATCATACCTTCTCGCTTGAAGGGTCGTTTTAAAAATAAACTTTACTCAGGGAAGTTTTTCAATCGAGGAATTAATACAATACAACAGAGACAGACAGTCATTGGCTCCTGACCTGGGCTGTTGCCTTGGCTGAAGCCTATGCCGACGGCGGTTCAAGCTCCCTACAGGTCCAACAAGGCCGGACAGGCTTTGGAGGAAAGACCAGACAAAAGACAGTTGCTGGCTCTCGAGGTTTGGGGTTTTGGAATGGGGTCAACTACTCCACTTTGTTAAGGAGCTCTGTCATACGGAAACCGTTACAATCAGGCTTCAAGCACAGACCTTGTCAACTTAAACTCTAACCAACCAACCGACAGGATGACTACTACTGAAAGCCTTCTCAGGGACGCTAGTAGTGCGAGTGAGAGTTTTCTGAGGTCCAAAGCAAAGCATGGAATGTGCGCACCATGAACGAAACAGGTTATTGGTGAGATGAAAAGGTAACAGCTGAACGTCATTGGAATAAGTGAATGCCCATGTTCAGATGGCTCGGCCATGTTCTAAGAATACCCCGGTAACGCATACCGCAAAAAACACTAAGGTGGACACCCGAGAGTGTAAACAAAACAAAAACAAAAAAAAAAAAAAAAAAAAAAAAAAAAAAGAAGAAGAAGAAAGGGCCGCGGAATCCGGACCCAGAGATGCGAGCCTTATGCACTTGTCATCGGCTTTCCCGAGGTTGGTGAATCCCCGGAATAGGCAAGGATTTGGTAACTGTGCATTTCAAAGTCCCTGTAATTCCCCGCCTGCGGTTTTTTTTCTGGCAAAGCCCCCATCCGGTGGGGAAGACAAACACTCATTAATTAAGAGTTGAAGACGTCACTTGAAAATATAAGATCCAGTCCACTACTTCGCGATAATTCCAATTTTCCAGCTTGTATGGCCTATTTTATGCACAAAATAACAATGAATTTTAACACATACCTTTTCGTTTTTCTCCGCCAAACTTTATCTATCGACGAAAAGACAACTTGTTCCCAATCTCCTGTCGCTGTTTGAGATGGAAAGTCCCCACAGGTCAGGTAGTCATAAATCTAACTCCCCACATTTCCCCCACCCTCCTCAGTGTCTTGCATTTGTTGCAAAGTCCCCAAAACGATCTCAATTCCCCCAGATATGACGCGGGCCCCCGCCTCAGGGAAGCCGATAACAAGTGCAAAGATAGCAAAAGATCACGAGAAATGCCCGGGAAGAAGGGTGGAGGCAGGAGGGTGGGGGGGGGGGGGGGGATGCGGCGGTGTTCTCCAAGCCCTGGCCCTACTGTAATTTTTCAGTATCTTTTTTAACACCTGCCACTAAAATTCATACCGATTTTTAGACCTGGTTTCCAGACACTCCACCCATTCTCAGACTTTCAAACCAACCTGGTCAAAATTTGTTCCCTACTCCAGACCAAACGGCTCAAAAACCACACCCTTTGGCAGCACAGTCTATATAGGGAAGTCCCCCGGGGGAGAGTTAACAGGGGATGGTTGCGACTTTATACCTCACTGAAGGGCGAAGAGGATGAGTGAGTTACTTTTGTATTTAAAGAAAAATGATAAACGCTATCTGCCATTGGTAAGAGATTAGAAAAAATTCCAGCAGATCTGCATCTATCAAAAGCTCTTTTTTCACTGGACCCTGCATGCAGCTTTATTGTTTTTCTAGGGATGAGAACATTCTCCTTTTATTCGCTTTGTTGTCCTCTTGACCAACCATGCAAGACGTTGCAAATGGTGTATGTCGCCCAAAAAATCCTCCATTTGGTGGCCAAAATTTTCGCTGGTTAAATTGCTTCAATTTGTAGAGAGCCCATTTTTTCTACAACACGCGCAATAAATATTTTCCAAGCTTTGTCGCAAAAAGATATTTCAAAGTTCCTGGAGAGGGGGGGGGGTACCCTAGAAATTTCAGGGTAGCTGAGGGTGCTCATCTGGGAGGAGCCCTCAGAGTGGAAACTTAGCCCCTCAGAATACCTAGCGAAAAAGGCCATAACATTGGAGCGAGTCGATGGGCTCCTGGTGCAATATTGTTTGAGAATAAGAAACAATGTATGCCATTTTTGTCCAAATTGAAACCAATGTCTAAACATGCATGGTGATCGCAAATTTTGATTTGGTTAGGCACCGCCGAAACGCTTGTTGCTTGGACCATTCGGTGCGCAAAAAATATGCGCAGTAACAAAAGGGGACACCTGGAACCGCCAGTTAATACAACCCCATTCCGTAAAATGTAAGGGTAATAAACTCAGTGTTTTCGCCGAAAGGCAAAGTATATTTCTTCTAACTTTACAAGATACAAATTTACACATTGTCTTGAATAAATCAAAAAATATTTGTACCACGCTGCACAACTAATCTCGACAAGTCTCTTTTTGACATGTTCCTTGCAAATGACGCAGGAGAACGCCATTCTTTACCAAACTATAAATTTACTATGAATACAATATGGCGTGATACATTGTTACATAAATTGGGAAGCATTTACATAGATTTTTGCTTACATGAAGGTTATAACTAAGACCATCTACAATCTGAAAACAAGCCAGAATTCAAGTGAATGAATTTAATCAAGCCTTTCACTCCTTATGTCATTTCACTGTGGCTCCAAGTTTTCAGTCCGTGGATCCAAACCTTAACTATAACCATTCAAGTTCAAAAGCTACCAAGCTGTACGTTCAACCGTTACCGTTCGTGCGGTACATTGGTACCAACGTGTTGGTTTGACGTCAGCATTCAAATTAAAGCTACTGAGCAGCACTTTCTTTCAGCACTGTTTATTACGCTGTACAAGGAGGTGGCATCTTTTTGAGTCTGGATGAAATCGTGAGGTTAAATCAATCATATTCAAAAACTATTTTGCAGAGCTTTCCACCTGCACTAATTTTTTTTATGCCGAAGTCTGTTCATGAAATCCTATCGTGCCACCTCAACAGAAATTGACCAACACTTTCCTTTGATTCTATTATTTTGTTTCTTTACAAAATTAACAATCAAATTGGGCTTCTTACCCACATTTGATGTTATTGACCAGTACTTTCCTTTGATGCTGTTTTTTTTCCAAAATTAACAATCAAATTGGGCTTCTTACTCACATTTGATGATATTCAGTAGTACTTTGCTTTGATGCTGTTTGTTTTTTATTTCTTTACAAAATTTACAATCAAATTGGGCTTCTTACCCACATTTGATGTTATTGAGCAGTACTTTCCTGTAGCAGTGTTTATTAATCTGTACAAGGTGGTGACATCTTTTCAGTCTGGATGAAATAGTGAGGTTTAATTAATTATATACAGAAACTAGTCTGCTGCACTTTCGGCCGACACTGTTTGTTGTGTCACATAAAGTGATCACCACTTTTTTTGCCTGTTGATAAAATCTTGTAGTTACCTTTAAAAAATGACCAACATGCTATTTGTTTAAAATTTCTTTACAAAAATCAAATTGGGCTTCTTACCCACATTTGATATTGTGTGCTTTTCGTGGCGAGAGAAAACGATGATCCATGTTGCTACCCTCATAGCCTGCAAGCAAGCTCTCTTGGGGGCGGGGGGGGAAAGAGGAGAGAGCTTGCAACGATGTCTCAGGAATTTTCATTTCTGTGTTGAATTTTTCGACGCAAAACACTGATTGGTGGATATTGAATTTGGTGCTTACGTCATTGCTCTTCGCGTGCGTCATGTTGACAACACAAAATTGGTGGCGCCTCCACCCCCAAGAGAGCTTGCTCGCAGGCTACTACCCTCAATAGTAAAAACATTAAAATGACATTACCTAAACAATTATAAATCTATGGAAACTTTTATACCAAAGAAAAAGCGAAAAAGACTCATCTTGGATAACCACGTTCCAGTGATTTCACTTTGGGGAGCTTTAGCAACGACGACGGCGACGGTAACGACAACCCCGCAAACCAATAGGTTTAACGGGTAAAAACAATCGCTCTGCACGTGCATTTTACATTTTGGCACATTTCTTTGCCGTCCTCTGCAAAACAACAACGTGAAATGACCACATTTAAGGTTTTGTGGAGAACGTGAACGCACGAAGGTGAATTTTTTATTTTCTTTCTTAACTTGTACGCCACTCCTACCAATTTGGTTCCTGGATAGTTCGCCATTTTTGTAAAAGTTGAGCGAGTTGAAAAAATCGCATTGTAGCACAACTGAAATAAATATATATTTTCAGGTGACGTTTTCGTTGCCGTTGCCGTTTCCGTCGTCGTTGCTTAAGTTCCCTATTGTCAACAATTACCAAGAACGTTGATCAGTATTACCTTGACCCTCTAATGATGTCACCATAACAACAACTGGTACAATATGACAAGACAATGGTTGTTGCTATGGTGACATTAAGGGCCTTTCCACTGGAGTATAGGTAAAAGATTAACCCTTTAACCCCTAATATCAAGGAACACATTCTCCTTTCTTGTCCTACGCTTTTCTTATAAAAGTACTAAGGAGAAATTCTAAGATTAACCCTTTAAGCCCTAACAGTGATCAGCATCAAATTTCTCTTTGTAATATATTAATGCCGGCTTATTCAGCCCCTGAGGTCATGAGAATTAAGGATATGATCACTCAAGGTGAATTTTCTTGATAGTTTAATAACTTCTCCCCAGAACTTTTACAAGAAAATTATGAGGACAAGATAGGAGAATTTGTTCTTTGATATTAGGGGTTAAAGGATTAACGACGTGTTTGCCTTTCACATTGCTAACCACTCACGTTCCTTTTACTATCGCTCCTTCCTTTGACTGATCAGTGTAAAATGATATTCTAAGAACTAAAGGTCCCTGTTCACAGAATCTTTGATTCCAGGTAAAAGTAACAAGAGTCACGCTGATCTGGTATTCTCTTTTCGTGACCTTGGGTGTCCTGTGGTTCATGCAGTGACAAATGCTGCTGAGAAAAAAAAAAGTAGCAGACAAATTAACATCTTATCTGACACCAACATGGCGTCCATCTAAAGCCACCAAAACGGATCAACATTTCACGTATTTAAGTGTGTACATGTGATAACCTGAGATACGTCTAACCTTTTTTCTTTCACAGAGTTTCAGTAGAAAGGACTGCTGTGTCGTTGTTGCTTTCTTTCCTGAATGAGCAACACATGAAGCAAAAAATCCCTGATAAACTACTAAATATTTGTGGTTAAACAAGTGAGTTCAATGACTCAATAAGAAGTTAACTACGACTAAAAATAAGAAAGAAAACTTGATTGACTCCCTTAATTTGCAAAATGTGTTGCCAATTGTATCAAGCCCTCACTTCAGACTAATTGGTGTACTTTCTGACAATAAGCCAAGCACTCATTTGTAATCAAGCAAAAGTTTAAGGGTACTGTGGACTGACCCTCCGAGTGGGCGGGCATGAAAGTGTACAAAAACACTTAAATTGTCACAGAGGAGAAATCTCCTTTCTGAGAGGTCAATTCTTTCAGTCAACTTTAGCAGCATACAGATCACAGTAACAAAGTTGAAAGCGCATAAATTCTAGTTTTTAGAAGTTATTAGTTAAGGTTACCCGGGACCTTCAGAGGTGTCTTCAGAGGTGTCTCGCGTCCAAGCGATGTAGCGCGTCCGGTTTAAACTGTAGATACCTGAACCCTTATATCAAATTAAAGCTTATAGAGCTGGCTATCCAACTAAACCAAGAATTTTGAAATAAAATGAATTGCCGAATTTTTAGCGCTGTTTTCTCAAATAAATTCTTTTCACTTGGAGGAGCCACTTTAAAGAGCTAAAACTCAAAAGGAATTTGTTCGTTTGCCTTCAAATTTGGACAGTAGCTAGTTTAACATCTAAACAACAAAAACGTGTCTGCGAATTTTTTCTTTCGAAATATTTTTCTCCGAGAGTGATTTTTGTACGATTACTCCACATTTTTTTCATCCTATTTCGAAAATGCTCTATAGCTTTTCACTGTAATTGAATATGGCAAAACGCAGACACGTTTTTCAGCGCTTTGGGTCAGGAAACTGAGGAGCAAATTAAATTAGCAAAAAAACAAAATTCACTTAGACTTGTAGCTTTAAAAAGGTGATTCGGACGCTCGCAATAAGAGGTCGTGAAAAATTCGACAATTTATTTTATTTCAAAATTCTTGGTCTAGTTTTATAGCCAGCTCTATAGGCTTTAATTTGATATGGGGGTTAAGGTATCTACAGTTTAAACTGGACGCGCTACATCGCTTAAACACGAGACACCTCTCAAGGTCCCGGGTAACCTTAATAGAATTCTCCCTTTTTCCAAACAAGACGAAAATTCATTCAGTTCTTGCTTTTAGGGCCTGACTTCTAACATAGAGCATATAAAGCAGATAGAACCATACATTGTAATGCCGAGTTTACGTAACAGGGCAGCAGACTGAGAAACGCGAGGACAGCACAATTTCTTTGTGTGACAGCCAATCCCTCTGGTTTAAATTGCTCTCGATGTGTTCGTGTCGTAAACAAAAAAAAGCAAACGACTGAAACAGAAGATTACGTGAAATTCATAAATAATTTATAGCTGTCACTCTGGTCACACGGGGGCATTTTACTGTCTTCTTTCCTCTGATGCCATGTTACATACGACACAAGTTCGGTTATTTGAGAACACAAGAACTAAGTAGAAAGCCGGGGAGCTGTCTACATTTGTGATATTCTCGATTGTCCTCAAATTCCCATATAGTCTTATGGCAATACAACAATGCATGAGTTTACCTTCATTGCTACTGAAATCCTTGCTAGCCTGCATGCAAACTTCTCCAATTGATATTTCCTTTGCTTTTCTGCGTAAAGCAAAAGATAATGAGACGTCTCTACGCAGGCAATTGCCTGCTTTTTGTTACGACATGCGTAAAGATTCCTTTGCTTACATTTGCATTGACAGCTCTGCTTTCGTCGCAGGCATGTGCTGACAGGCCCACAGTCTTGTTTCAGCAAATGGAAAGGCCACCAACATTTAGCACCACTAGCCACAGTTGGAGTGAATAGGCACGTTTTCAGAAATAATACTGCCTTCCACAACTCAAATCTTAGCTGACAAACTGTCTTGCACTCCATAAAAGCTGACAGTTAGATCAATCAAGGAAAGTGATTTGGATTTTACCACTAGTTTACTTAAGTCGTATCCATGGCTGCCTTGGGTTACACGTTGGTCATTCAATCGTAATCTCAGTGTGGTTAGTGACTCGCATCTCATTAAAATGTCCCAAAATTTGGGTAAAAAGTCATTACTTCCTTCACCATAGAAGTTTAATGTTAGATTGAGTGTAGATAAAGACTTGTTCTTTGCCAAAACATCATCCAAACCACATTCCCAGTCATCACTTATGTCCCTGTAGATGCTTATTGTCAGAGTGAGCGTACTTAATGGGGTCGAAAAGAAAAGTTCCAGCATGCTACCACTACTGAAGGTGCTGTAGCTGTTAACTGTAAGAGTAAAGGCATTCAATGAAGTGTTCATCAAATCCCTTACCAGAAAGTAAGGTATGTCCTCAAAGAGACCTCCGCCCTCTCTGTACTTGTTAATAATCATAGTGAGTGCCTTCAATGATCTGTTTTTGCACAATTCCTTAACAACATTGCACACTAAGTCATAACTCGAATTATCGAAGTCGTTAATTTTCAGAGTGAGTGCATTCAATGCTGTGCATAATCGCAAACCAATAACCACATAGGGTAACCAGACATTATTGAGGCCGTGAAAAAAATCTACTGTCAGAGTAAGTGCATTTAATGATGTGTTTTCCATCACAGCAAGCTGAGAAAATTTCAAGCCTCCAACAATGGGCACGGAGGAGAATATTGCAACACTGAGCTTTTCCTCCTTGGTATTTCTCAGTTGGGTAATGAGCGTTGTCAGTGACAGAAGATCAAAAAAGACATCAGGATCATCACTTGATTCATCTGGACGTGAATGCACGTCGTGTACATTTAGCGTAACAGCTGGGTTCTCGTCTAAAATTACTTGAAAGAGATTCCTTTCCTCTTTAGTCAAGCTGCCCCAAATGTTGACACTCACGGAGGACAATGTTTCTTTTAGATGGACGCATCTTGCCGTGCAACTTGCAATACTGTCTGTTAATTTTCCACGGACATTTAAAGTCAGGTGAGACAGTGGGGTACCCATCAAGGTTTTACATAAAGCTTCTGCGCCTTCACAGCTCAGCTCACCCCAAAGGTTGACAGTTAAGTGACATTCTGGAAGTAACCCTTTGTCCACCACAACTGGAAGAAAATGAGCCACCTGATCAGCCGTCACTTGACAGAAGATTTCTGGATGAAAAGCCAAAGAAACTTGTGACTTCTTAGCTGTCTGCAGATTTTCCACTAAAGCCTGCCAGTTGTCAGGGAGCTCTCCGAAAACAGATACTCTTAAATCATTCAGAGAACAATTTTCCACCAGACCTCTTTGTATTAAATTAGCACCACAGAAGCTCAGTCTTCCTTCAACACATAAATCAAGAGACTTCAAAACGGTTTGTCCTGTGAGTCCTCTGTTAAGAGCAGCAGCTAATAAATCTTGCATATCTCCACAAATGATGAGGGACAGAGAGGCCAGAGATCTGTTTGATAAAAGCTTTTCTAAAGCTTGAATAGCAGTCTTACTCATTAAGCCACGAATCCTGAGAACAGCAGATGTCAATGGTGTATCGGCAGATAATCCTTTTTCAAGAGCTGCAGCCCAAGCCTCACGGCATTCTCCTGACAATGTGAACGTCACTTTTGTTAAGCTCTTGCTTGCAGCCAAACCCTTACCAATAATGCTAGCTACGTCACAAGAGATAATCTGCTGGACCTCAAGGCTCAATGCCAATAAACAATTACTTGCTGACAACCTTTCAAACAGAACATCTGCTATATCTTTTGTTATTTCAATTAAAGAAATGTTCAGCATCCTCAGCTGTGAGCAAGACTCTAAGACATCTCTGACGATGGTAACAACATGCAGAGGCAGTTGTATTTTTGGCAAAGATGATTGAGACAAGTCAAGTGTGACAGGTCTCTGCATATTTGAAAACTTTTTACAGGCCCCTAAAACACGGGCAAAAGGGCCGCAAGATTTTCTCAGCCAATGGAGATTGCTGTCGTGTGATTCTTGTAAGTCACTAACATTAAAATGTGCATACACTGGAAAAGGTATGAAGTGAAAGAGAGCACCCGCCATTTTTGCAGCATTTCCACTTTCACTGAAGCTTTTAATGAAAAAATTTGCTGCCGCCTTACTGCATCTATGCCAGTCCCAGTCACCCGAGCTACGCAGCTTTTCACCAATCTGACTAAACAGAATATTTGCTTCCTCACCTAGCATCCCAGCTACAAATAGAAACACTTGAGGGTATTTTTCTACCAAAGAATTTAAGTCTAAATGCTCAAATACATTAAACTTGTTTTTTCGTAACTTGTGCGCAATATATAATGCAGCCAGGTGCTCTTGGAACGTTTTGTGAAGAAAGTAGTATTCATGTTGTGGATTCAACTTCTTCAAACTTTCTTCCTTGTAAAGAAAACCGAGTCCACGAGCCACCAATTTGTCATTTCTCTTTTCCAATTCTTTCATTTCGTCTTCATGAAAACTATGGCGATCGTTCAGGAGGCATTTCCAAGCTAGCTTTCCAAGTGCAAGGAGTTCCTTTTTAAATTGCTTGTCTAAATCCCTGTCGTCTTCATGGAGCTTAAGATTGTGTTTTGCGCTATATCTTCTCAATAGACACCGGACAATGATTTGGTAAAGCTCGGTACGGGAAGAGGGCAATTTTCCTTCGTAATCTTGATAAATGACGCACAGGAGAAGTAGATTTAGCGGATTACTTCGAAGGGCATGTAATAATGTGTTCTCTTTGATTTCTTCAATGAGCCTTTCACCCTTCAATAAATGCTCTAGACCAACATTCTTAAAATGCTTCCTGATATACTCGAAAGCATCACTTTCAGTGAATCCTTCGATCTGTAAAAGAATGTCAAAAACAAACGTCTTCCTTGCATCAATTCCTCTCTCTTGCCGCGACGTGGCCAGGACATAACAAAATGGCAGAATTCTTCGGTGAAGAAGGTCATCCACATGATGCTTTGATTTTTCGGGAAGCTCGTCCAGACCGTCCAAAATAATTAAAATTTTCTCCTGATTATGAATGTCCTTCAGGAAATCCAGTAGCTTTTCCTTGATATTTTTGTTAATATCCTTTGGCAGAAGTTGCTCAATAATGGCGTCCATAATACCTCCATCAATGTCGCGGCATTTTAATAGCAGCACACATTCGAATTTGGGAAAGGTAAACGTTGTTGCAGTATTTTGATTTGCCCAGTCATAAGCAAGTTTGAGGCAAAATGTTGTTTTGCCAATCCCGGGGTTTCCCTCAACAAGTGTCATGACATCCTCGCCTTTGTTAAGAGCCCTGAAGATGTCATACACATTCACCCCATCACATTTTGGTTGTGGAACAATCTCGCCTCTGTTAACAAAGCTTAGGATGTCATCATACATGTTCAACTCATGACCTTCTGTTTGCCCAACAAACTCGCCTTTGCGAAAACGCATAAAGATGTTATGTGCGTTCACCTCATTCCCTTTTGTTTGAACACCTGCTTTTCGTCTTGAAACAATTTTCAATCTTGTGTAGACGTCTTCAAGAGGTAACTGAATAGTGTTGTCCCAAAGAAGCGGCCTCAGTTGAGCTCGTCTATTGTACTCGGCTTTGAGCAACTTTACAACAACTGAGTTGTCCGTACCTGCTAGGAAAGTAAAAAAGAAGTAACCATCAACATTATTTCAAGAGAGAAACTAAATATATGGAGTTCATTCATGTAATAAAAAAACCGTCACTAAGTCCTAGACAGGGAATGAGCCCATGACTCCTTTAACAATATTCAATTTACAGCTTCTGGCTAGTGGGTTCCAATCTCCTGCTTGCATTATGTTCAAACAAAATTCCTTAAGCTAAACCTCTGTCATTTCAGTGCACTCCAACAAGACCAGCCACCATCTGCTTTGCAATTAGGGGAAGTTTATTGAGAAGGCTCACATAGGTATACATGCAGGGTCAAGGTAGCCGTCCACATCAGGCTACAGCCTAACTAATTGAATAGACATTCGGGATGTCTGGATACTAACGATCAAGAAACACAACAGGAGACTGGAGCAACTGCGGCCCACTGAGGGGATGGTTTCTTCTCAAAGCAGCAGGAATGGATATCAGCCAATCACAGCCAACCTTTGTGATATAAATACTGAAGCATAATCAGTCGGCCTCATTGCCTGATGAAGACTAGCAGTAAGCAGTTGAAACGTCCAATCTTCAAGTTAAGTGACTTAACGTGGTGAGTCAAACAATTATTTTATTTATGATGATGACAACGATGATGACAGTGATAATGATGATTAATATTTTATTTATTATTATACATTCTACCACAATGACCAGTGATTCCTTTCGCAACACAAAATTCCTTTAATTAATCATTCTCATTGTTTTATAAATTTGATTCAGCAATTAAAGAGGGTTGGTTCTGTGGTTTCATCCCCCCCTTTCCTAATACATTTTCATTTCCGCATCTATCAGGTCTCTTCCAAGACCAAAAACATTTTCTGTAGGGGTTTAAATGATTGAGGGGGAAACACAAGAATCTTGCTGGGCAAATGTAACCCTACACCCACAGGCAGTTGACTGTAACAAGACGCGTCTCGCTTCGGCCTCAATTTGCTTGAAAAAGTACTTTGATTCATGGCTGCTAACCCTCCCCGAAAAAGCTACACAATACTTACCTTCATGGTCATCTGTTGCAAGTCTAGGTTTCTTTGGAACTGGAGTACCACTTGGATATAACGGTCTTTTGCCCTTTTCTGTTGCTCGACTTTCTAGTGAAGTGATGAAAAAATAGGCGTTAGCTACTTCGCACTAAAGACTGGTTATCTGTCCAAGAAGTTATAACTTTAGGCCCGCAGATGACTTAATGAATAGAGTGGTTTCCAATTGAGTGTCGTAAAACCAAAACCAAAGTGATTACTCTCCACTGGCCAATCGCAACAGATGTAAACAGCACAATGAGCCAATGAAAATTCGAAGCAAATACATGTAACTGGCGCCAAGCGTGGGAAAACGCATGTGGCGAAAACACAACTTTGTCTCGCAAGAAATTTGTGACATGCGTAACACCCTGCAATAGATATAACTTTGTTCCTGTTGCTGAAAAACTGTTCAACCATAGTCCCATACTTTAGCAATATTTAATGTGTGATTACGAGTGTGAATTGGGTCTTAATAGAACTAAAGTTACCTTGGTTGAAAACAAGTTCCAAACTGGAGGCTTCAGTGCACATGAAGCCACGTTGTACAGGTTTACGCTATCAGTGGTTTACAATAATAATACTATACCTCTGTGAAGAATCCCAGCCTGCATGTGTTCCTGATGAGCCTGGGAAACCATGGGGGTTATGGAGTCTTTCCCTTTCATCAATGAATCTTGCTTATCTTCTTTGTCCCCTGTCAGACAAATAAAAACCATCTTGTAACAACTTTCATGATACGTACTTTCAGATTTCCTAGTATTTTACCATCAAGTAATTAGTAAAATACTAGGAAATCTTTTCTTCCTCTTGCCCCTTTTTGTGGGGCAAGAGGAAGAAAAGGAAGTTGCTACTTCAAGTTTGCTGAATAGCTATCTATGATCTGAAGGCTACTCTAAATGTACCTTATACAGTAGAACCCCAGTAACTCGAACTCTGCAGGGAGACGAAACACTCTTCAAGATAGCGGGGGTTCAAGTTATCAGGGTAGATCGAAAATTCAACTTTTCATGTAGATAATTTATAGTTTATTGATTATCAGCCCTTCAGTATACAACCCGGGGCAGATTAAACTTACTCTCATCAGAAACAGTTTAAACTGTAAGTCCAATGTAAGCTGAGACTTTTGGGTAAAAAAAAAAAAAAAAACAACTTTGGTGAACATTTTAAAGAAAGAATTGGAATACCTTGAGATGTAAACATTATGAACTTGTACTATGAACTTTTTGTTTTCTATGTGACAGCTTAACAGGCAGTACATGCAGTTTGACTAAAATGATTGGAAATAACTGTCAAATGCGTGATCTGTTGCACAGATTAAAATTAAATTGGTTTGGTAGTGTCAATTCCTATGTTTTTTTACCAATAACACGGCAGGAGGAGCTAATGGGATTACATCAGTGTTGAGTTGCAAGAACCAGAATTATCAGGGTTAATTTTGATCAAGGGAAACAAAATTTAATTCGAGTTAGCGAGGAATTCAAGTTATCCGAGTTAGAGTGACTGAAAAGTAGGGTCAAATCCAAGGGAAACGGGAAATAGTTCGAGTTAGCGGGGAGTTTGAGTTGTCCAAGTTCGAGTTACTGGGGTTCTACTGTATTCTCGATATAACCCTTCCCACTGCAAGCTAAGGTGTAGAAATCCTTCCGAAAATAAGATAAGTGTTTTTAATTATTGGGTGTTTAATTTTGAGGATGTAGTCTGAGATGGGGAGCCAATGAAACACACAAAGCACATTTTTTGTTCCATTTAAATAGTTCGTTGCTTACAAAATTTATTCAGGTAGAGTGAAATCATAATTATTCACCTACAAAATTGTACTTGTTTGACCAGACAAGTCTTTTTTTGTACATCTTAAATGTCAATCTAACCAAGCTAAATAAATCTCACTTTATGCCCTTCAGAGGGCGTAACTGCCCTATTCACTGAAGCTGCTAAGTACATTTAATTTATTAATGTACTGTTAACAATGTTTTAGTGTGATGCAACAACTATTACTGCACATACCTTGAGCAATATTCATCATCCTTTCTACAAGTTTACCACATTGTTCCTCCCAACTGTATTTCCGTGCATATTTTCCACAAAGATCTTTAGCCTCTTCAAGCCGTACATCCCTGTCCTTTTCACGAACAGCCTTGATTGCCTTGGCCCACTCTTTAGGATCTTCTGAATTAACCACACAGGATGAACCACCTGACACTTTCTTTAAAGCATCTCCAAGACCAGAGTTACCACTGACAAGCACAGGCAGACCAGCAGACAAAGCTTCAAGCGCAGCCAGCCCAAAGCCCTCTGTTCTTGATGGCATTATAGCAAGATCAACTTCACAAAACAGTCTGGCTAGCTGTTCTCTGTTTTCCTTAAAAGAACGTACCTTTAGTTGTTTACGGTCAATGCCATATTGACATAACTTTCTTGCCACTTTGTCTTCTTTTCCAGGTGGTGCACCAACAAAGATAAGCTGGTAAGAATTTTCTTTCAGCTCAGTAATTGCTCTCACTGCAATGTCATACCCTTTCAGCAGAAAATCTTCCTTGTCGCCACGCCCAAACACCAAAACACAAAACTTTGCTCTTTCTTCAGTAGCTTGCTGCACATGAGAAAACTCAGAAAAGATGCTTGGAGTGAGTTTAAAAACAGCTTGATCTTTCTGACAGTACCGGAGATAACGGGAGTACTCATCGGCAAGCTTGGGACCAACTGCTACAACTTGATCTGCTGACTCACATAACTCAATCTCTGCAAGGTGCTTTTTCTCGCCTCTGGAAATTGCATCTGCATAACCTTTGGACAAAAGTTATAAACTGTTGTTAATTAAATTTTGATTTGGCTAAATATGAAATAATTTAGGTAAAGTTTACCTCGAGCCAATACGTCAGCGGTCCTTCCACTTGGCATACATAATGGGTGGGGGGACCCAGGCCCGTGGGATGATTGTAGGGGTGGACCGGCATTTCTCACATTTGCATTTGCGTTGCTTTGCTGATCATTGAAGCTCACAGTGCGAATCTTTGTGGATTCTGGCTCCCTGCCCTCCCTCCACCAAGCACTCATGTCCAATACACCCAATCTTAGTCGAATCGTCAGTAAGCGAAGACGATTCGACTCACCAGAAGTCAGGTCGTGAATAAATGCTTCGCAAGGTCGCTATCGATCGATTCGTTTGCCCTTGTAGTCGACCCGTCTTGCCGGAAGTCGATTCGCTTGCGGGCTATGAGGGAGGGCAGACTGAATGTCGACGATTCGACTCGATTCGACTCGAATCGATCGGTTTGCCTTTGCAGTCGACCCGTCTTGCCGGAAGTCGATTCGCTTGCGGGCTATGAAGGAGGGCAGAAAATGTTGACGATTCGACTCGATTCGACTCGAATCGATCGATTCGTTTGCCCTTGCAGTCGACCCGTCTTACCGGAAGTCGATTCGCTTGCGGATTATGAGGGAGGGTAGAAAATGTTGACAATTCGACTCAAATCGATCGATTCGTTTGCCTTTGCAGTCGACCCGTCTTACCGGAAGTCGATTTGCTTGCGAGTTATGAGGAAGGGCAGAAAATGTTGACGATTCGACTCGATTCGACTCGAATCGATCGATTCGTTTGCCCTTGCAGTCGACCCGTCTTAGCGGAAGTCGATTCGCTTGCGGGCTATGAGGGAGGGCAGAAAATGTCGACGATTCGACTCGAATCGCTCGAATTGATCGATTCGTTTGCCCTTGTAGTCGACCCGCCTTACCGGGAAGGTAACAAAGAAGGCAGGTAGAAAAGCGTGTATATGCTCGTTCTCAAAGCGTTTGCGCGGTAAAGAGCGTGTACACGAGAAAGGAAATATACATAAACCTTCCTCGTTCTTAAAGCGTTTGCGCGAGAAAGAGCGTGGGCACGAGAAAGGAAATATACATCAACCTTCCTCGTTCTTAAAGCGTTTGCGCGAGAAAGAGCGTGGACACAAGAAAGGAAATATACATCAACCTTCCTCGTTCTTAAAGCGTTTGCGCGAGAAAGAGCGTGGACACGAGAAAGGAAATATACATCAACCTTCCTCGTTCTTAAAGCGTTTGCGCGAGAAAGAGCGTGGACACGAGAAAGGAAATATACATCAACCTTCCTCCTTCTTAAAGCGTTTGCGCGAAAAAGGAAATATATATATATATGAACATCCCAGAGAGAGCGAATATAGATGAACCTCCCTGAGAAAGGAAATATACATGAATATTCCTCGTTCTTAAAACCTGTTAGACCGTGCGACGAAATTTACATAAAACCTTCCTTGAGTTCCTGAGGGCCTGGGGACGAGGCTGCGATTTTCAGCAAAGGACGCGTGCATGTGAACTATGGCTGGCTTTATGAAAGACCACATGCGGTTATTTCGGTTTTCTTCTAATCTTAATTTTGTGAGAAGAAGTTTTTTAAATTATCTGAGTTGACGTCAGTTGCTAAGAGGTATGTGTGTGGAGAAAAGGAGGTCATTGTCAGTGGGAAGCGAAAGAGTTTGGATGGCGACGAGATCTTTGTTGGTGAATCGGAGAGCCTATTTTATTTGTATCCAACTGAACATTTTTATTCATCAAAACAGTTAACCAGCATTTACTGTTTTCTTAAATTTTGTTATAGTTGTGATTATTTGGGAATAGGACTTTCTGTCATCCAATTCTGTCTGTCATCATACTCGTGAATAACAATCACAGAACAAATTAGACTCTACTCACTCCTATTACCATATTACCCTATTTCCAGCAACAATCCGCCTTCCGGTTGAAAGAACGCCTGCGCGAAAGTTTGAGCAGTGATTTTGAATTAAGATTTTTTGCCAGAAGTGCTTATAATCTAATTCCTACACCGTTTCCTAACGGCAAGTAACCATAGCCTTTCCGCTTGCTGCGCCTAAAGGTCGATTTCCACTGTCGCGTAAATTTAAAGTGCGTACGGGCGTGAATTTCATGACTGGCTTTACGGGTGTAAACATGGTAAATAAAATTAGAGTCGATGTATGAAAGGCCGCGCGTAAATAAATTTGCACGCGCGCGCATACGTAAGCTTCCAGGCCTGAAAACCCACCCTTCTCCAAGCGTAGCCAGATAATTTTTCTTTAAACAGAGGTTGTCTCAGTAAACTACAATTTTTCAAGCCTGTTTCAAACAGATCCGGGTCATTACTTCAAGTAAAGAGAGAATTTCCTCAAAACAATCTGCAAATCTGACGCGTAAACGTACCTTACACGCGTGACAGATATACACACCGCGCGCGGTTTAATATTTCATTTGCTTCATATTTTATACTGTCAATCAATTTAGTTTAACGTAGTTCCGCTATTGCGCAAATATTTGTCAGCTATATAAGCGTGTGTCCCAATGTAAATTTCCATTGTACCTGAAGAAGGCTAGTTTGGCCAGCCGAAATATAGTAACCTTTAAACCGTATTTCTATGTTGTATCGGTCTCTGCTTCTTGTATCGTTTTTTTACAGCATGACGCATAGGTTGACCCAATCGACTTCCGGTTAGACGGGTCGATTGTAGAGCAAACGAATCGATCGATTCGAGTCGAATCGTCGACATTTTCTACCCTCCCTCAAGGCTGGCTTGCCGTGTTTTTACTAAGTGTCTAGCCAATCGACTTCCGGTAAGACGGATCGACTACAAGGGCAAACGAATCGATCGATTCGACTCGAATCGAGTCGAATCGCCGACATTTTCTACCCTCCCTCAAGGCCGGCTTACCGTGTTTTAATTAAGTGTCTAGCCAATCGACTTCCGGTTAGACGGGTCGACTGTAGGGCAAACGAATCGATCGATTCGAGTCGAATCGCCGACATTTTCTACCCTCCCTCAAGGCTGGCTTACCGTGTTTTTACTAAGTGTCTAGCCAATCGACTTCCGGTTAGACGGGTCGACTGTAGGGCAAACGAATCGATCGATTCGAGTCGAATCGAGTCGAATCGCCGACATTTTCTACCCTCCCTCAAGGCTGGCTTGCCCTGTTTTAATTAAGTGTCTAGCCAATCGACTTCCGGTTAGACGGGTCGAATGTAGGGCAAACGAATCGATCGATTCGAGTCGAATCGAGTCGAATCGTCGACATTTTCTACCCTCCCTCAAGGCTGGCTTACCGTGTTTTTACTAAGTGTCTAGCCAATCGACTTCCGGTAAGACGGGTTAACTGTAGGGCAAACGAATCGATCGATTCGAGTCGAATCGAGTCGAATCGTCAACATTTTCTACCCTCCCTCAAGGCTGGCTTACCGTGTTTTTACTTAGTGTCTAGCCAATCGACTTCCGGTAAGACGGATCGACTATAAGGGCAAACGAATCGATCGATTCGAGTCGAATCGAGTCGAATCGTCGACATTTTCTACCCTCCCTCAAGGCTCGCTTGCCGTGTTTTAACTAAGTGTCTAGCCAATCGACTTCCGGTTAGACGGGTCGACTGTAAGGCAAACGAATCGATCGATTCGAGTCGATTCGAGTCGAATCGTCGACATTTTCTACCCTCCCTCAAGGCTGGCTTGCCGTGTTTTTTATAAGTGTCTAGCCAATCGACTTCCGGTAAGACGGATCGACTACAAGGGCAAACGAATCGATCGATTCGAGTCAAATCGAGTCGAATCGTCGACATTTTCTACCCTTCCTCAAGGCTGGCTTACCGTGTTTTAGCTAAGTGTCTAGCCAATCGACTTCCGGTTAGACGGATCGACTAGAAGGGCAAACGAATCGATCGATTCGAGTCCAATCGCCATAATCCCAGACGAATCGAGTCAGATTGGGTGTATTGGACAACCCTCCTCTTGGTATAAGGGTGTGTATGATTTTCACTGAATTCTATTCAGTGTGTTTGTGCCTGTTGGCTGACTGCAGCAGGGGTGGTTCCTGCTTGCAAGGTTGTAAGGGATAACTCCATGTTCTGCCTGGACTGCACCAGCCCCCCACAACACCTAAGGCACTAATTCCCAAGCTCATCTATTGGCAATGAGTTTAAACATGATGTGGGGGAAAGAGAAAAAAAAAACACAAATACCTTTGAACATTCCCAGTTCCTCTGGAGCTGTGTGCACAACCTGAATCCACTTGCACTGGTGGTGTGTTTGAATGAGTTGTACTTGTCGGCCAAGTGGTAGCCCATGTCCCACCACAAAATCCATGAGATGGTCTTTTGGTACAGATGACAACCAGTCAATGGGCTCAAAACCTATCAGTTTCTTTGCTTCAATGAGATGGACATGATGAGCAGAAGCTACTTTCTTATCCTCTTCACTACACTGAGGGAGATACATGCTGACCTCCACATTGTGGTGTTTTGCCAACTGAATGGCAAGTTCTCTATTAATGGTTGACAAGCCTCCTTTTGTAGATTGCCATTCACTACTCAACAGAGTAACTTTCAGTGTCCTGTTGGAAGCCAAAGTTGACCCACTTTCTAGGCCTTCCTGTGATGTAGAGGCTGACGTGCTAGGCAAGGAGGAATCCTAAAACAAATGGTAATTGATTTAATGAGGGAAACTCAACATGCTAATGTGCTAACACCAGGCAGTTATCAGATGTCATAGTCACCATGAGTCAAATCTATTATGCTTGCTACATTTTAGCGTAGTAAATTGAATTAAAGGAGGCTGCCTAATGGATCATTTAAGTTGAATGTCCCTGTTCGAAGGGTTTATTCACAATTGTACCCCAATTAAGTCACTTTGATGACAAACTAGAAAGTAAGACGTTTTTAGTGGGATCCATATCATCCCAAACTTTCATAATATGGAAGAACCAATTCCTTTACTACACGATCAGAAGAACAAATATGTTCTTTACAGTGTAAACTAAAAATAGGAAGCCTTTTTCCCTTGTGTCTCAGATAAAATTGGAAACATCTTGTTAAAGCTGATCAAATGTCTCAGCTTTCACTAAGATCCTTTCAAAGGCCCAAAACTGCTACTGACCAGCAAAACAGGTTACAGTATTATCAGCCTCTTGTATTGCTTTATGTAAAATTAGTTTCGAGAGTAGGGTTCGCTCAGTCTGAGGAGGGTGAACTCTGTCCTGGGGTTAGCTCTTATTGGGGGTATTGAGCACCTCACAGGCGTAAGGTTAGCTTAGTCTGAGGAGGGTGAACACCTGCTATGGCATTAGCTATTGTTTCGGGGATTGGGCACCTCATAGGGGTAAGGTGAGCTTAGTTTGGGGAGGCTGAAAACCTGCCCTGGGTTTAACTATTGTTTGGGGGATTGAGCATTGCATAGGGGTAAGGTTAGCTTAGTAAGGAGAGGGTGAACACCTACTCTGGGATGAGCTATTGTTTGGGGGATTGGGCACCTCATAGGAGTAAGGTGAGCTTAGTTTGCAGAGGGTGAACACCTGCTCTAGGGTTAGCTCTATTTTGGGGGATTAAGCATCGCATACGGGTAAAGTTACCTTAGTTTAAGGAGGGTGAACACCTACCTTGGGATTTGCTATTGTTTGGGGGATTGGGCACCTTATAGGAGTAAGGTTAGCTTAGTTTGGGGAGACTGAGCACTTGCCCTGAAGTTAACTATTGTTTGGGGATTGAGCATCGCATAGGGGTCAGGTTAGGTTAGTTTGGGGAAGGTGAACACCTGCATTTGGGGTTAGCTATTGTTTGGGGATTGTGCATTGCATAGGGGTAGGGCTAGCGTAGTCTGGGGAGGGTGAACACCTACCCTGGGATTTGCTATTGTTTGGAGGATTCGGCACCTCATAGGGGTAAGGTTACCTAAGTTTGGGGAGGGTCAACACCAGCCCTGGGATTAGGTATTGGTTGGGGAATTAGGCATCTCGTAGGGGGAAGGTTAGCCTAGTTTAGAGAGTGTGAATACCTACCCTAGGATCTGCTATTGTTTGGGGGATTGGGCACTTCATTAGGGTAACGTTAGCTTACACCGGCATGGGTGAACACCTACCCTGGGATTAGCAGTTTAAGGCCTGGGTTGAGGGCTTTTAAGAGGAAAAACTGGTTTATTCGATGTAACGTAAACAAATTGAATGACACTGAACTGAAATTGGCAGATAAAAAAGTCTTATCATCCTTAACATTTCTGAGCAAAATAAGTAGTTCAATAGATCATGTGACAGATAGACAACGGTTTTCAGAGAAAATATTAAAAAAAAAACGCGTTTCTTACAAAGATTGAATATTTCCAGCCCTTTACGTTTGGAATGATTGTCCATTGTTCTCTAAAAAAAATTGTCAGGACAAAGGTCATTTCTTCGTGCAAAATTCAACCTTTGATTGTTACATGTACTTACTCCAATTTAAAAACTTAAGGAGTCATTCCAAACGAAGAATGCTCAGTATTTTCAATCAACTTCAAAACCCCCTTACTCAGTTATCTATATAAAGAAAATTTGCCACTGTATCGCCGATTTACAAAATTTTAATTTTTTGGTCACGTGATGTGTCACGTGATCAAACTTAAGCGTTAAGGCAAAAGAAAACATTAATGTTTATTTTAAGGGACAATTTCATCCTGTTCTAGGCAGACAAATCGAAATATTGGGGATCATTGATAATTTCTGAACACCCTTCAAACCCAGGCCTTAAACTGCTTGAGTAAGGTTAGCTTAGTCTGGGGAGAGTGAACACCTACTCTGGGGTTAGCTATTGTTTGGGGAATTGAACACCTCTTAGGGGTAAAGGTAGCTTAGTTTGGAGAGGGTGAACACCTGCCCTATTGTTTGGGGGATTGAACACCTCTTAGGGGGAAAGGGTAGCTTAGTTTGGGGACGGCGAACACCTGCCCTAGGCCTGGGGTTAGCTATTGTTTGGGGAATTGAACACCTCTTAGGGGTAAGGGTAGCTTAGTTTGGGGAGGGCGAACACCTGCCCTGGGTTTAGCTATTGTTTGGGGGATTGGGCACTGCATAGGGGTAAGGTTAGCTTAGTTTTGGGAGTGTGAACACCTACCCTGGGTATAGCTATTGTTTGGGGGATTGGGCACCGCATAGGGGTAAGGTTAGCTTAGTTTTGGGAGTGTGAACACCTACCCTGGGTATAGCTATTGTTTGGGGGATTGGGCACCACATAGGGGTAAGGTTAGCTTAGTTAGGGGAGGGTGGACACCTGCCCTAGGATTAGCAATCATTTTGGGGATTGGGTACCTCATAAGCGTAAAGTTAGCTTAATCTGGAGATGGTTAATACCTGCGCTGGGGTTATTTATTGTTTGGGGGATTGGGAACTGCATAGGGATAAGGTTAGCTGAGTTAGGGGAGGGTGGACACCTGTCCTGGGATTAGCTATTGCTTGGGGGATAGAGAACCTCAAAGGGAGACCAGTTACATGTAGCTTAGTTCGGGGAAGGAGAATACCTGCCCTGGGGTTAGCTATTGTTTGGAGCATTGGGCACCTCATAGGGGAAAGGTTAGCTTAGTTTGAGGAGGGTGCACAGCTGCCCTGGGGTTAGCTATTGTTTGGGCGATTGTGCACATCACAGGGGTAAGGTCTCATATAGGTAAGGTAAGCTTAGTGTGGGGAGGGTAAACACCTGCCTTGGGGTTACATGGAGCTCTTGTTTGGGGTATTCGGCATTTCATAGGAGTATGAATAGGTTTGTTTAGGAAGAGTGAATAGGTGCACTGGGGTTAGCTACATTGTATGTCTTGCACCTCACAGGGGTAAGGTAATAGCTTAGTCTGGGGAGGAATGGACACCTGCCCTGGGGTTAGCTCTTGTTTACCAGACTAACAATGCACACACATAGTGTGTGTTGACTGTACAATATTCAAGATTGATGAGCATTATCTAATATCAGTTCAATTGCACTGCAGACTGACAGTTACCTCAATTGTCAACCTGGACATCACAGGAAGCCTTCAGAAACAACCTTCCACTCTGATGCTAAATTGAAACTGTAAATAGAAAGGAAAGCTTGTTTCAGTAGGGTGGTTGCATGTGATTTCATGTTTGCTTGACTAATATTGGTTTCAAACAGAGATCCAACAACAAGTTGTAAGGTTCTATTTTTCCCCATGTACACAGACAGAACGAGACACTGGATTAGCAGCACCTACATAGTATGTAAGGAATATGATGGATTTGCAAGCAAACTACATATCCCTTCATGTGTATAATAATTATTTCAATTTAAACTAATAACTTATGCAAGAACAGACGTAATGCAGCCATAACTCGTATTCATACTGAGATTATAGTCACTGGGAAATTAATTTTTTTAAAACCAGTTGGGACAACTAGAGTGGCATTGGAAACAGCTTCCCAAGAAAGTGATTGCGTGGACCATAGTTTAGTTACATGTAAGGGTGGACTTGCAAATATGGGTGATTCACAGGAACCAAGAATTTTCTACAGATGTTCTTAGACATAAAATGCACTCCTAAATAACACTTATGTGAGATGGCATCACAAAATAATTTTCTTCTGTATACCATTAGCATTAGGCTTAGTTTGTAGTGATCTGAGCTTCGTGTTTGTTTCCTCATAGAGAAATACAGGAAAGGTTAAGGAATGTTATTTGTTGATTTTTTTTTTCAAAATGTGTAGTTCCAGAAAAACTCCATACCCACTCCAAGGAAGGTGGTCATCAGTAATTGAGGACAAGGAGGGGGACCTTAAAAACCAAAATTTTAGAAGCATTAAATTATGGAGCTAAACTGGAATTTCCAGGAGGGAAGGGGGAGATGCAAAACAAAGAACCTTCTGTGGGGGAGGGGGGGAACGGGTATTTTCTGGAACTGTACAATGCCTCACTGATCGATGCATTGCTTATGGGTGTAAATATAATTCTGCCATCAAGAGATACAGCATGTCTTGGCATCGGTTAACATGGATGACCTAGAACTTCTTTTTTAAACAGCTTGCAAAGATTCGAAGAACCAACACACCCGTAAACAAATATTTGAGGTTTTGAGGCAATCACTTCAAAGCTTCCTGTTTCATTTAATGCTCAGGTTCAAATCTTTACAACCCACCATTAAGTGAGTCTGTGTCAACAAAGTTTTGCTTTGTTGTGAAAGAGAAACCAGCAGGAAAGCCACCAGCTAAACAAAAACCAATCAAAGAAGAGCAAAGTAATTCAAAATCTTCCAAACATGATGCATAGGGTATGCAACCAAAAAAAACTTGTGAAGATGCTGAAGAATTTGAATCAAAATTTTTGAGCCAAAAAGTGAAGAAATGGCGTGGAACTTTAATTAGAGAGTTAAATTTCTCACGGGAAATAGCTGAATCTGCTTTGGAGGCAAAAAGGTTCTCAGTTCTCTTTGAATTCAATGAGCCCAGATTTAAATAATGCGTATAATTATAATGATTCTCTACATGCTTTAAATCAATGGCAATTTTTTCATCACATATTTTTAACATAACAAAGTAATATGTCATCATGTTGGGCAAAGAAAATTCGGGTAGGGACGTCCGACCATTGACGATTCCCTTCCACCGAGCAGTGTAAGTAGGAAACATGAGGGAGTTTAAGAAATGAGGACGGCAACAGTAAAGAGAACAGCATTTAAAAATATAACTTCTCGTTTTTGTAACTCTTTTGTAATCATTTAAATTTGTTTAACTTGGAAAATGCAAAGTAAGGAAAAATAAAGATGTTGCGCCATACGCTCCAGCTGGTCATTTCACGTTGTTGTTTTGCAGAGGAGGGTACAAAAATGTACCCAAATGTAAAACGCGCGTGCAGAGCGATTGTTTTTGCTCATTAAGCCCATTGTTTTGTGGTGTTGCCGTCCTCGTTTCTTAAACTCCTTATGAACTCATCGTGGACGACATCAACATTACCAGTGAGAGTTAATACCAAGATTTTGCTTTTGTGCGACGTGTGATGTCGTTTTTGAGACCACCATTGATATAACTTTGAACTCAAAAGAAAGATTGAGTTAATTCAATTGAATGAATCATTTTCAACACAAACATTTCACACGTAGAGACATATGCATCATATTTGACTAAGCTTTGCTTCAGTCCGATTAATTTTGCTTCTTTCCTGCAGGAAAGCCATCAGGAATAGTCTGTTGACTCAGTTAAAAGCTTTTTCCTCCTAGCGAAGCACTGGCAATATTGTCCTCACTAAGAGTGATTTTAGTCAAGTTTCCTAGAGTCTTGTCCAATCTGCCCTATATTTCTCTACAGATTCCCATGAAATATCACCAGCAAGCCTTGTTTTGAATTACCAAAGAAAACATAACATAATCATGTATAAGGGCTATTGGAACAGAAAATTTAGAGAAAATAATGAAGGGGGAGGAGAAGGCTTATCTGATGGCTTGTATGAAAAGTGTTAAGGGTAGTTTTCTGTGCAGTGTAACTGATTTCAAGAACCAACAAAAACTTACCAAAAGTTGCTGCAGAGTATAGCATCACTGACATCTTGAATCCACGTAAAGCAACACTAGGACACTGGCGAGGTCTTAAAATTACATTAAAAAACCAATAAGTTATAGAATACTGTTAGTAATAACCCACTAACTTTTACGTAAAATGCATATATGAAGCTGGGTTTTCATTGTTGCATAATTTTGCATACATTTACAGGTGTGAATAAATGTGCGTAAATCAAACTAGAAAAAACATATGGACAGCTTAATTACCCTCTTATGTAAATTCAGACTCATTAATCCATGAAAAATTACATGACAGTGAAGATTCACCTTGAGTAAGGTTTACCCTAAAGGATTGGGACATCAGTCTTAAGAATAAAGACTCCAATTTGTTACTCCAATTTCATTATGCATTACAAATATGACCTATACGCAACTATGGACAATCAATAAGTCCAACATTTTGTATAAAGTACAGTAGGTTATTTTAGCAACTGGATCAACCTACTGGAAGCATGCTCTATGAAGAAAACTTCAAAACAGTTACTGTATTGTTACTGTAATTTTTGACAGACCATCAAGTTAACCTAATTCACAAATCTTGGGACATCTTCACAAATCGTAGGAGATTATATCAGCACGCAAAATGAGCGCGCTGAAAAAAATTTAACCAGACCGTAAACCATGACAAAAGTGTTCGTAATGATCACTCATCTTTCCTGAACAGTTCCTTTATATTAATTTATCATTTTGCCATTGGACCTGAGAGATTTACACAACAAACAAACAAAGAAATAGGGTAAAATAACAATGTCACTTTAATATGATGGCATAAATCAAACATGAATTGATGAAATTTGGAAACTTTCTTCGATGGATACCGACACGTGAGCTTAACTTTAAGATGACCGAAGAAAAA
>NW_028145713.1:2180000-2222500 GCF_977016875.1 Pavona decussata
GTAATCAATGACCAACCAAACTTTGTACAATTACATTTTAATACGCTCTGTGATTGGTTAGCCAACTCGCACCACTTTTTCAACCAATGAAAAGAGAGAACAAACCAATGATGACTTAGGTTACGATCACACTTGTAGTCCAAACGCGCGTACACAGGGAACCGGTGCATTCTTCTGCGCCCGAATACTTAACCCAGAATTTGGACACGGACACCGTGCCCGAATTCTGGCGTCAATACTTGAGAAAATGGTCGTTCACATTATTTTCCAGCGAGAATCGTACTCGGGCACCGTTCTCGGGAACTAGGTGTGAACATAGCCTTACTCGCCTTTTTTCCGCGCTTCTATTTGCTTCGAATTCTTATTGGCAACTTCGTCCCCAGGGTCCTCTCCTACTCGGCCCCATCTTTCTCTCTCTCTCCCCACGGGGGATTGGCTCGTTGTGTTGTTTGCACCTGCTGCGATTGGTCAGGGTAATAACTTTAGTTTTGGTATCACGACACTTCACTTCACTTCACTTTATTTATTTTTGCCACTTTTCTTACATACATCAATTGAATTTACAGTTACTTATTTAGTAGCAGGATGATCTCAGCAAGCTTGTAAGAGCTTTTCAGGGGAGATCACCCTTGGTTCTATTTGTTTTGTAGTAATTTATACAATAAAGGTGGCCATCTTAGGGATAAGGATAACATTATCAAGAGTTGTAATATATATATTTTTTTATATCATTAAATTTGTAGACTTCTCATTGCTTCGTAAGGATTAGGTTGATTTAAGATGAACTTTTTAACTTCTCTCTTAAAAGTATGAGGAGCTTTAATTTGCTTTAGTAGTATTGGTAAGTTATTCCAAGTTTCAGAGCCTTTATGTTTCACTGAGAATCTTCCATAATTTGTTCTCTGAAAGTTGACATGTAATTTCTTAGAAGATCTAGTGTTGTACCTATGGATAGTATCATTCATTACGAAATAGTTTTTTAAAACCCAAAGGCAAGCTTCCGTTGGAATACGAATGCATAAAAATGGCTAACTGATAACGGTTAATTTCATATATATTTAATAATCCTAATGATAGGAAAAGTGGCTTAGATTCTTGTCTGTATTTTGAAAATGTCATAATTCTGATAACCTTTTTTTGGATTTTATAAATTCTATCAAGTCTGGAGATATAATTACTTCCCCAAATTATGTTGCAATATGTCAAATATGGATAAATCAAAGCATTATATATTGTACGTAATGTCTTTGAGGAAAGACAGGATCTTGCCCTAAACAACATTCCTGCCATCTTTGATACTTTTGTTGCTGTTTCATCAATGTAATGTTTCCACGTTAACTCTTTATCTATTGTTAATCCTAAAAACTTTGATTTATTAACCTGTTCAATAATTTGGTCATTAATCCGAATTTCAATACTCTTAGGTATTTTTTTATTTTTTGCTTTGAAGATAACGAATTGGGTTTTCTTTATATTCAAGGAAAGGTTGTTAGCTTTTAGCCAGTCAGAAACTTTACTTATCTCGTCATTTGCAATAGTAGTCAGTAATTCAAAATCATTGTGACTGTAAAATAAGTTTGCCGGTGTCATCAGCAAACAACAGGGATGATAGGAAATTTGTGCTTTCAGAGATGTCATTAACATAAATCAAAAATAGCAATGGGCCAAGGACGGATCCCTGTGGCACCCCACAACTGACCAGTGACCTATCAGACTTCACTGATTCATAGTTAACTATTTGTTTTCTGTTAGTTAAGTAATTTTTGAACCATTCCAATGAAATTCCTCTTACCCCGTAATGCTCCAATTTATTCAATAATATTTCATGATTAACAGTATCAAAGGCCTTGGAAAGGTCTAAAAATATACCTATTGTGTATTGATTTCTTTCAATCGCCTGTGATATTTTGTCAACGAGCTCAATAATTGCATGTTGGGTGGAGTGACCTGCTCTAAATCCGTATTGGCCTTTATATAAAATATCATTATTATCTAAGAATTTAATTATTCTTTTGTAAACGACCTTCTCTAGAATCTTAGAAAATTAAATTAAATTAAATTAAAAACCGCTCTAAAGCTCTTCTTTCCACTTCAACGTCCGATTTTCCGAGGAGGGTTACAAGCCAAAAAGGAATTTGACACTAAAGGTTTTACATTTAAACAAATATTCTAGTTTAAATTTGAAACTATTTAAGTGGTAAAAATGACAGCAGCTATTTTGATTAATGCAAGTACCAGACCGCCGACTGGTTAGCCCAGTTGATTGAGCATCGGACTACCGTGCGAGAGGTCGTGGGTTTAAACCCCGGCCGGACCAACACTCAGGGTCTTTAAATAACTGAGGAGAAAGTGCTGCCTTTGTAATGAAATCTGCAAATGGTTAGACTTTCTAGTCTTCTCGGATAAGGACGATAAACCGTAGGCCCCGTCTCACAACACTTCAATGTTCATAATCCTGTGGGACGTTAAAGAACCCAGACACTAATCGCAAAGAGTAGGGCATGGAGTTCCCGGGGTGCTGGTCTGGTCTTTGTGCTGTTTCATGATTTCATGGGTTGGGTGGGTAGGATGAGGTCGCTAATGGACATATGCTGATGTAAACCGCATTTGAATATATATATGAATAGAAAATGCGGTATAAAAATGCATTACCATTATGCATTACCATTACCTGGCAGAAAGAACAACTGAACTATTCTCACTGCATTATTAATTAGCTCATAGCAGAATTTTTCATAATGTGTTTGAATTCCCCCGTTTCCGCGCATGCCTGCTGCGATGGTGATGCTTTGCGGCCTTAGAGTATATATTTCGCCACCCCGCTTGAAACGTGGTCTTTTTAACCGTACTCCGGGACGATGGCCGAATTTCGCGACTAGTTTACAGTCAACCGCCACCAGCAGACTTGTTCTTATGGCAGATGTTGAACTTCCTCCGCCACCGGCGGCGCCCGCTCCCGCGCCGGCTGCTGCAAATGCAGTTGAACCTCCACAAGTTCAAGTTGTTCAAGACCCGCCGGTGGCCGACCAAGCTGTTCCACCGCCAGTTCCAATTCCCGACGCAAACCCGGCCCCGGCCGGAGGAGCAGGAGAGGAGGTAATTTTTTCTTTTGGTAGCACATTCTTGTCCTAGCCATGTTTAGTGCTATTCATTGCCCGTAGCTCTTGTACCTACGTTCGCCGCTAGTTTATTTATTTTTCATTTTTGGGTGTGCCTCGTTAGCTTCGTTTCAGGGCTATTGTTTCATGCTTTTTGTTTTTAGGCCTTTTTGCGTCTCCGCGGCGCTCCAGTTCAGTTTTTTTTTTTTTTTTTTTGTCCAGTATGTTTTGCAGTTCGTTATACGCAATTTGGCTTTCTTGTATTTTATTCCCGGCATTGTCCGGGTGTTTTCTTTTCGCCGCCTTGTGCGGGTTTATTTATGCTTTGGTATTTGTCGGTTTTTATGTTGCTTTGTTTATGCATCTGCTATTGTTTTTGTTTTGTTTTTGCGGCGTTTGTCGGGCGTTTCTTTTTCGCAACCTTTTTCGTATTTGCCGGTTTTCTTCACAATTTAGTTTTGTTTGCGCATTTTCTCGCTATTAGGCTCTCTTGTTGGGTTTTCGCGTGCTTATATGTTTTGGCATTTCGTTTTCGCCACCGCACGCGGGTTTGTTTGCACTATCACTGTGTTGCTTTTTGTGTAAACAGGTAAGTTGCGTTACGGTTTTTGCGATTGCCACTGTTTAAGGCAACATAGTTGTTACGTTACAGTTTTGAGTTTACCATTAGTTAAAGCGACGTGTTGTTGCGTTACAGTTTTGCGGATACCACTAGTAAAGGCAACGTGTTGTTACGTTACAGTTTAGGGTATTCCACTAGTGAAGGCAACGTGTCGTTGCGTTACAGTTTGGCGGATACCACTAGTGAAGGCAACGTGTCGTTGCGTTACAGTTTGGCAGATACCACTAGTGAAGGCAACGTGTTGTTGCGTTACAGTTTGGCGGATACCACTAGTGAAGGCAACGTGTTGTTGCGTTACAGTTTAGGGTATTCCACTAGTGAAGGCAACGTGTCGTTGCGTTACAGTTTGGCGGATACCACTAGTGAAGGCAGGGTGTCGTTGCGTTACAGTTTGGCGGATACCACTAGTGAGGGCAACGTGTCGTTGCGTTACAATTTGGCGGATACCACTAGTGAAGGCAACGTGTTGTTGCGTTACAGTTTGGCGGATACCACTAGTAAAGGCGACGTGTTTGTTACGTTACGATTTGGCGGATAGCACCAGTGAAGACAACGTAGTTGTGTTACCGTTTTAAGTATACCACTAGTGAAGGCAACGTGTTGTTGCGCGCGCGTTACAGTTTTGCGGATGCCACTAGTGAAGGCAGCGTGTTGTTGCGTGCGCGTTACAATTTGGCGGATACCGCTAGTCAGGGCAACGTGTTTGTTACGTTACAGTTTTGGGTATGCCGCTTGTGGTAGCAGCGTTTTGTTGTGTTACGGTTTTGCGGATACCGCAAGCTAAGGCAACGTGTTTTTTACGTTAGAGTTTGCGGATACCGCTAGTAAGGCGGCGTGTTTGTTGCCGTAGTGCCAGCCTTGCATTCAGTTTTGTATTTTCACGTTCAAGTGACGCCTGACACGGGGTCTTTCACAAGAGAGATCCGGCAAAATTACCAGCAAGTTTAATTCCTGCGTTGTGTGGACCTCTGCATTTAAAAGTTTTCTTGTGTTTGTTGCGTTATAGTTTGTGCATATCGCAGGTGGAGGTCACGTGATTCTTGCGCGGCGCTGGATTGTGTTAGGCACTGGTGGGTGCTTCGTGCTATTTAGTTTCGACTTTGTGTATTCCGCTGGTGAGAAAAGTATGTTATTGTCTCCTTGTTAAGGCAAGAAGCATGGGGTTTGTTGCATAGTGACTTCTCGCGTTAAGCGCTCGCGAAAGCAAGATGTTATTGCAATTAAGTACCATGCGCTGTCTAGTTTATAATAACACGTCAGGATTTAACGCGGGCTTACTGGGTTTTTCATCTTTTGTCGTAGGCCACTGCGCGTATAAAGATATTGGAAGATAAAATCAAGTCGTTGGAGCAGCTGAGAACGTCGGAGAGTTCCGAATCCGCTCTCGCAGCGTTGAGAAGGCATGTCGGCCGCCCGTCGGCCATGTTCGACAGATTTGAGGCGCTAGATCTACTGCAGTCCTTGGTCAGACTCGCCAGGTATGAGAGCCATCAGAAGGCGGACGAGTACGCGGCGGCCCTAGACGAGATAAGATCCCGATCAGACGTCCTGGAGCATTCTCAGCTGCAGCGGCTGTATCTTGGTTTAATAGGAGATCCGGTGCGCGCCAAGATTGCTAAAGAAGTAAACACCATTTTAAAGGGCGTGGGCAAGGCCCCTCCTCCGCCGCCTGGTTATCGTTCCGTTGTCCGCAGGCCATCTCCTTACCCTCCCCAGCAAAGCGTCCAGTGCTTTCGCTGCCTGAAATGGGGACATTATGCCCGTTCTTGCCGCAACATCCCACCAGGACGCCAGAATGGTCGCGGACGGGCCGGGCGTTCTTAGTTCTTTCTTGGCTCCCTAAACAGTTTCACCCTGTATTTTTGGTGTAATAAATTATTGTTGTCTCTGGGCTCATTTGTTTTATTTATTTATTTTTGTTTTTATTTTCCATATCGTTATCCGCTCTCTTCGTTGACCTTGGGGGGACCTGCTCTGTGTCTCAATTTCGGACCTAGTTCGGAGCTCGGGGTCAACGAAGGGTGGGTTCCCTGCATGCTTCCTTTTGGTTTCTCACTCGGGTTTTCCTTTGTTCACCTTTAGGACCCTTCGTCTTTCTTTGCCACAGTTGCTGTTGCCGCAGATTCTTCAAAAGACGTAATTCCGCTGTGTGATATAAGGCAGGGACCCCTCCCCTTCGTTGGCCCCCTCCCTTCACCAAGTATGGTCGCAGCCTGCCCAAGTTTGGCGATGCTAGAACAGCCTAGGTTCTTTCACCCTCAGCACTTTAGAGCGGGCGCAATCCACAACCACGTGCCGGTATGGGAACACCTGCCCAGCGGGCGTAGTTCTACTCAGGTGGATTTTATGGAGATAATCAAGGAGGGCGTTAAAATCCATCGTTTCTTCAAGCCCTTCAAGGGGAACTTTAAAGGTTCTTCGTACAATTCGCAGCTTCCCCCTCTCATGCATATTAAGAACGCAAAGATATGTGAGCGATTCAGGGATTTCATCACCGACACCATCATCGATTGGGTAAGCGCTGGGGTTCTCGCGATATGGGGCAGGGTTGGCGCAATCTCCCCTCCACATCTGGTCCTCCCCCTTACAGTGGAGCCTTCCAAGCCTCGTTTATGCCATGACGAACGATTTTTGAATTTGTGGATACTAAACCTCCCCTTTAAGCTGGACCACCTTCCAGACTTGCCCAGGTACGTCCTCCCAGGCCATTTTCAGACGTCATTTGATGATAAAAGCGGCTATCAGCATGTTCTTCTCCACCCTTTATCGCGTACCTTCTTTGGCTTGGAATGGAATGGCGTTTATTTTGTGTTTGTACTCTCCCGTTTGGGTGGAAAGCGAGTGCCTATATATACCACAATCTTGGCCTTGCGGTTACAAGCGCAGCACGTTCGTTCGGAGTCCCTGTGTCTCAATATATAGATGATCGTCACGTTGGTCAGCTCTACCGGGCGCCAGCTGCGTCCTTCTTACCTCCTAGCAGAGTTTTGGCTGAGGCCGCCGCCTACATTTTGTGTTATCTTCTCATAGAAGCGGGTTACTTTGTGGCCCTCGCCAAACCGCAGAGTGTCCCTTCCAGTGTGGTTCGTTTTCTCGGCTTTATTTGCGATTCCTCCCGCCAGGCATTCCTACTCCCGCCTGACAAGAAGCTAAAGTTCAAAGTCCTCAGGGAGGAAGTTTTATCGTCTTCTTACGTTGGTGTTAAGACACTTCAGAGATTCGCAGGGAAGGTGATCTCCTTCAGTTTGGCCATTCCCGGTTGCAAACTCTACGTCAGAGAAATTTTTAAGGCCATCTCGCAACTTTGTCACTCCTCCAAGCCTCACGTTCCTGTTGAAGGAAACCTCCGTGCAGAGGTTCTCTACTGGTGTTTCCTCGATGAATGGTTGGATTGTTTCCCTTGGCGCTCCGAGCGTCATGTATCGGTTTCACTCTTTTCGGATGCCTCGACACGTGCTTGGGGTGCGGTCCTGTCCCGGGACGGAAGGGAGTTGGTTTCTAGGGATTACTGGCCTTCTGAGTCTGTCACGGATGTGAATCTGTTGGAGTCAAGGGCTCTGTTGAATGCCCTTATTTCCTTTAAAGGGCAGTTGTCAAACTCCCGTGTTGATGTCTATGTTGACAACAAGGTCCTCAAGTCTGCACTGGACAACGATGGTTGCAGGAATTCCGAAGTTAACGAGGTCATCAAGGGGATACGCCGCTGCAGTCGCGACCAGAACTTCAGCATTCAAACTTTCTACGTGCCCTCGAAGAGTAATCCCGCTGATGAGCCCTCGCAAAAGCATTCAGATTTGGACTGCATGCTATCTCCTGAAGCTTGGCTTTGTGTGGAGCGTTTTTTCGGTCCCCATTCTTTCAATTTAATGTCCTTGGACAGCAACTGTCAGAGGAACAGAAACGGTACCCCCCTCCCCCACTACACGCCTTGGTCTACCCCCGGATCCGCTGGCGTCAACGTTTTCTCCAATCCCCTTCCGTCGGGACACAATATTTACGTGTTTCCACCTTTCGTTCTTATTGGGCCTTTTCTTCGCTACGTCATCGACCAAGAATTCCATGGCGCCTTTTCACTTATTGCCCCAGATATTCGTCCTAGACCTTTCTGGTGGGCAACTGTCCAAGATCGTTTTCTTTTGGGCAAGAAGGGTTCAAGTTCGGTTCTTCTTTTTCCTTCCCGGCATTCCCAGGAATGGGTGTCCCGCCCCCTACAGTGGGATCTCTGGGCGTTTCGGTGTGTCTGCTAGTGTTAACATCTTCGTCATATCGTTACCTGGATCCTTAGGTTTCAAGGCCTTGGAAAGCTGCCCGGCGTTGTCCCGCTTGTTTATACCCTAACGATGTGGACGGGAACTTTTGTCAAGCTTGTGGTTCACGGACGTGTGTTAAGAAGATTGCTGTGCCAACCAGTACGGTGGACCATGCGGAGATTGCCAAACGTTTCCAAGAATTTACAGATGTGTTTAAAGGCAAGCCCTACCAGCGACAGAAGTCCGCCCTTGAGCAGCAGCTTTTGGATTTCCTAGCTACTCTATCTCCCCCGAAAGACACTTCGTCATGTACTTCTGACGATATTATTAGATTCTTGATTAGCAAAGACAAGTCAGGAAGGACGGTGTTACATAGTCAATCTTGTTCTAAAGTTGATTGTAATTGTCCGACTCGCTTAGCTGCTGGGTCGGTAGATTCCTTGTTAGGGAAGTTGAGGGCCATCTTTAATAAGCTAGGCCGTTTGCACGATTCTAATCCCGTGGCACATCCCAGAATTAAAGAGTATCTTAAATTTGTTCGGGAGGAGCAGGCGGATAAAGCTATAGTGCCAACCCAGGCAGTCCCTTTGTTTTTTGTTAAGTTTTCTAAATTAATAAATTTTCTTAGGGGTTCTATTACAGCCAGCGGTCACCTTTCCTCTGTCGATAAATACATCTTGGTTAGGGACACCACCTTCTTCGTTGTTGATTTCTTTACCGGAGATCGGGCGTCGGATCTCGGGCGCCTTTTGGCGAATCAAGTGTTTAGGCTCAGAGATCGTAAGGGGTTCTTGCTTAACTTTACACTAACTAAGACTTTTCGGGGTGATTCAGGTCGTCCATTTATTTTAGAACCCTTTAGGGTTACCGAGGTCTGCCCCGTTTCTTGGATTCAATATTATCTGTCCGTTTGTCGGTTACTTGCCATCGAGCTAGCTGGCGGGTATTTGTTTAGGACTACAGCCAGCGGCTGGGACGATGGCCGAATTTCGCGACCCACCCACCTCCCCTGGTGGCGGTTGACAGCATTCCACGTATTATCCTCGTTGCATGCCTATTGCCTCAACAGTCGCGAACTCTTCCCATAACTTAACCTTAAGCGATGAGGTAATGAGTATGCAGTGAGGATATTATACAACTTATTATATTCAGCAACAGCAATTGCAAGTCCAATGCAACAAAATTTTGGTCGTACCAAACTTTGGTGTGAAAAGGGAAAAACTTTTTTTCATAAGGTCCCCAACGCGGGCGAATTCAGGTGAGACTTCAACTGTCATTTTTATTTGACGAGAGAAGAGTGCATGCGATGTTAACATAAAGACTGCGTTCAGAGATCCCTTTGGAGACACGAACATGCCAAAACCCAGATTCGGCGAGCTGTATCTTATATTATTTTTCTCAAAGGTGGTGGAAGGAAGAAAACACGCGCGAATGAATCAACGCCCGCGCGTTCTCGCGTTTTCACTTTTGGTCTAGACAAAAATTACACATCGCAAGCATTAGCTACCGAAATCGCATCTAAATTCGCCTGTGTAAACGGCCTATTCGGTGGTATGGAAAGGAAACAACACTGATTATTACCAGCAAAGTTTATTTTGTGGAAATTGTTACAAAGTGTACATATTCTAAGAAGTTTTACAGTCTGCCGGCTCAAAAAATTAATCTCTACAGGTCTGTTGAGGAATGTTCCTTGCAGCTAAGTAAAACATTACAATGACGCTACCCATCGCAATTTGCTTGAATTTATATTACAAAAGCTTCAATGTCTATTCTAAACCATGACGTTATAAGGGCAGCAACATTTGTTGCATTATTGGTAAAATACTTAAATATTTTTGTTTATAGAGCGGATTTCAGTTGAGTGTCGAAAGGAATTTCGTGACCGCCGAGGCTTTGCTTTACTGCGCTCTGATTGGTTATCAGAAATCGCCACTTTTTCAACCAATAAGAAGAAAAACCAAAACCAATCGTAAACTGGCTTGTACTCGTTTTCCCGCGCTTGACGCCGGTTACATGTATTTGCTTCGAATTCTGATTGGTTAAATGTTGTTTTCGTCTGCTATGATTGGCCAGAGCAATGAATTTGGTTTTTGGTTTTACAACACTCGAATGACAACCGCTCTATACACCACTGAAAGTCTCAAAAGCTCGTCCAGACTCGAGACTTCTGCGTTGAAAAGCCACCCAACATACTTTCAGTAAATAACAATCTATCACCAACTGCAAAAATTATCAGTTATTGCATTTGACTATTCAGTCTTTGTGTGGTGGTAGCATTCAAATGAAGTGTGTGGACGAAATTCTTAAGTGTGACCATTCATATGAAAGCTATTCAGCGGTACTTTCCTGTGGTAGAATGATAAAACTATTCGAGTACTCCACTTTAATGCTCTCGATTTTTTGTTTCTTTACAAAAACAAATTAGGCTTCTTACCCACATTTGGTTTAATTTATACAGAAAACAACGTTACAAGTATAAGTAATGTCTCTGCCAACCAAATTAAGCTTCTTACCCACATTTGATTTCCAGCTATTTTGGTTGTGAAAGGTTTAATGAGGGACATAGTGCCAGTTGACACTAAAACCGCTGTGGCCCTCAATGGTTTAAGAGGAATCTATGTAATGACATTGTACACATTTAAAAATCTATACAGAACACAACTTTGTAAGGCTACTCTTGGATAAGCCAAGTCTCTTCAATTTCACGTCCGTTTTGTTTCATTACAAAAACCAAATCAGGCTTCTTACCCACATTTGATTTTAAGTTACTTTAGTTGTGAAATGTTTAACAGGGGACAAAGTTTCAGTTTACACTAAAAACGCTGTAGCCCTCAATGGTTTAACAGAAATATATGTAATGACATTGTACATAATTAAAAATCTATACAAAAATTATACAGAACACAACTTTGTAAGGCTACTCTTGGATAAGCCAAGTCTGCGATTTCACGTTCGTTTTGTGTCTTTACAAAAACCAAATCAGGCTTCTTACCCACATTTGATTTTTAGTTACTTTGGTTGTGAAATGTTTAACGAGGGACAAAGTTTCAGTTTACACTAAAAACGCTGTGGCCCTCAATGGTTTAACAGGAATGTATGTATTGACATTGTACATAATTAAAAATCTATACAAAAATTTATACAGAACACAACTTTGTAAGGCTACTCTTGGATAAGCCAAGTCTGCGATTTCACGTTCGTTTTGCGTCTTTACAAAAACCAAATTAGGCTTCTTACCCACATTTGATTTTCAGTTATTCTGGCTACGAAGTGTTTAACGAGGAACAAAGTGTCAGTTGACACTAAAAACCTGTGACCCTTAATTCAAATAGAAAACAACTTTTTAAGGCTACTCTTGGATAAGCCATGTCTCTGTGATTTCACGTGCGTTTTCAAGCCTTATAAATAAATCTAAATTTCAAAGAATGCTTTAGGAACAAACAGTGTCTACAGTAGGACGAATAATGACAATATTCAAGAGCTCATGACCTGGAGCCTCCATCTCTCATACTAATCCTTATAGTCAACCATTTCCCAAGTAGGTTTATTTTCAGAACAAGTCTCAAGGGAGCTTTGGACCGCCAATAGTTCAGCTACCCAATCAAAGAAAAGCGATAACAATTGAATTGTCATACGTCATAATTTTTTGGCGGGAAAGCAGTTCTAGAACATAGATCTACTCGGGAATGGATGACTCGAGGAGTTAATGAAGATAAAGGCTCCCGTTATCACTGCGGTAAAAGCCAAAGTATCAAATCACTCACGTTTCCAGAGCTCCAACTTTTTCGCCTTGCTTACCGATGTAAAACGATGGTAATACTCTACGAACAACTGGTGTAATGTGATCGTGTGATACTTAAATGTAAGACATGCGTAAACCCGGATGTTTGGGATCACCGCTGAATAAGACCTGGTTTTCACTAAGACAAAATCATAAGCATACAGATAAGTGAGAACACTAGCTACATAAGCATAAGGACAGATGCACGCACAGAAAACCATTTTTAACGGGATTCTCGATACAAGCTCCCCTCGATGTTAAGCAAGTTGGCGGACGAAACGGCTAACTGCCTTGTGCTTGGCTTATGTCGTCCCCATTCTTGCTTGTAAAAGTGCGGCAGTAACGATAAGCATAAGCACGAGAAAGGGAGGTGGGGTGGTGCATTCCTCTTGTGCTTATGCTGATGCCGTAGGTGTTCTCACTTGCTTTATAAGCGGTGTTTTTGCTTACGCTTATGTCCTAGTGAAAACCACGCTTGACGGTAAGATTTTTTTCATACCAAGCAAAAGAGATGGCGTTTTCTGTTTAAAATGCCGCACGACTGTCCCTGGTTAGGGGCTGGAAACTGGTGAAATGACAAAGGTATGAAATTTCCGAAGCTCCGTTCCGAAAGGGAAAAGAGGAGTTGGGACGCTTTCCATTCAGCCAAAATTTTCGGTTTGATGGTCGAAATGCGCGGATCAAACGGATGATTTTCCGGATCAAACCGAGATTTCCGGGCCAAACGGAGATTTCCCGACGAAACGGACGTCTTCAACCAGTTGGGACAGAAATTACCGTTCCATTGGCGCAAATTATTATTTCTTCTGTTGCCATCACGTAAATTTCCTTTTTTGTCTAACAATGTGGTTTCAATTTTGCAAGGAATGGAAAAATATTTTCATTTACTCTGGAAAGTAATGAAATGACTGAAGATTTCAACAAGATTTTTTTTCTTACTAAACTCCTGCATGTAGCCTATTGATTTTAGTAACAGAGCTACAAAAACAGCTCATCTTTACGTCAGAGTATTTCAATGTATACTACTTTGGACTTTGCCTTAAAAAACGAAGCTTTGAGTCGCAAGAATATAAAAGTGGCCAATAAATTTGAAAGCCAAGAGAAGACAGAACGATAAACATTTGGGCGCCGGAGGAATCGAATGGAACACAAATATTCCGGAATAAAATAACGGACATTTATGAACACCTCGCGAAGTTTCCCTCATTTTCCAGAAAATCGGAGCCAGAAACTTCCGTTCCATTCGGCAATTCCTACTTGAGTAGTCCACTATCTCGAACTCCGGCGAAAGCTGATTGGTTACACTGAAAACTCGTGAATGGAACGGAAAATGCTAATCTCGTACCCAGATCTCCCACGGTCAGGCGGAGGGGAGATCTGGTAAAGTTCGATTTGAGGCCCGGAATACGGGCCTGCCCATCATCCTTTGTCCACCGTGCTGCTCGTAACTGTGATCATTCTTGGTGAGGTTTTCGCTTTCGAGGGTGCTCTTCGGAACGTTCTTCGGTCGAGAGGACTACAAAACTTGAAACTTAAACCAAAACGAAAAAGGCAACAGGAGAGATTGCAATCAACAAGCGCGGTATATCACTTTTTTACTAAGATTAGTTCCTACCCTTTGTGACTATCTAGACCATCTTTGTAATGAAAACTGTTCCAAGAACAAATCCATCGTAATTGTGCTTTCTCCACTCAAGATCAACGTGCTTATCGACGATCAATTAAAAAGACTTAAGTCAACCGGAGTAAGCTGTACCAGTTTTCGCCTTAGATGGTAACTGTATTGAAGATACTGTAATTTACAGGCAGGGAAATGTCACATAATTTTTGTGCACCCCAAGGTAAAGGTAGCAACAGACAGTGCCGAGAGTTTTTGTTGTCGAAGCTTTATCAGAAAAATTTTGTGGTCGTTGTTGTAGATGAGGCACAATAGAGTTACTGATTGGCATCTTGGTGTTAAATTTCGCATTGGAAAGTCAAATGGTTCATGTCATATTTTCATTTGCAAAGTTTCAGAAACTGTGGTCGACCAGTAATACGTAAAAATTATTTCTTCTCTTTGTAGTCTTTCAGCTGATTTGGTCACACAAATTCTCCTTCTTCCATAAGTTAATGGTTTAAATTTCGAAACCAAATGGATTGTGTAAATGCGGCAGGTTTCTTTTACAGGCCAAAGGACACAACTCAAGGTCACTGTAATATTATAATTTTATATGAACCAGCTAAACAGGTCCTCCTCCTACCTACAACAACTGTCCACTCCTATAACACCAGAAATTCTGCCAAGCTTAATTTCCACCGACCACAAGTTAGAACTAACATAGGCAAATTTACTTTTAAGTACTCTGCTTCTGTCATATGGGAAACTGTCCCCATGGCATTGAAAAAAACAAAAACTTTTAACAGGTTTAAGAAACTTTATAAGGCCCACCTGATCTCTTGTCAATCAAAATTATAATATATGTTCTGTTTAATGATCAAATATCATAGTATGTAACTATCTAATAATAATAATAGAGTTAAAAATAATAATAATAATAATAATAATAATAATAATAATTGTCTGCTTATATTTTGATCTTTGTTGTCGCTGCTGTTGCTGCTGATGATGTGTTGTCCTTTTCCTTTCTTTTTGTTTGTTTGTATGTTGTTTTTTTGCTTTTTTTTTTTGTTTTTATTTATTTATTGTTTTGTTCTTCTTTTATTAAGCTTGTCCTGTTTAGATTTCTTGCTCGGTTCAGTATATCTCGAACATACCTTAATTTACACAAATGTAATTCTCTCTTGTACATCCTAGGCTCTACAAACATTTCCTACATTTTCTAATATCTCAATAAAGCTCAGTGTCATTTCTTTGTTTACTTAAAAGTAGGTGGTGGTCAGCTAGAAAGCCTTTGCTACTTTGACCACCACACACATTTTATAATTTGTACTGTATTTATTTTTGTCTTGTAATCATTTGTTGTAATACTTTTCTTTCTATGTTAATGTTGGGTAAATAGTGTGAAATAAATGAACCATGAACCATCCTAGCCCTAACACCATGCTACTGTCTTGGTTATATACCAGCAAACCAGAAAGACCTGTCCGTGTAAATGGTAGGCGTCCAATTATGTCCAACATTAAAATACCGAGTACACCCTTGCTGTTTTAAAGGGGTTTTTTTTTCTCAAAAATGGAAGTTTGAATTTCTTTTGGGAAATGGAGGTACCACATCTGGATTTGGGATCTAAAAGAATGTTTGGTTACTTGCGACATGTGCGCAAACAGAGCAAGTCCCTATCAGTTTCCCATTAGAGTTTTATTTGGTAGTGATGAGCTTTCCATTTCAGTGGTTCTTGATTCACCTTTATCACATAACACTTGAAAAGTTTTCACCTGAAATTTATGTTAAGTTTAGGGGACATGCCCCCTCGACTGCTTCTTTGATGACAAGTTAATAAAGGTTATAATTTTACACATAGGAGTCCACAGACTCGAAAATTAGAACCACATAATACACAAGTCCAATAATATTTGACTCTTGATATGAAGAACAAAGGTCATTATCTGCATTTGATTTACAAGGCACAATGAGCTGCTTAAATAATCACTGTTGTACTGAGCATTGCATTATTTGTACATGCATAGAGGATGATACACTAAGAATAATACAAGGTTCTTTATGTCCAAAGCAGCTATCTTGGTGCTTGGACACTCACCTCTGATGGGATCCTTGATTTCAGCAAAAAAAAAATAATAACAATAATAATAGGAAGGTGTGAAGGTCTTTTGGGCTCATAAAAGTAGCAAATGGCAGATAAATAGAAAACAAATAAAAAAAATATTTCCACTATTTGTTTTCCTGTGCATGTCTGTGTGTTCTAATGAACTGTCACCCATTTCTGCAGCAAAACAACAGCTTTCACAGTAAGCTGATCTTCAGTAACCATGAATTCCTAAGTATTCCTTAACCATGGCCCTCCATAGCCAGGAAACAACATTTAATCAAACTGTCAGACACAAACCCACTGCAGAGAAGTGGTGGGGAAAAGAAACTTTGAAAACAGTGTCTGTCTTGGATGAAAATTCCTTGTTGATGCTAATTCCTTAAGTAAAAAAAATTTTCTTGTATTGATATTTGCACCCATGTCAGGTCCTAACTTTTCTTAATATTAAGACCAGCAACACAAAATTATGTTCAAGGACTTTTCACACAAGTACACAAAAAATATCAGAACAGTGAACCTTGAACCTTTAAGCCCCAGTAGTGATCAGTATCAACATTTCTCCTAATATTTATCAATACACAATCAAGGAGAGGTCATGAGATCACCAGTGGTGAAATTTCTTGATATTTCAACAACCTCCCTATAATGCTACTATGAAAAGTGGACATGTAGAGACCAGTAAGGAGAAACTGTAAGTTGACACTGAGGCTTAAAGGTTAAAAGCTAATAAATACAGAGCCATATTGTTGGTGATTATCGCAGCTTCTTTTATGCTTCGTCCTTCCACCACCCCATGCGTCAAAAAGGGCTTAGTTACTTGAGAATCCCTTTTTATTCAGCCTTCTCATTATCCATTTTCTGGTAATTATATTGTCTTATTCTAATGGAAAGAATAACAACATCCCAGTGAATGACTACAGTGTTTTCTTAATTAATTGCATCTTTGTTCAGGGGGCACAACTTCAGAGTACAGCAAACGAGGAACACTTTCCTCAGTATTCCCTACAGCGAAGATTGTTGTCAGGACAACAACAGCAACAGAAAAACAACCAAACTACAATCATACAAAGTTTGAATATGAAAGATTTATGGAGTACTACAAAGGCCCTCCTATCTTAACACAAAGTAATGTTGACCAGTTTGATTACATATTTTCGCCCATAGCAGATGAACTTATCACCACCAATGTCAAAATTAAGCCTGTCAGCCTATTATTTACTCATCATTAGTACTGTGTGAATTTGGGGGTGCCTTTTTGGGTGGAAAGCTTGGGGATCACCAGTTCTACCTTACTCCCCAAATTCCTCAAAATGCACTTTTGGCTCAGTCTCATTCTCTACAGACTGACAATGAATATTATTTGCCACAATCTTTGGGAATGGGGTTTGATTCTCATTGTGTTGGAAGGATAATAATTTATTCATTTTGGTCTTCCGCAAACCATGGAAAGTTTTTTCCAAGAAAGTGGAGGAGATGGGAAGCCTGCTACATCAAAACTTTACTTTAACAACAATCATATTGGTGCAAATATTGAAGAAATGCAACCCATCATGACAGATTAGTGTAAATACCCCAGAAATCTGTGCAGGGGAAAATTTTTGCTTATAACCACTTTGGTTTTGGCTTTTGTGTGAGAAATGCAGCTGTTGTGATATCTGTTGTCCGAAATGACTGTCATTGCTCTTAATTATGTGTTGAGCTGTGTCCAGCTGTTTAAGCCCTTGAAGATATTCACATCACTGATAGGAACTTTAGGAACTTGCTTCTCCCTAGAAATCAGGTGGAAGAAATTAAGGCAGAGTTAACAAGAAATAAAGGAGAAACTGAGGCCAGTGATAACTATTTGTATCAGAGAATGTGCTAAGGATTAACAATGGAAGTAGTAAATGAAGTGTGTTTAGTACTTCAAGGACTCCATACTGATGATAAAATAATGGAGAAATTTCCCTATCTTGAAGAAAAGAACAATGGCAAAAAGATTCTAAAAACTATAAGTGATGTCAAATCCAAAGAGGCATGTCCTCCTTTTAAAACTACTTCTTTTCTAAAGCCCATCACAAGCATAGACCTGCAAAACATTAGGTGGTGCAGACATGTAAACCAATGTCCCCATTTTTATTTTAGAGGAAGGCTAGTTTTATATTTTGGATCCAAATTTTTTTTAACTCAGTAGGTGGGAGAGAGGGGATAAAACTAAACTAACTACACTTACATAAAGAGCCCTAATCGGTTCAGACAAGGTGTTCTCTGTTGTAGTACGGGTTTCATTACTATTATTTTGGCGGTCATAAGTCGGACATTTTTCATTTCTCTTAGCTGAGGGGTGGGAGGGATATTGATCTCACCAGCAGATGAATAATAATATTGTGTGGACACTCTATCAATTTCTCCAAAGTCCTATGAGAGATGTTGTATGGATCTTGAAGGAATAAGCACACTGGTCTGAAAGGACTAATATTATATTATGAAGTCTCTTACTCAAAGTCCAGTTCAATTTATAGAAGGAAAATAGTCTTTTAGCAGAAGACAAAAACTGAAAATATGCTAGCAAATGCGGCGCGCGTGTTCAGGAACTCAAGGTAAAGTATTTTGGGGAAATTAATTTGCGTTTACTAAATAAAAAATCATTTTAAAAAAAAATCGTTTTTTGTCAAGAAATACCAAAAAAAAAATATATGACCTACCTCCATTTTATCCCCAAAAGTAAGCAAGCTTATATCCATCGTGTTGGAAACTTGTGTAATTTGGCAAGGCCGTTTGAACGTTACTGCAAACTCTTTTCGGCTAAAGTCGCTGTTGTCTTCCGAAAAAACAATTTCTCACTGTTCTCTCCACACAAAGGGCATGTATGTATTAAAACGTCGCATGACAATTTTAATCGGAGCGAAAACTTTTCCGTGTTTTTGTTTCTTCCCCGAACTGAGCGAAAACCAAACACAGAAGGAAAGAGCCAATCACAGAGCAGATTAGAATGAGGCATTCTTAATTCTGGTAACCAACCAGAAATGGCGTTGTATCGAACTTTACCAGATCTCACATTTCGACATTCCCGAACCGACGACTGAGATCGGGGTACGAGATTAGGAAAATGCCGTTCCAATCAGGATCTAATTCTTTTAAGACTTCAAACAGGAACGTTTGGCTGAATAGAAAGCGCCTCAAACCACCCAATGGCTAACCTTAGTTTAACTGTAAACAAGACAGGCTGACACATGTGAAGGAAGCATACGACTACAGGGCATAACAACAAGACAGGTTTGTGTATGCGATGTAGCTTCACCCGTGTGTGCCGTGAAAACGCAAGCTACCTGCGAGCACAGAGTCGTCACCTTTGAGTGCGACCGGTACTAAGTTACAAGCGGCCTTAAGAACGGTAACTACTAATACAGAAGCATTTTTGCCCAGCTTATGACTATTCTTAGTATGGGCTACTGGAATCCAGAAAGAAAATGGGGGGGGGGGGGGGGGGGTAACCACGCATTTTTTTTTAGAGATAATTAAGCAATTATAATTCCAAAAAGTGCTAAAATACAAAGCAATGTAATTGGCATTTTATCCCAAATTGAAGATTAATTATTTCTGAAAAAATTCATGATTACCCCCAATTTTCTTTATGGATACCAAGAGCACTTGCTAAGTTCTGCTTTGTCCGTATAGTTTTAAACCACGCAAAAATATCCCTGTATTAGTAGCCACCACCTATAGGAAACCCGAGTATCTCGTGATGCGCGGAACGTATGCGCAGTAACAAAAGTAGGCACTGTCCTTAAGCGCTCTGTAAGGATTTGTATGAGGAATAACATACAGCAAGCGTTTTGGCGCGTTGGTGGCGTTTTCAAATCGCGCTTTTTCGCAGGAAGATTTCACCGATTTCTTTGAGTTTTGGCACCCTAAATAAAGAATCTTTGAACTATAAGAAAATGGTATCTACTCTGTTGTGGCTCTAAAACGTTTGAGATATCATATTTTTTAAGCCCTGTTTTTACAAAAAATGAGAATAACTCTGAAATCCAACAGATGTTTTCCTTATTTCATCAAATAAGCCTCAGAGCTCTCAAGTTTTAAAGGCACTGTTACACTAGGCAATTTTCTTGCAACTTGTCTCGCAATTTTGTTGCCACATGCACAAGTTACACGAATCGTTGTCCAGGGTAACATGCCCTGAAACGAACAAGTCTCGCAATTTTTGTGTTGTCGCAATCGTTGCGAGAAGTAGAAGTCGGTTCTACTTCGTGAAGCGGTGACTGCAACAAAAACGTTGCGAGGCATGTTCATTTCAGGGCATGTTACACTAGGCAACGATTCGTGCAACTTGTGTCACAACGGCGCAACAAGATTGCGAGACAAGTTGCAAGAAAAATTGCCTAGTGTAACAGCGCCTTAAGGCAATCATGACATACAACTCGCTACGCAGAAAGTTGCCGGCTACCTTTACTCTAGAAATATTATGCTAATGCATTTGTCTTAACTGACGTAGAAAGTTTTCGGCACCGCACGTTCCCTTTTCGCGTAGAAATAAAGCCGCTTTGTAGAGTCCTTCCAACTCATCGCTTTTGTACTGCGATGAAAACCCCTTTTACTTGATGATATATTCCGGACTTCCGGTTTTGCTGCCACATTTCTCACGGATGGTTTGCCTCGAAAGGAAGAAAAGGCATAAATCACCTTTTGGAAAATAAATATTCACATATGATGACTCGTTCAGTGTCCAAGTGGCAAACTGCTCGTGGGGAATGTGACAGCAAAGCTGGAAATTTTGAATATACTATAAAGCAAAAGGTTTCCGCCGCAGTTGAAAGCGAATGGTTGGAAGAACTCGACTAAGCAATTTTTGTTTGTCTTAAAAAGAGAAAATGTGGTGATGAAAACAAGCCAGGGTTTTCAGTAGATGCCGACGTCTATAATACTAAGAAAGTTTGGGAAATTAAAAGACAAATACGCCGAAATTCTGATGAATATAAGATACAGTAAGCATGCGATCTAAAACCATGCCAGTTGTTCTGGTGCCAGCTGTGGTCGCCTTTTGGTTTCTGATTGGTTTGTTTCTTTTACTAAAGCTCTGGGTTACATCAGCCTTTCAGATGAGAGATAGTTTGGCTGCACTGTTCCACAACATGTGTGTCAGCTTAGTTAAATGCATTAACATAGCAATGTCAAAGCAAATTTAAACATCTTTTTGCGAGGCGAGTTGTATGGTTATGATTTCCACGAAACTTGCAGATGTAAAACTTAAGTGCTTGAAGGCTGCAGTACTTGATGAAAAAAAACCAAATCTGTCTTCGAATTCCAAAATTGTGGACTTTTTTTTTGAAAATAAGGTTTTCAAAAACACCTGAGTTCTCAAAAATTTCAACTACCATTACAAAATAAATAAAATCGTCTTAGAGTTCAAACGTTTCTTATTAAGGGTGCCAAAACTCAATGAAATCAGTTGAATCTTTCCTACTAAAAAGTTCGATTCAAAAATGTTACCGATAAGCCAATAAATAGGAGCGGGCCACCTAAAATAAAACTAACGAAAGAAATAACAGCTCAAAAAGGGGGAATAAGCCCCCAGAGCACAAACATTTACCCAAGGGGAGCATGTTTACTAAATGGCACTTCAAGATGAGCTCCAAAAGTTCAAAATGTTATTCGCAATACAAAGCCTTGTACAGAGCCGGCTAAACTTGTCAACGTCCGCCTGTAGTCCAGATGTTAATTTCTCTGCAGTGGGAATAGTAGCTGTTTGACAAAATTTTCTGCATTACTTTTGACCTACCCGTGAAAGGTCTCTGCGCCAAAACATCTTAACTTGTGGAAACCTCGCAGTGTCACACTCTAGAATAATCCCAGTGCTTCTCATTGATGGTCTTAATTCGATAAACTTTCTGTCATTCCATAGAAGCTTACCATTAAATCAATCGAGGACAGTGATTTGCTTCTTGACGAAAGCTTTCTGAAGTCGTAAATATGGCCTTCACTTTTTACACAATGGTCCCTCACTTTTAATCTCAATGTTTTCAACGCGTCGCTTTGAGGCAAAATGCTACAAAGTTTGGGTAACCAGTCTTCGCTAACTTCGTCGCAGATGTTGACGGTCAGATTGAATGTCGTTATTGATGTGTTGTGCTCCAAACAATCAACCAGGAACTCTGGCAACCCGTAATGCGGGACACTGTACTGATTCACTGTCAGAGTGAGTGTAGTCAGTGCCTTGTTTGCTGCTAAGGCTAACTTTAAATTATTACCAAGTACTTGGACTCCTCCAAGGTCTTCGAAGTTGTTAATGGTCAGAGTGAGTACACGTAACGATGTATTGTTCTCCAAAATGGTAAAAAGTCCTTCTCCCCATTCTTGGTGAAAGCTACTGTAGTTGTTGAATGTCACATCTAATGCAGTAATCGATGTAGCAGCCAAGGCAGCACCCAGACAGTAACCAAAAGGGTCCTCCTGGTGAATCGTCTCGTCCAGCGAGATATACGTATGTTTGAAGTTGTTGACTGTAAGATTGAGTAGGGTCAGCGATACGTTTTGAGTCAGAACATCACGAAGACAGTCTTTCCAGTCTCCGTGTTCGTAATGGTTGATTTTAAGACTGAGCTCATTTTTTCCGCTGTCTTTAACTGGAGAAGAATTATTGACAAAGCAATCAAGACCACTAAACGATTCATCTGAAACTACACACGAGTCGTTCACCCTTAGCAGAACTGCCGGGTTGTTTTCTGACATTTCTTGAAGAACATCCTTTCCCTTTAAGCTCACCTCCCCCAATATGTTCAAAGTAAGGCAAGACAGAGCCTTGGGTGGCTTAAAACATCTCGATATACAATCAGCAAAACCATCAGTTAATCTGCCGTGGACATTTAAAGTCAGACTACACAGCGGGAATCGTGCCAATAAATCACATAGACCATCACTTCCTTCTAAACTCAACTCACCCCAAAGGTTGACAATCAAGTGCTGTTTTGGACTTAGCTCATTTGTAAGGGCAACAGTACGTAAAGAACCTACATGATTGGCTGTCACTTTGCTGCCAGTGTCTGGGTGAAAATCAAGGACAACTGGTGCCTTCTTTGAGAAACGCAGATTCTTCAAAACGGTGTGCCAGTTTTCAGGGCCATGTCCATAGACGAACGCTCTAAAACAATTCAATGAACGATTTTTTATAAGACCTCTTTCTAACAAACTGGCACCAGAAATACTCAGATTTCCATTGACTCGAAGATCAAGAGAGTTTAAAAAGGTTGGACCTTCAAGTCCTTTACAAACTGCAGCAGCTAACGAATCCTGCATGTCACCACAAATAATTAGAGACAGAGAAGTTAGGGATTTGTTTGTAAAAAGCTTTTCTAAGGCCTCTGTTGCAGTTTCACTCATTGAACCATAAATCTTCAGAACAACAGACGTAAGTGGTGTAAGAGCAGATAATCCTTCTTCAAGAGCAGCGGCCCAAGCTTCGCGCCACTCCACCGACAATGCAAATGTTACTGTTCTTAAGGTCTTGCTTGCAGCTAAACCTTTACCAATGATAGCAGCCGCATCACGAGGTATGTCTTTTGACACTGTAAGGATAAAATCCAGTAAACTGGTGCTTGCAGCTAACCCATCAAAAAGGACATTGGCTTCTTCTGTTGTCAACCCACGGTTAGAGAAGCTTAGAGTCGTTAAGTGCGAGCAGGATATGAGGAGATCTGAGACAGTTTCCATGTCGTCCTCGTCAAGATGGTCTGAATTGGTCACAGTAAGTTTAACAGGATGCTGCAAAGTTGAGAAGCTTTGGCAGGCCTTCAAAACATCAACAAAGTACCAGCAATTCCAATCTTCTACATCGCGAGGCATGTCACCAGGGTAAATCGAGATCTTCAGTGGAAAAGGTTTGAAAGAACAAAGAGTAACCGCCATTCGTTCAGCATTTCCACTTTCAACAAAGCTATCAATGAAGAAAGTTGCTTCCTGATAACTGATATCGGTCCAGCCGACCCACTGAAAGCTGCACAGCTTCTCGCCAATCTGAGTGAATAGAATGATTGCTTCATCACCAAGCAGACCAGCTACAAATAGAAACACTTGTGGATATTTTCTTACCAAATCATCATACTCGAAATGCTCAAACACGTTAAACTCGTTTTTTCGTAACTTGTGCGCAATATATGATGCAGCCAGGTGCTCTTGAAAAGACTTATGAAGAAAGCAGTATTCATGTTGTGGATTTAATCTCTTCAAACTTTCCTCCTTGTAAAGAAGACCTAGTCCACGAGCTACCAACTTCTCATTTTTCCTTTCCAATTCTTTCAATTCGTCTTCACGAAAACTATGACGATCGTTCAGCAAGCATTTCCAAGCTAGCTTTCCAAGTGCAAGGATGTCCTCTTCAAATTCTTTCTCTAAATCTCTGTCGTCTTCAGAGGCCTTTCGACCGTGTTTTGTACAATATCTTCTCAAAAGGCACCGGACAATGATTTGGTAAAGCTCAGTACGGGAAGATGGGAGTTTTCCTGCATAGTCTTCATAAATAACACACAGGAGAAGTAGATTTAGTGGATTGTTTCGGAGGGCATGTAATAAAGTGTTTTCTTTTATTTCTTCTATGAGTCCCTCTCCTTTTGTACAATGTACTGGACCAACACGCTTAAAATGTTTCCTGATATAATCAAAAGCATCACTTTCAGTGAATCCTTCGATCTGTAAAAGAAAGTCAAAAACAAACTCCTTTCTGACGTCAATTCCTTTCTCTTGTCGACAAGTGGCCAGGAGATAACAAAAAGGCAGAATTCTTCTGTGAAGCAGTTCATCCACGTAATGCTTTGACTTTTCAGGAAGTTCGTCCAGACCGTCCAAAATAATTAAAATTCTCTCCTGGTTATGAATGTCCCTCAAGAAATCCAACAGCTTTTCTGTGGTATTTTCGTCAATATCCTTTGGAAGAAGTTGTTCAATGATGGCTTCCATGATATCTCCATCGATGTCTCGGCATTTTAACAACAGCACAAATTCAAAACTGGGAGACGTAAACGTTGTTGCAGTGCTTTTATTTGCCCATTCATGAGCAAGTTTAAGGCAAAAAGTTGTTTTACCAATTCCGGGACTTCCCTCAACAAGCGTCATGCCATCGTCACCTTTGTTAAGAGCCCTGAAGATGTCATACACGTTCACCTCATCACCTTTTGCTCGAACGCCACCTTTTGCTCTTGAAATTATTTTCAATCTCGTGTAGACATCTTCAAGAGGTAACAGAATAGTGTTGTTCCAAAGAAGCGGCCTTAAGTGAGCGCGTCTATTGTACTCTGCTCTGAGCAACATCTCAACAACTGAGTTGTCGGTACCTACAAAAAAGTGACAATTGTTTCTGTCAGCTGATCCTCAGGTCTTAGTTGCTTAAATTAGGATTTTTGCCAAGACAAGACGAAATTATTAAAAACCCTGAGATAAGAGATTTTTAGTTCCAATTGTTGCACCATTCCCCGTTTGTACACCAACCCACTCCCCTTTCTAAAACCTGCAGTTTTGCTGACTATACATGCCATGCAAAAAGGAAAAAGTTAACTAGATTTTTTCAACTCAAGTTTAATGTCTATTGTAAAGCGAGAACGACGTTTCTCAGTTTGCAAACCATGTTTCGGCATGTCAATCAAATGCCATCGTCAGCTAAAATGACGATACATACGAAAAGAGGTGTTCTACGGACAACGACAGATTAGCAAGTCTAACTTGTTGATTAAGAATACGCATTGCCCACTTAACGTGCATTGCTTCCTCCAGTTTGAGTTTGAAATTAGTGCAGACAGAATCTACAACAGTAAAACAATCCGAGAGGGACGCAGCGTGAAACCCACGGGGGCACCATCTAACTAACAAAAGGGGCCCAAGTTAAGGCCCCTAGTTTGGCGATATTGCACTTCTGTCAACATCAAAAAAAGTTTGTTGTGTTTCAAGGCCTATTTAAGCGGTTTCAACATTTGCTTCAACATGCGTTCAACACAGTTGTTGAACCAAATGTCGGGGGCGTTTGAACAGGTCGTTCAACATTGTTGAAAGGGTAAAAAAAAATGGTGACAGCTTGTTGAAAGTGTGTTGGATCAAATTTCAATTGGTTTAAACTTTCATTCAACATCGATTCAACATTTCCTTTGTTCTTGAAAATGTTGAATGGTATTGAAGCCGTTGAACGCTTTGTTCATCCAACATAAGCCCAACTCCGTTAAATTTTTGTTGAGCTAATGTTGGGTGGATGTTGAAACCGTTTAAACAGGCCTTCAAGCTACACAATCAGGGACTTGCCAGCTTCATGACTTCATGCCAGCTATATTGGTGAGACCACTCGCCACATTTCCACCCGCGTCCGTGAGCACTTGTGCTGGGACACATTTTGAGACACTCGTAAACATCTTGAAAGATTCAGCGGCTTTTCGCACTAATTTTCAACGGCTTCAACTGAAGGGACGAAACATTTTTGCAAACTAAAAAACATCGTTCCCTGTTTGCAATTTATTGTCAGTCTGCAGTTTTCTGGAATGTGTATTACAATGTAATAAAGTACCGGTTAGAAGTGGTTTTCTTGTTACCTTCAGTATTTCTGGCTAAATATCAATTTTTTGCAAGAAGTAATTTTGACAAAAAGTTAGCTAGCATTTTTAACAAGGACTGTTGAGACTAGTAACCATAGCAACCTGACGATCAAGTAGATTTAAATAAACATACAAACTACAATAGCAAATGGCATAAACTGAATGACAAAACTGACATGCACTTCCTTTCCCCAGGCCTACAAGCACAATAGCTTTTGATAGCACTTCCGTAGTTTCTGATCCTTGCTTTAAGGAATTAAAAACCGTACGAATTACCTGTAAGACCTTCACTAGGTGACAGCTTGGGCTGCTTCGGAGTTGAAGTGCGTGTTGTACTTGGAGATAATGGTCTTTTGCCCTTTGCTGAATCCTGCTTCTCAGATGAACCTGGGTGGAAAAAAATACATTGCTGGATGCGTGACTCCTTGCAAAAGACAAATTCGTTTCTGAAAAACCGGTGTGCAAAAAGCTCATCACAGTTTTCGGAGGTTAGTATTCGACTGTCATGACTTTGGCTGGGTGATACTAAGACTAAGAACTCCATTTGTTGAGGACGGTGCCACCTAATACAAAGTTAGTTTTGTCTGGTTTATGGCTAAACAGGAAAAGCAGATATTAGCCAGGGCTATTTGAATCCGAAACGAAAATTGGGGGTGGTCGCTAACCCTTCAGAGAAATCTTTTAAATATGCAGCAATAAGGGACCTTTCCAGAACGAAGCTCAACTACATCTAAAAGCTCTGTCATTACCCCCAATTTTCTTCCACGATTCCCCTAAACCCTTGCAAAATGTCTACTTTTCCAGCAAGGGTAACCTTCCCAAAAATTCATTTAAATTGAGAGGCTCTGTCCATAAGAAATCCAGTTACTCGGAATTTCCTGAGATGTGTAGAGTGCGTGCACACCAACAACAGGAGGTACCTTCCTTAAGCCATCTCAACAACAATTACCAAATGTACTATGCAAGGAAGCGAAAGACAGTGCAATGTTACCATAGTCTATGACCTGATGAGAAGACAATATATTGGGCATTTTCCATTTCACTCTTTAACCCCTAATATCAAAGAACAAATGCTCAAAGTTTCAAAGTTTTATTCTCAAGTTTCGACCACAACTGCTGATTTTTGTGACTGCAGGAGAAAATAGGACTACATACAACTTCTACGTCTATTGCATCATCCAGATCTGATATTTAAAAGTTTGGGCCAGAAATCCTGTTTTCCATACACATACTGTGCTTAATAATTCCTAAAATGGTCAGTTCCTTTTTTAAAGTTCAATCGAAAACATCCATTTCTGAAAATGTTCAACAATGTTATGATCACTACGTACATTAAAACCGGTAAAAATTCCACTTTTCAAATTAATAGGGTGCTAGAACCCAGTCTAGGTGACATGATCAAGAGGGACCTTGTTCATGTTAACATGTTCATCCTAGCAGACATTTAACATTATACGATTGTACCTTGTTGAATCTCCATAACAAGTGAAGGATCCTTCTTGTCCTCAAGGATCGCCATGTCCCTTCCATTCTCCTTACTGGCATTGGCCCCTAAAAGAAGAAACAGGAAAAACCCACTATACCTAGAAACATAGCTACAGCATTTGCATCAATCAACTACTTTTGTTCATGGTAGTAGCACTCAACTTAAAAGCACCTTGTCAGTACCAGAACCTGAAGAAACATCAACACATCCAATAACAATGGAATCTATTCCCCCTGTCATAATTTAGACACAAACTGACGGTATCAATTTACTGGTACACTATTTTACTGTTGAGATCCTAACTCACGCTGCCTGAAAAATCTTGTAATACATGATAGACTTCTTACAGCTAAAGAAAAAAAATGATGGTTTCTTCAATCTATTACTGGGCCCATGTACTAACCACAGTTACGTTATGGTCCTAGCACAATGTACACTGCACTGAAAAATCATCTCAAAAGGAGAAACTTACTTTGCGTAATGCTCAGTATCGTTTCTACAAGTCTCCCACATTGCTCCTCCAACTGTATTTCTGTGCATATTTTCCACAAAGATCTTTAGCCTCTTCAAGCCGTACAACCCTGTCTTTTTCACGAACAGACCTGATTGCCTTGGCCCACTCGTTAGGATCTTCCGAATTCACGACGCTGTAAGAGCCATACGGCAGTTTCTTTAAGGCATCTGCAAGACCTGAGTTACCACTGACAAGCACAGGAAGACCAGCAGACAAAGCTTCAAGCGCTGCCAGTCCAAAGCCCTCCGTTCTTGATGGCATTATAGCAAGATCAACTTCACAAAACAGTTTGGCTAGTTCAGCTCTGCTTTCCTCATAAGAACGCACCCTCAGTTGTTTACGGTCAATGCCATGCTTGCATAACTTTTCTGCTATTTCAGCCTCTTTTCCAGATGGTGCACCGACGAACACAAGCTGGTAAGAACTTTCAGACAACTCGGCAACTGCCTTCACGGCAATGTCATACCCCTTCAGTTCAAAATCTTCATAATCACCACGACCGAACACCAAGACACAAAATGTTCCACTTTCTTCTGTGGCTTGCTTGACATGAGAAAATTCAGAGAAAATGCCTGGGGTGAGCTGGAATACAGCTTGATCCTTTTGACAGTAACGGAGATAATGGGAATATGCATCTGCCAGCTTGGGGCCAATTGTAACAACTTGATCTGCACACTCACACAACTTTATCTCTGCTAGGTGTTTTTTCGCACCTTTGGGGATCGCATCAGTGTACCCTTTGAACATTCCCAGTTCTTCTGGAGCTGTGTGAACAACCTGAAGCCAATTACAGTGGTGACGTTGTTGGATGAGTTGTACTTGTCGGCCAAGGGGCAGTCCATGTCCTATTATCCAATCAATGCAATGGTTTTCAGGTAGAGAGGACAACCAGTCTATGGGCTCAAAACCTATCAGTTCTTTTGCTTCAATGAGGCGGACATTGTGACTAGCAGCAACTCTTTGATCCTCTTCACTGCACTGAGGGAGATACATACTGATTTCCACATTGTGGTGTTTTGCCAACTGGATGGCAAGTTCTCTGTTGATAGTTGACAAGCCTCCTTTTGTAGATCGCCATTCACTACTGAGTAGAGTAACTTTCAGTTTCCTGTTGGAAGCCAAAGTTGACCCACTTTCTAGGCCTTCCTGAGATGTAGAGGCTGACGTACTAGGCAAGGAGGAATCCTAAAATAAACATGTGTTCAATTTAATGAAAGAAATATCACTTTGTGTTAATTCCAGGCAGCTATGAAAACCAGATTCTGAGGAAGCGTAATGTAGTGGTTAGTATGAGTCAAATCTATTGAGCTTGCTAAGTTTTACAAGTATAATTAGATTGAATTTAAGACGGTTGCCTAAATATGGATCATTTAAGTTGAACGTGCCTTCTCAGAACTGAGGGCCTTATCCCAACTCACTCTGATAAAACTAGTAAGATGTTTTAGGTGGGATCAATGTCATCCCAAACTTTCACCAGCATGAGAAAATCAATTCCTTTTCTTCATGATCATGCATAAGAACAAATTAAATGTTCTTTACAGACAGACACACTGTAGATTGAAAATTAGAAGCCTTGTTCCCCTGTCTCAGATAAAATTGCTAGGTTCCTGTTTCTTGGTAAATGCAGTTCAGCTTATTACATATTTTGTTATCTTACGTATCAGAGAGGCATTCACACGAATTTCAATTCAACAGGGGGACTGTTTATTAATAACCATTAGCATATTAATGCCTGGTCCAGAGGGAACTGGGCCCTACTGAGTGTTGCCAGCTTTTAAAAATGTTTAGAAAGCCAAACACAGCTTAGAATTTTATGGGAGCTCAACAAAAGCTACAAAATACAATGTTCTAGCTTCAATAAGATATAAAAAAGTTTGAGAAGTAAATAGAAATCTCTGCACAGTTACTGTTCTATTTAAAGGCCCAAAACTACTAAAAAACTAACCAGCAAAACAAGCCACAACAAATTATCAGTGCAACTGGTTTAAAATCAATGTTGGTAGTCAAATATTGCCAACCTTTGTGCCATCCTAGGTGCTATTTAAGGCACAGAGTCTCAAATAAGACTTGGCAGTACATGGGCTTCCAGGTCTGTAAAGGAGGCACCACGGTGGTTGTATGAAAATAGCAAGATCATTGGTAAAAATATGATTTCTGTTACTGGTTATGTTGAGAGAGTGACCTGAGCAATGCAGCTGTTCTCCAGGTCAATTTTGTTATTGCAATGTACAGAAAAGAAAAAGAGAAAAAAACCCAACTTTTTGGCAGGATTTTAAGCAGTTACAACTGCCAGAGAAAGCATTACATGTATCTCTTGAAGAGTAAAATGATTTTTAAAAGTATTTGTTTTATCATTGGGATAGGGATAAAAAAAATAGGAGTTTTAAAAAAACAGTCTAGAAAACTTATGAAAGATTGTGTGTGGCAAGGATAACCAAGGTTCCCTTGGGGTTAATTTTTGTTTGGTGAGCTGAAAAAGTCATCCAAAAATTAAGGTAGCCAGTCTAAAGGACACAGAAAAGCAGTTATTATCTTTACTTTAAGAAATTGGGTAACTGACATCAGTGACATGGGTGGGGTTACATGTACCAGAAGTATACACACTTGACCTAAGGTTACACCCATTTTGCTTGCGAGTTTTGTAGATCTTGTAGGAAAACTGGGTAACCTTAGTTTGGGGAGGATATCCACTATTAGGTTAGCTTAGGTAAGGTAACCTTAGCTTGAAGAGGGCGAACACCTGCCTTGGCGATGGCTATTGACTAGGAGACTAGATTGCAAAACTCATTGGAGTAACCTTAGCTTTGTTTGACAAAGGTGAACACTTGCCCTTGGGTTAGCTATTGTTTGGGGGATTGTGCACCTCATAGGAGTAATGTCAGTTTAATTTGGGTAGGGTGATCACCAATCCTGAGGAGGGTAAACACCTGCCCTGGGGCTAGCTATTGTTTGGAGAATTGGGCATGTAAGAGGGGTAAGGTTAGCTTAGTCTGGAGAGGGTGAATGCCTGCCCTGGAGTTAGCTCGTGTTTGGGAGATTGGGCACATAACAGGGGTAAGGTTAGCTTAGTCTCGGGAGAAAAAACACCTGCCCTCAGGTTAGCTCGTGTTTGGGGTATTGGGCACATAACAGGGGTAAGGTTGGCTTAGTCTGGGGAGGAAGAACACCTGCCCTGGGGTTAGCTCGTGTTTGGGGGATTATCACGTAACAGGGGTGAGGTTAGCTTAGTCTGGGGAGGAAGAACATCTGCCTTGGGGTTAGCTATGTTTGGGGGATTGGGCAAGTGACAGGGGTAAGGTTAGCTTAGTCTGGGTAGAGGAAATACTTGCCCTGGGGTTAGCTCTTGTTTGGGATATTGGGCACGTAACAGGAGTAAGGTTGGCTTAGTCTGGGGAGGAGACACACCTGCCCTGGGTTAGGTCTTGTTTGGGGGATTGGGTACATAACAGCAGCAAGGTTAACTCGGTCTGGAGAGGGTGAAAAGCTTCCCTGGGGTCAGTTCTTGATTGGGGGATTAAGGACCTCATAGAGATAAGGTTAGCTTAGTTTGGAGAGGTTGAACACCTGTCATGGGGTTAGTGCTTGTTTGTGGAATTGGGACGTCACAGAGGTAAGGTTAGCTTAGTCTGGGGAGGTTGAACACCTTCCCTGGTGTTAGCTCTTGTTTGGGGGATTGGGCACATAAGAGAGGTAAGCTTGGTTGAGTCTGGGGAGGAGGAACACCTGCAATGGGTTTAGCTTGTGTTTGGGGGATTGGGCACGTAACAAGGGTAAGGTTAGCATAGTCTGGTGTGAAAACCTTTAATTTAATGTAATCAAAAGCTTTCGATTCAAGCTTGGTTGAGTCTGGGGAGGAGGAACACCTGCAATGGGTTTAGCTTGTGTTTTGGGGATTGGGCACGTAACAGGGGTAAGGTTGGCATAGTCTGATGTGAAAACCTTCAATTTAATGTAATCAAAAGCTTTGGATTCAATTTCAACAACAGTAACACAACGAAAATACTCAAAGTTTTTGACGAAACAAATCAAGATGGCGACTCAGTCCAGTTCAGTTCTTGTCTCAGCGCATACTCAATAATGTTCGCATGTTGATCTCTCTTGCGGGCTCAAGGTAAGTCATTCAGCAGATTCCACATACTGGGGGCGGGGAAGTGCAGCAATTCGTTTGCTTCTTCTGAGAGTTTCAACCTGTGGAATCCGCTGTTCGGTTTCCTTAAAGTGTTCTTGTGGGTCTGCTAGTGTGACTTCCAGAGGATACAACATATGAATGGAGCGATTTGTGACTCCAGTACTTCTCTGAACGTTTGCAGCTCTGACTCTGCCATTGCTACCGCAGATAACCCCCTTGATAATAGCTAATTTCCAGGAGCTCCATGGAACATTGTCCTCATGGATTAGAACAACATCCCCTACTTTGATGAACCGGTCACGTGACTCTCGTTTCTTGGACTGATATGCATGGCGCTCTCGTAGTGAAGCGAAGTACTCATTCTTAAATTGCTGGACAAAGTGTTCCTACAGCAATGCGCGACGTTTCATGACTTTGCTTAGCTGATTGTGATCATTGAAATCATCGTCGTCCAGCTCGTCTGGATCAACTGTAGGGTGTGACAATGCAGACACATCGTAACCATTGAGCAACATGGAAGGCGTCAGTGGCTCTGGATCATTCATATCATGGGAAACATAAGTGATTGGACGGTCATTTACTACTGCTTGCACCTCTTTGATGAGTATTTGCATCTCAGACAGATCGATTAAGGTGGCCGAATACAGTTTTTTAGTGTACAGGTGTTAGAAGACGTTATTTGGAAACTATGCACTTCTGGACGCCCAAAATTGGTATGGGGTAAGACTAACTAACAAGGAATGTATTTTCGTACGTCTTGTTGAGCTTAGTACCGTTTCCATGGCAATGCAGAGAAATATTAAACGTCCATAAATATTAGGTTTCCTTTATTTTTAGAAGATGTACTCATTAGATTTTTTCCATTTTTTGTATTCAGAAAAACTCACAAAACACCGACACAGTTGCACTACTTTCATGTAATTTTAACAGAGATCTCCTGTAAATATCGATTTTGCATTTAAATGTTTTGTGAAGTTACCCTCTGTTAGATTTAAGTTTCTCTTTGTTGACGAGTTACGCTTTTAGGGAACTATTTTCATGCCAAATGTCACGAAATTCTAATGAGCGGTTCCTAAGAAAACAGTTCATTTCCACGAAAACAACCAGTCACAAATTTTTGGTCAAATGCGCATGCGTGGCGTTAATTGGGTTTCGTGGCAAAGATGAAAGCATGCATAATGTCTTAGTGAATGAATTTTTTTGCTCGGAAAGAAAAGAAAAAGTGTCCAGAAATGAGAAACTTAGTTATTTAAGATCAAAACTTAACTTAATTATCCAATTCATGTGAAATTGAGGGATCACTTTATCGACCGCCGTATTAGCGTACCACAACCCTAGCGCGCGCTTAATAGCATCACTAACAGAATCTGCAAAGCGCGCGCAAAAACTGTGTTCGGCCACCTTAAGGCACAGTGAAGGACTTTCTTGATTGACATCTTCACTACTCCAATCAGACGTTCGTACATACAACCCCAATGTGGTGACTTGGCGGGAATGTGCCTCATCTGGACTGTCTTCAGGGCGAAATGGCGCTGTACTTGCTGATCTTCCACGACTTGAAACAACCTTTGAATTTCCTCATTGCCTTTCAAAAATGTCTTAGCATTGTCACATAACATCAATGATGGAGTTCCATAAACAGCACAGTGGCATCTGAATGCTTGACGGAACTGATCAGTGGTCATGTCATTCACAATCTCCAGGTTAACATTGCGAGTGGTGCTACAGGTGAAGAGGCAAACGTAGCATTTCTGTGTCTTGCTACCATCCTTGACAATAAGATGACCAGTGAAATCGATTCCCTCTGTAGAAAACGGCTTCATCTTATTCAGGCGGAAATCAGGCAAACCAGGTGAAGGGGATAGCTTGAATGGTACACCCACATGGTAACGGCATCTGACACATCTTCGCAGTATCTTTGTCACCTCCCCTCGGGGTGATGACCACCAAAATCTGTTGCATAATGCAATACCTGTCTCTCTAACTCCTGCATGGAGTTGTCTCTCGTGAACTGATCGGACGAGCAGTGTTGTGAACTGAGACCTCTTGCTTATTAGAGTTGGTTCTTTGGCATCTCTATCGAGCATGGCGTGCTCGAGTCTTCCGGGGGCAACTAGAAGGCCACATGGATTAAGCTTCAGATTAAACTGTCGAACGAGGTGGGGACGTGTCTTACGTGTGAACCTTCTTTGCTCCTGCAGCAAGTACTCTCTTTCTTGATGGAAATGCTGTATCTGATGAGCTCGAAGGAGGATGACTTCCGCGTGTGATATTTCTGATGCTGTAGGAACTGGGACTTCCAGCTGGATGACTGATAATGGTTCCTGTGATAAGCGAGTCTTGTCGCGTGTTTCAGGTTGCAAATAAATCTCAGGACATAGGACATGGTGCGAAGCAACAATTCATACGTCTTAAAACACGCGATTTCAATCAGGTTTTGCAGACTGCCGATGCCGGCATCAGATTGCACCGAGCCTTGGTCATAGGCTTGTCCAGCTGCGGCTAAAATAGAGCGGTCTTCCACGAGACCCGTAGTACTCCAAGTAGGCCAAAGAGAATGGTCAGTCAGCCATGGAGGACGTCTCTCCCACAGAGAGGAGTGCTGCAAATCTTCAGAAGTAGAGCTACAGGACAGGATATCTGCAGGGTTGTCTCCTGAACGGACGTGGGACCAACTGGACAAGTCAGTGAGCTTTAAGATTTCCATCTTCCGGTTGCGGGTGAAGACATTGAGTGACTTGTGACTGAACAGCCAATGGAGACAAATTGTGGAGTCTGTCCAGTAGTGTGATGAGATTGAAGGAAAGTCCTTTGCAAAGATCTCTTTAATTGTGACACCGAGCCGAGCACCCAAAACCATGGCAATTAATTCCCACTTGGGGACAGTTTGTGCATGTTTAGATGAAACAATCTTGACCTTGGATGCAATGAACTTGATTTTGTCGTTTTGAACGAAGAAGACACAACAGCCAGCTGCGGTAGTGGGGCATGCATCACAGAAGACATGCATGTCAACAGGCAGTGTCTTGTCAAGGTGTAGATAACGTGGAGTGATGAGCTCAGATGCCTTTTCAATTTCACTGGCAACCCTGTTGTACTCTTGCTGTAGTTCATCGGGGAGAACTGCATCCCAGTCGAATCCCTTATCCTACAGGGACGAGATGAACGCCTTAGCTGGAACGAGAACAGGGGAGATGAAACCAACTGGGTCAAATGTTGATGATGCGGAACTTAGAACTTGTTGCTTGGTGAATGGTACTTCAGGAGGAATGACAATGGGTTTCTGTGGGAACTGCAGAATGTCTTCCTTCGGGTTCCAAATCAGTCCTGATAGTCCTGAAAGTTCCCTTTGAGAACCAGTTTGCATCTTGCTTATGATGGCGGACAGTGCTAGAGAATTAGTGAACCACTGGCGGAGATTCATGTCAGCAGCCTTCATGATATTCCTTGAAAAGTTGTAGTGCTGAATAGCAGAATCTTCATCGTCAGTTCCTGTCAATACATTGTCACAGTACAATTTCTCTTCTAAGGCCCGAATCACAAATTGAATGAATGGATCGTGATCCTGCTCGTACTGGGACAGATGATTATGAAGGGTGGAATTGGGTATGAAAGGGAAACTTGTTCCCCCAAAGAAGACCGACGTGTAGCGGTAAACTTTGATTGGCTTGTTTGGATGTCCATCTTTAAACCAGAGGAAGCGGACATAGTTGCAATCCTCTTCTTTCATCTTGATTCGCATGAAGGCTTTCTCTATGTCAGCAACAAAGGCATACTTGTGTGCTCTGAAGCGATGGACAATGGTGTTGAGTGACTTGAGCAGACAGGGACCTGTATACAAACAAACATTCAGCAACAAGTGACCTGCATTGGCTGCGAAGACAACTCGAAGAGGTGTTGTCTCACTGTCAGGCCCCAGAACGAAGAAGTGGCTGAGATAATGAGCATTACCCTCATTCCAAGGATCTTCTGTTGTAGCAACAGGCTCAACATAATTTTTGTTGATCTGGTCAGCAAGGATGTCTGCATAAGGTTTCCACAGATCCAGTTTAAGCAGCCTTTTCTTGACCTGCTCTAGACGGCTGATAGCAAGGCTCAGTTTTGAAGGGAGTGGCGGGTGATTGTCAAGCCAAGGTAATGGTACAAAGTATGTCCCATCACGGTAATCGGTTTGAGCTTGGAAGCGCTCAAGGAAATCATCTTCTTGACTGGGGTCACTGCGTTCGTCAATCCCCGGGGTTTCGATTCTAAGGAAATCAGCAACTTTGTTGTGGACTTCAAGATCCTTCTCACGAGAACAGTCATACCACTCGCCTCTTGCCTCTTGTGTAATTTCACCATTCTGACCTGAGGTGACAGCAGTCTTGAGAAGTACGGGATTTGACTGACTGTGGCTGGAACTCGTGGTGTTCCTCTGTGAATGGGATGAGTGCAAAGTCTCATTTTGGTTTACTCCATTCTCAGAGTTAAGGCTGTCTTCACTTGAAGGGAGATAAGGTTTGACACTTGATTCACAATCCTGTATGTCCTTGCAAACTGTAGCGCCATGCATAGATCTGAGGAGTCACTGTTGATGCATTGGGCGAGGTTGGCATGAGTGGAGTTGACTGAGTGGTGAAAGCACCATGTAATACAGTGTGATGTAGCTGTTTGCACACTGAACATCTCCATTGTGATTGGCACTGGGTGGCAGCATGGCCACTTTGGAGACAATTAATGCAAAACTGTTTGAATTTACTGTAGTCATTCTATCCTCAACTGAGAGTTTACATTGAAATGTGCTATGCTGAGACCCACATAAGCGACAGGAAACCTTTTTGGGTCCTACAAACTGTCTGAATTTCTTACTTTTGGACTGACCAGAAGAGGTAGTGGCTGCAGAGAGTGCAGTAGCAGTGCTAGGCGGAACTGAAACCTTTGAGGTTGAAGGAATACTTGTCATAATCTGGGGTGAGGAGATGGTGATTTGCCTTTGCTTGGTTGGTTATTCAGATTAATGTAGGCGACTTGCTCAAGCCTTTTAACTTCATTGTGAATCATGTCAATCAGTCTGCTCAAGAGTGGGATTGGCACAAGGATACTCCTTCCAAAACATTGGTTAACAGCTTTTCTGGCAGCTTTTCAAGTAGAATAGGAACATAAAACTCTCCATACCTGGCTGTGGGGAGGTCCAAGGTTTTCAAAGACCTTATGTCACTCATAAGACTGTCATAAAAAGCACGTAATGCTGAGGCTGTGTGCTGAGGTTTGGCCATTCCAACGAGAGCAACACAATGGGCATTCTTGATTGAGGTTTTGTCGCTATAATTGTCCTGCAGTGTTTCCACAAGCAAATCATAGTTGTCTTCGCTCGCCATTATTCCTTCTACTCTTTTCTTAACTTGTTCTGACAACTGCCCCTTGAGAAAGTTGAACTTTGTGACCTTCGAAATGTCCTTGACCTCGTGGACTTAACCATTTTCTCCTGTCTCTATCAAAGATCGTCAACGTAATCTTGGGCAATTTAAGCGCCGAATGCTTGAGTTGTTTGGAGGAGTCAGAGTCAGTGCTAGCAGACGATTTGGTGTCTTGGTTTTAACACAGCAATTTCTCGATTTGCCTCAACAAAGCAGAATGAGAGTCAGATAATGTATCGGCTTCCTCAAAATCGTTATTGGCAGCGCCATCGTCTCCCAATTCAAAGCCTTCTTCTTGTATGACTGGCTGCGCGAGAATTGCCTAGATCTTTTACCCTTGATTCATAAACATTCGCCGCAAGTTGGCTCGTCGTTTCACGGAAATCTTCAGCAAATCTTTTAGTTCATCGACCTTGTCCGGTGAGTCTGCCATGTTGAAGATTGACTCAATCTTCAATCTTCTGAGACTCAATCTCAATCTTCCGGATGATCTTTAGTTCCGAAGACCCAACCATGTGCAAGCTGAGTTGTTGTCACTGTTCCTCGCAGTACGGAGTGAAATTATTAGGTTTCGAGGCTCTGTTTATCCTGGTCACGGCACCAATTTGTGAAAACCTTCAATTTAATGTAATCACAAGCTTTCGATTCAATTTCAACAACAGTAACACAACGAAAATAGTCAGAGTTTTTGACGAAACAGATCAAGATGACGACTCAGTTCTGTTCAGTTCTTGTCTCAGCGCATGCTCAAGAATGTTCGCATGCTGATCTCTCAACAGGGTCAAGGTAAATCATTCAGCAGATTCCACATCTTGGAAGAAGGAACATCTTCCCCGGGGGAAGCTTGTGTTTGGGGGATTGGGCACGTAACCGGGGTAAGGTTAACTTAGTTTGGGGAGGAAGAACACCTGCACTAGGGTTAGCTCTTGTTTGGGGGATTATCACGTAACAACGGTAAAGTTAGCTTAGTTTGGGGATGAGGACCACCTGCCCTAGGGTTAGCTTGCGTTTGGGGGATTATCACGTAACAAGGGTAAGGTTAGCTTAGTCTTGGGAGAGTGAATACCTGCCCTGGAGCAAGCTCTTGTTTGGGGATTGGGCACATAACAGGGGTAACTTTGGTTTAGTCTGGGGAGGAGGAACACCTGCAATGGGTTTCGCTCGTGTTTGGGGGATTGGGCACGTAACAGGGGTAAGGTTAGCATAGTCTGGGGAGGAGGAACACCTTCCCCGGGGGAAGCTTGTGTTTGGGGGATTGGGAACGTAACCGGGGTAAGGTTAACTTAGTCTGGGGAGGAAGAACACCTGCCCTGGGGTTAGCTCTTGTTTGGGGGATTGGGCATCTCACAGCGGTAAGGTTAGCTTAGTCTGGAGAGGTAAAACAACTGCCCTGGAGTTAGCTCTTTTTGGGGGCATTGGGCTCATAACAGGGGTAAGGTTAGCTTAGTCTGAGGAGGTTGAACATCTGCCCTGGTGTTAGCTCTTGCTTGGGGGATTGGGCACATAACAGGGGTAAGTTTGGTTTAGTCTGGGAAGGAGGAACACCTGCAATGGGTTTAGCTCGTGTTTGGGGGATTGGGCACGTAACAGGGGTAAGGTTAGCTTAGTCTGAGGAGGTTGAACACCTGCCCTGGTGTTAGCTCTTGCTTGGGGGATTGGGCACATAACAGGGGTAAGTTTGGTTTAGTCTGGGGAGGAGGAACACCTGCAATGGGTTTAGCGCGTGTTTGAGGGATTGGGCACGTAACAGGGGTAAGGTAAGCTTAGTCTGGGGAGGTTGAACACCTGCCCTGGTGTTAGCTCTTGCTTGGGGGATTGGGCACATAACAGGGGTAAGTTTGGTTTAGTCTGGGGAGGAGGAACACCTGCAATGGGTTTAGCTCGTGTTTGGGGGATTGGGCACGTAACAGGGGTAAGGTTAGATTAGTCTGGGGAGGAATAACACCTTCCTTGGGGTAAGCTCATGTTTGGGGGATTGGGCACATAACAGTGGTAAGGTTGGCTTAGTCTTGGGAGGAGGAACACCTGCAAAGGGGTTAGGTCTTTTTTGGGGTATTGGGTACATAACAGCAGCAAAGTTAACTTAGTCTAGGGTGGGTGAGCACCTGCCCTTGTGTTAGCTCTTGTTTGGGGGATTGGGCACATAACAGGGGTAAGGTTAGCTTAGTCTGGGGAGGGTTAACAACTGCCCTGGTGTTAGCTCTTGCTTTGGGCATTGGGCACCTCACAGGGGTAAGGTTAGCTTAGTCTGGAGAGGTAATTTAACAACTGCCCTGGAGTTAGCTCTTTTTGGGGGCATTGGGCACATAACAGCGGTATGGTTAGCTTAGTCTGGGGAGGGTGAACACCTATCCTGGAGGTAGCTCTTGTTTAGAGGATTGGGTAAGGGTAGCTTAAGCCCAGACGCCAAACTTTTCATGAGCCGAACTTAATTCAAATTAAGGTCAGCCCAAATCGCGCCTTTTGATTCAGATGCCGAACTCAATTAGCCGAACTTAATTTACTTGAAGCAAAACCAATCGAAATGTTAGCGTTTTTTTTTTCTATTTTAATTTGTTTATTTGAAATATGTTATAATAATTTATGCATTAGGTTTGGCTCATGAAAAGTTCGGTGTCTGAATCAAAGCCGTTCCAAAGCCGAAATTCCAGGCTGAGCCAGGCGAGAAGAACAGCTGAGCCGTTCCAAATTGAAACAGCCATTCTCAACTGATTCAGACGCCGAACTTTTCATGTACTTAATTCAAAGTGTCAGGTTCGGCTCATGAAAAGTTCGGCGTCCGAACCGGGCCTTAGTCTGGGAGTGGAGGACACCTGCCCTGAAGTTAGCTCTTGTTTGGGGTATTGGGCATTTCATAGGAGTATGAATAGGTTAGTTTGAGGAGAGTGAATAGCTTCCCTGTGTAAGCTATGGTTTGTGGGATTGGACACTTCATAGGGGTAAAGTTTTCTTAGTTTGAAAGGGGTGAACACCTGCCCTGGGGTTAGGGCTATTGCCTAGCAAGCTATAGGGGTAATGTTAACTTAGTTTGGTAGGGATGGACACCTGCTCTGGGGATGGCTATTGTTTTGGGGATTGGGCACCTCACAGATGTAAGGTTAGCTTAGTTTGTCTTGGGGAGAGATTGTTTGGGTTTTTGGCATCTCATAGGGGTAAGTTGAGCTTAGTTTGAGGAGGGAAACATCTGCACTGGGGTTACATGTAGCTCTTGTTTGGGGTCTTGGGCATTTCATTACGAAATCGCGCCCATTGAAACAAGTCGCCCAATAAAAGTGGGGTACCATGATGCTTTGCGAGCATTGCAAAGCGTGCCGCTGGTGGTGGTATCTTTTGTCTTGCAGCATGCATCCTCAAGAGTGTTCGTTTATTTGTTTGCACAAGAAGAAGGAGTTTACGTAAGGAAACGGTAGCAGCGCCCTTTGAAAGGAACATATTAAAGTTCTAACATCGAATGTGGTTGATTTAGGATCCTTTCAATCAAAATTTTCACTTGGAATTGCAGTATATTGCCGTAAAAACACGCTTCGTTGAATGAAAATTACATTTGTTGATTCCGCCGTGCTGCTCGATTATGCAAATTACTTTCAATTCACTGGAGGCTGTGATTATCTGTTTTCCTTCTTTTTATAGCAATGATAGCATACATAATGCCCATTCTTATTGGGAACTGTCGTTTGTCATCGAATAACCTAAAAATTATCACTTCCTTGATAGCGCAGGGCAATTCTTTATTTATTTTAGTTTAGTCACGCAACTTCTGCTGATGAACCTCGCCTTTCGTTCTATTGTGTTGCGTTATTTTTCTTTGTGTTTCAATGAATAGATGCGTTCTGCGAATTGTCACTTTAAAAATACCATACACAAAAGACTGCTGTGATTGATGTCCAAAATGAAGCTCATTTGCATTTACGAGCGAAGTGTTTCAATGGACGCGATTTCGTAATGCATAGGAGTATGAATAGGTTAGTTTAGGGACAGTAAATAGGTGCACTGGGGTTAGCTACATTAGGTGCGGTTACACTGGCCATTTTACCCTTGGGTAAATGGCTGTTGCCCATGGGGAAGCAACTTTTTGTGTGTAACCGATTTTCCCAGAGTGAAATTGCCTTGGGGAAAGTTCCATGGTTACGTCAAAAAGGACAAAAGAATTTCCCATGACAGTTCCCGAGGTGACTTCTATGGGTTAATAAGAACCCAAAGCGGCTCAACCAATCATGAGAAAGTGAAATGTACCAATCACTAAAAATCACGTGTTGTTTACGTGCTGTGTTCATCATGAGGTCAAATCGTACCTGCTACTGTATTTCAAGCTCGACAACAATCAAAACATGGCTCACTCTTTCCACCAGTGGTCCAGAACCCTACCGTTCAGGGGTCGCTGAAACCAATTTTGTAGTCACGTAAATACCCAAGTTCATCCATGAAGGCGAACAACGAGTCGGCATGTTCTTGAATATAAAACGAAAAACTGCCAGCTCTGGAAGAAGTGTATTTGTTGTCGGCATCGACGTTCTCTTCTTGAAAGAAATTCATGCTGAACTTCTAAACCTACTTGAGATGGAGGTTGTAATAAAAGTGGCAGAATTACTGAAAACATTTCATGATTCGAGTCATTCATGTTTACGTTTGTCAGTGTGTCTCAAATAGGGTAAAGGTTTACTGTTCCCCTTGGGCAATTTATCAGTGTGTAACCGCAAACATGAAATCGGTCAAAAACCAGACTGAACCAACCCAAGCTATTATCCCGAGGGGAGCTTTGGGGAAGAGGTCTAGTGTAACCGCACCTATTGTATGTTTGCACCTCACAGGGGTAAGGTAATAGCTTAGTCTGGGGAGGAATGGACGTGCCTGCCCTGGGGTAGCTCTTGATCACCAGACCAACAATGCATATGCACACACATAGTGTGTCTTGACTGTTTTTTTAAGATGAGCATTACATGCATCTATATCAATTCAATTACCACAGA
>NW_028145713.1:2227500-2240000 GCF_977016875.1 Pavona decussata
CAGATAAGAAACAGCGAAAATTCAAAGATAAAAGATACAAAACAATTTTATAAAACTGCACCCTGATGTAGTATTCTATGGCTGCATTTGGTCCTGCTACTACCTAAGACTTCCGCGTTGCTCCCATATATGGTAAAGGGCTTATTTCATTGGTTTGTCATATGAAGCTGGAGGAACAAGAACAAGATTCTACGCTGGACAAGGAATCAAGGATTAAGGACAAGGAAATAGATATTTGAGGGCATCGAAAGAGAAAAACCCAAGTATAAAATCAAGAACACCCAACCTGGATGTCTTAATCCCAGTCTCATCAAGGCTCTACTCTTTACCGTTTATGAGTCGTTTGCTTTTGTATTTGTTTTTTCTCTCCTTGGGCAGAAGCCTGTGATCTGGATACTAAGGGGCTATTTTCATGGAAGAAGATCCTCGCCAGTAGGAAGATCCTAGAAGGCGGATCAACCTAGCGCCATATGTTTTCTCAGTATTCAGTTTACATGCAAAAAGTTGTACTAATGGCCCTAGCGATAGGATCTTGCTTGCTGAGAGATAGGAAGATCCCAGCACCATGTAAACAAGATTCGCTTGAAAGATCCTAGTAATAGGGACAAAAAAGAACAAGCATGGCTGCAGCCGTGCGTTCAGCTGCTAAGGGCCGACAATTTTTCTTCTTTTCCTTCTCCACTTGGTAAACACTCCGACCGAAATTTCTGCACGTGAAACAATGGAAAAGTTCATCCGCCTTCTAGTATCTTCCTTGTGCTAGGATCCTCCTCCCTCCATGTAAACAGCGCCTTAGCCTTGGAGAAATCTCTTTTCCGAGTAGATGTATTTTTAGAACAGTACATCCTCATAGGACCATCGGACCGCCCTCAGATCAATTATCCAATCAAAGAAAAGAAATGCTAGTTAAATTGTGATACATCATACCTTCTCGCGTGAAAAGTAGTTCTAAAAATAAACTTTATTCGGGGAATTTTTTTATTCGAGGAATTAATACAAAACAAACGACACAGACAGTCATTGGCTCCTGACCTGGGCTGTGATCTGGCTTAAGAGCTATGCCGACGGCGGCTCAAGCTCCTGGCAGGTCCAACAGGAACGGACAGCGAGGCTTTGGGGAAAAGACCAGACAACAGACAGTCTCTGGCTCTTGAGGTTTGGGGTTGGGAATGGGATCAACTACTTCACCCTATAGAAGAACATTACGGAAACCGCTACAATTGGGCTTCAAGCACAGACCTTGTTGAAGCTCTAACCAACCAGCCGACAGGATGACTACTTCTGGCAAAAGCCTTCTGAGGGACGCTAGGAGTGTGAGTGAGAGTTTTCTGAGGTCCAAAGCAAATCATGGAATGTGAGCACCATGAACGAAACAGGTTATTGGAGAGATGAAAAGGCAGCAACTGGACATCATTCGTCCAAATGGACATCATTCGTCCAACTTGTATGGCCTATCTCATGCACAAAAATGACAAGGGATTTTAACACATACTTCCTCTTTTTTTCTCCGCCAAACTGTTTCTATCGATGAAAAGTCAACCTGTTTCCAATCTTCTCACGCTTTTCATGATGGAAAGTCTCCACCCTAAGGTCTGCCCTAAGGTCAGGTCGTCATAAATCCCCACATTTCCCCCTCCTCAATGGCTCGCATTTGTTGCAAAGTCCCGACAAAGTCTTCAATTCTCCCACATATGGCCCGGGGACCCCCTCAGCGAAACCGATGACAAGTGCATAACGTGGGGGCGAAGAAAGCAAAACATCGCTTGAAATCCCACGGAGACTACAAAGGGAAATCCCTTGGAGAGAGAGAGCAGGTTATGGGGATAATTACGAATTTACGCCTCACTGAGGGGCGAAGAAGATGAGAGTGAGTTACGTTTGTATTAAAGAGAAAACTGATCTACGTTATCTGCCACAGGGTAATAGGTTACAAATCAAAGAAATTTCAGTAGACCTGCATCTTTCAAAAGCTCTTATATCACTGGGCCCGTAAATCTTTCAGCATCAGTGTTTTTTAAGTTAGAGCGCATTATTCTGTTGTTCGTTCTTGTGTCGTCTCGACCAACCATGTAACACGTCACAAATGATGCAGATCGCTCCAAAAATTTGTGCAAATTGGCGGCTAAAATTTGACTAGTAAAACTACTTGAATATCTTCACAGCCCAATTTTTCAATATCACGCGCATGGCGAGAAATAAGACTAAGCCCCCAATAAATACTTGGCAAGCTTTGTCGCAAAAAGATACTTCACAGTTCCTGGAGAGGTGGGTAGGAGGGGGGGGGGGGTAACCTAGAAAACTTAGCCCTTCAGAAATGCCTTGTCCACTTTTTCACTGACAAAAGTAGGAAAGATGAAAACATTGGAGCAAGTCGATGAGCTCATGGTGCAATAACTATCGCATATTGCTGACTGGATAAGAGACAATGTACGGCATTTTTGTTCAAATTGAAACCAATTTCTGAAAAACGCATGGCCACCGCAAATTTTCTTTTTGGATTCCGGTAACACTGTGTCACTTGCTAAGATCTCTTTTCGCGGATAGTTCAACACGCGCAAAAATACCTCAGCGTTAGTAGGCACCGTCCTTAACAAATCCTTGTTTCTTGGACCATTCGTTGCAGAGAACGCATGCGCAGTAACAAAAGGCGACACCTTTGCCAAATCTCATGAAACCGTCACTTCATAAAACCCCATTCCGCAAAATGGTAAAGATAATAAACTCAATACTTTCGCTCAACAGCAAAGTTTATTTCTTCCAACTTTACAAAGTACATATTTACACATTGTTTTGAATAAATCAAAAAATATTTGTACCATGAGGCAAAACTAATCTCAACAAATCTCTTTTAGAAATGTTCCTTCCAAATGACGCAGGAGAACGCCACGCCTTACCAGACCATAAATTTACTAATGGTGAATATGATACGGCATAATACAAGTTACATGAATTGAGGAGTATGCAGATAGATTTTGCTTACATGGAGGTTATAGCTAAGACCATCTAAAAACCGAAAACAAGCTTAAATTCAAGTGAATGAATTTAATCAACCCGGCTTCACTCTTTATGTCTTGTCACTGTGGTTCCAAATTTTCAGTCCGTAAATCGAATCCTTAACTATAACCATTCAAGTTCAAAAGCTTTCGAGCTGTACTCCTCGGCCCCCTCCCCTCCCCGTTACCTATTCGTTTGGTACATTGGTGCCAACGTGTTGGTTTGACGTCAGCATTCAAATGAAAGCTACTGAGCTGTTCTTCACTGTAGTACTGTTTATTACGCTGTACAAGGTGGCGGCATCGTTTGAGTCTGGATGAAATCGTGAGGTTAAATCAGTTATATTCAAACATTATATGGCAGAACTTTCCACCTGCACTAATTGCTACGCTGAAAAGTTTTTAGTCTGTCAATAAATCCTATCGTGTCATGTTACAAGAAATCCTGCTCGTTTTTTATTTCTTCACAAAATTAATAATCAAATTGGGCTTCTTACCCACATTTGATGTTATTGAGCAGTACTTTCCTGTAGCAGTGTTTATTAATCTGTACAAGGTTCTGACCTGTTTTTAGTCTGGATAAAATCGTGAGAAGATATCAATTATATACAAAAAACTAGTCTGCTGCTCTTTCGGCTTACACTGTTTGCTGTGTCACACAAGGTGGTCACAACTTTTTTTGTCTGTTGATGAAATCTTGTGGTAAAAAAATGACCAGTACACTCCTTTGGTGCTCTTTGTTTAAAATTTCTTTACAAAAATCAAATTAGGCTTCTTACCCACATTTGATGTTGTGTGCTTTTCGTGGCGAGAGAAAACGGTGATCCACTTTTCCACACTCAAAACATTTTGGCCCTCAATAGCAAAAACATTTCAATAACATTACCTCAACAAATATGAATCTATGCAAACTTGCATAAAAAATAGGAAAACGCTACTCTTGGATAACCACGTTTCCGCGATTTCACGTAGTCAACAATTGCAAAGAACGTTAATAAGCATTATTTGTGGCCCTCTCAGGATGTCGCCATAGCAACGACCAGTGCAATATGACCAGGCAAAGGTCCTTGTTATGGTGACTTTTGGAAGCGTCCCACTGGAGTATGGGTACAAGGGCAAGATCTAGTTCTCACAAGTCACGTGACCAAAGCTCTCCTTCCTTTTGCTGATCAGTATCAAATGATAGCACTCTGGGATAGGAGCTCATGACTAGAAGCCTCTATCTGTATCACTTCCTTGAGTCAATCCTTTTCCGAGTAGATGTATATTTAGAACTGACTTTCGCGCGGAAAGGTATAAAGTATGGAAATTTAATTGTCATTGCTCTTCTTTGATTGGGTATTTGAACTATGGGCGTTCCAAAGGTTAGGTCCCTGAGACACGCTCTAAAAATAGAAATCTACCCGGAAAAGGGTTGATAGTCACACTAATGCTCATAGCATCTGACTCCAACGTGGCTTCCTTTTAAAACAATCAAAACGGATCAAAGGTTGACTCATTGTAGGGCGCACAACGTTTTGACGTCGCTTTAAGCCGAAAGGACTGTTATCTCAGTTACCCACAAGAATTCTACTTGCTTACCTAAATACAGTCTGTGGCAAGAAACAAAAGCTAACAAATGCCTCACTCTTAGGCGAATTGCGCCTGAAAATGCAAATGAAAATTTGATTCCCCATGAAACACCATCTTAATTTACACTACTTGCTGCATATTTCAAACGTTTCCATTTCCATCTCACTAGTGTACTTCAAGGCAACTAAACAACGACACCTCTGAGATCCGCCAAGAGTGTAAGGGCAATGCAGTAACTGAAGACTACAACGAAATCTTTTTTCTCAAAGAAGTATAGTAACATATTGAGTGGACTGACAGAGCGAGAAGTGCTCATCTCGGGAGAGTATTTCAGTACATGCTAGATTTAAATTCCCTTTTCAAAACAAAACGAAAATTTGCGCAAAAGGCCGCTTTCCATTCAACCAAAACAATCCGGAAATTTCGTCTGAGGAATAGCTTCCTACGCAGGTGTTCTTTGGCCGGTCGCGTCACACAATCGTGGAGGGATTGCGTGACGTGACGAGCCAGAGAATGTCTACGTACGAGGCTACGTGAGGAACCGAATGCACAGCAATTTTAACAGTCAAATTTCAGAATTTTCGCTGTAACTCTAACGTTCCGTTCCATTCGTCCCAATCCTACTTGGACCCAGTTTCTCCGACGTATGTTGGTTGTGTTATTTCGGTTTACTTAGAATGGGTTTGTTTTTACGACGATTGCAGTAAACTGAAAATGCCTGAGTGTTCTATGCAACACCTTTTATTTGAATTGATTTCCTTTTTCAAATTTCAAATCGGAACGTTCCGCTAAATGGAAAGCGACCGAAAACACCCAACGCTAACCTAACTTAAACTATTGACAGACAGATTACTGAAAAAGAGCGATGGAAACATAAGACAACGAGTAAAGCTCAAGGAAGTGGACGAAATGCAAGAGGCTGAAAATGCTGTTATTAAACATGTACAAAGATTATCATTTCTAGAAGTCGTCCAGGCCTTGGAAAGAATTGGTTCATCCCAGCATTCCCGTCAAGCAACTTGCGAGTTAAAGAAGTCAAAGATACCGGCTCACATGAAAAAGCTCCATCCGTTTTTGGACGAAAAAGGAATCCTTAGAGTTGGAGGAAGACTTGAAAATGCATTAATCAAGTTTGAAGCAAAACATCCAATTGTTCTCCCTTATCGTCACCATGTTACCGATATGATCATCTCTCAGCATCACCATAAAACTGGTTACCTCGGTCAAGAGTACGTTTTGTCAAGTTTACGTCAATTATATTGGCCAGTAATAAAGGGACGTTTAGCTGTACGTCGAGTCATTAGCAGCTGTTTCCTTTGCAATAAACTTGGTGCCATGCGAGGAGAACAACTGATGGCGGATCTGCCAGAGGAAAGATTGATGTCAGGAGATCTGACATTCTCGCATGTAGGTGTGGACTATTTTGGCCCCCTTTATGTGCGTCAAGCTCGCTCAACTGTGAAGCGCTATGGGTGCCTGTTTTCCTGTCTAGTCACTAGAGCTGCCCATATCGAAGTTGTTCATTCACTCGATACCGATGGCTTCATTAACGCATTGCGAAGATTTATCAATCTGAGAGGAAATCCAACCACCATATGCAGCGACAACGGGACAAATTTTCGCGCTGGAGAGAAAGAGATCCGTGAATCGTTAGAGGTTTGGAATCAACAGTCAATCCACAAATTTCTACGCCAGAGGAAAGTCATATGGAAATTTAATCCACCTTCAGCGTCGCATATGGGAGGTACCTGGGAACGGATCATTCGATACATTCGTAAGATCCTGAGGGCGTTGCTGGGGCAACACGAAATGCTGAGAACTATGATGACCGAGGTTCAAGGGATCTTGAACAGCCGACCCTTGATCCCAGTTAGCAGCGACCCGAAAGACTTCGAGCCACTTACACCAAACCATCTGTTGTTGCTTAGAGCCAATCCAAATTTACCTGTCGGCATTTTCGGCAAGGAAGATGTTTACACCAAGCGCCGTTGGCGCCAAGTGCAGTACATGTCCGATATTTTTTGGATACGCTGGCTTAAGGAGTATTTGCCAACCCTTCAAGAGAGAGTAAAGTGGTTGTCGTTGTTTAGTGATTGGCGATGCGATCTAGTGCTGATCGCAGATGAAAACGTCCACCGCGGAAAATGACCGCTGGCCAGAGTAATCGATGTTTACCACGGAAAGGATGGATATGTCAGATCGCAGAGGTTCGATGGGGCGTTATTTGTATCCGCTGAACGAAGTGAGTGCAGGCGCAAAAGCTGAGAGGGTTGACTCTGCCAGAAGCATGTCGTTTTCTTGTACATCCTTGTCGTTTTCTTGTACATTGATATATTTCTCGGTCATCTCTAAATTTGACAGTTTCATTCTTGGCGGAAGTAAGCATTTACTTTGTCTCTACAGTTTGCGGTCGTTAATTTTAAGGTGAGATTTCACAATTTCTAGAAAAAAGCAAAATCGTTTGTATTCGAAGCCCCCCTTGAAACCCGTGGAGAGTGGACTTAGTACATTTCGCTTCGTGAAAGTCAACAATAGTCACAAAATAAATGCTTTTTCTGGGCTCGAAAGGCCTTTTGGCCTTTTATAACCTTATTTTAAAGACAGTTGTTTCATCACAGTACATAACAAGCTTCCCGTGAGAACTAAATGCCAATTAAATCACCGAAAGATCATTAAACCTGATTAAACTTGTTTACAAGATAAAAATATCGATATCAAGTTTGGTCGTTTCGGAGTATAGAAAAAAAATACGCTTTAATTGAAACATTAAGGTCATTAAGCTTACTTGCTCTAGTCTCTTTTAAGACCGAATCAACAGTTTTTGTTTGGTCTCAGCTGGCAGACGTTTCCTCAATAAATCATTTCTTTGCATGCACTCTTTTATCTCCACACGATCGCCGCTCGTGTAACTTGAATTTCATTCTTGCAGTGATGATTCAAGGCATCACAGCAAAATAAAAGCGTTTTCTAAACAGTCATCATGAGATAAACAAACTTTCCCCGATTTCTAAGCATGTAGGTAAGTTTTCGTGGGTAAATCTCCCAACATGACAATTTCGCGCAACATGACAATTTCACAAACACCCGCCATTTTCATGACATAAGTACGCACACCACCCTAGTTACAAAATGACTCCCCCGGATCGCAGCCATATTGGGCGTGATTTCTGGCAGAGGCTCCCGCCGTCGCCTTCCACGGAATTTTACGCCTGCACTCCCTTTTCTCAGCGGAGCCTCTGCGGAGGAGAGAGTGTCAGATCTGCCAAGGTTGAAACGAGTTCGACAATTCTCATTAGACCGGTGACAAAACTATGCTTCCTCGAAGGAGATAAAGTGCGTTAATTCAAGTAGCTGAACTTTGAGCAAAGAACTTGTTTCTTCAGAAATAAAAAGGTTCAAAAACACTAACAATTCTAGTAAAAAAAACGACTTAATTAAACGCTCGTGTCAAATTAGCGACGCTATAACGAACTCTTAGACTTAAGTAGTTCATTGGGGCCGGTGTGTAGCCACGAGATTAAAATTTGTTTTTCCTATTGTTTTGCTATCAATGCAAATATTTGTCATCACGTTTTAGTTTAGCCTTTGGAATTTAGTTTATATGCGCATTTTTTCTAGCAAGTTAGTTTCTCGGCGTCGCGTTACGTAATCGTTTATTGTTTAGTTTGTAACTTCGTTAGGCCTATTCTTTTCGTTTTAAAATTAATTGGTATAAAAGTTTTGTATTCCGCCCTTGTAAGCAGTTGTTGTTTATCCGGAGTTGCCGTACAGATCTTGTAAGTAGTTATATTTTCGCTTGTGAATTTTTGGTTTGATTTCTTGTTCGATTGTTGTACGTTCACTTTTTCTGTTCGCGTTTATTAACTCTGTATTTTTTTTTTTTTTTTTTCGTTACATTTGTTATAGTGAATCGCGTAAAGTATTAAAGTGTGCATTCGACGGTACTTGGAGTGTCCATTACAAGTGTATTATCGTTTGACTCACGATGTAGTCATCTGAAAGTGACTACATCGTGAGACAAACGATAACTTATTGGGATTGTCTCTACCACGATGAACAACAATAACCTCTTACTCGACATATATATCTGAGCTGATTTTCAAAAAGGTGGCTACAGAAATTGAGCACATTTTGAGACTTTCCAAGCTGAAGGAATATGCTAGTCATTAACAATACTTCAGTTACGGTTCATCACAAGAAAGTAAGGTCAGGAAATACTATGCAAGAGAAAAGAGGGGCTTTTCTTTGGAATTAGACGTGACATTGACACCTGAGTGAAATGAGACGTGACCTGTGATCCGACTAAACAAGTGTGTCACTTGGCAATTTAATATTAACGGCGCCAACGCATCTTAAATCTCAACCAAAACCCGGTCTTTAAGCTCTCAAGACTAGCCTTCCACAAAAGAATCGGCTTAATCGGGGCAAGACAGCATTTTAAATTGATTTTCCGTCTTAATTTTAAATTCAAGACGTAATGAAAATCACGCCGAACGAACATCTGGAAATTATTTATGACATTGAGTCCGGAAATCCGACCAAAATCGCACTTCACGACTAATCGATGACTAGCCTAACAACGCTACAGTTAATGATAACGGCGAAAAATAATAGAATAGCTTTTCAAACTCACGCTTCTTGAAGAGAAAATCCTTGCCCATTCTTGCTAGTGTTTTCCATATCAGCTTACGTCCCGGATGTTGAAATCAACATTTGAAAAGGGAAGGGTTAGCGCCCTTTTCTACCACAAAAATTTACTAAGTCTTTGGCTGGCTAAAAAATCCGCGGAAATTTCACGTTGCCCGAAAAGAAATCATCCCTAAGACCTACTTTTTAAAGCCAAAGACTGTCACCTCCTCAAGCAAAGCACTGTTGGAAATTCAATAGGAAACGCTAAAAAAAAAAAAAATTTCTTAAGAAAAGTTAACAAAAACGTCAATTTCTGTAGCCACCTTCTGGAAAATCAGCTCAGATATAAGTTCAGTAATTGTTTATAATAGCACATTCCTAATTATAGTTACTACTTGAATTTTCTTTTTCCACAATTACTGTGTAACCTAAATACAGTAAACAACCTGGCGCATATAAGAACTTACCTATGATTTTGGGTTTCAGGCTGATCAAGTTCTTATTTACGGGGTGCTTAGTGAGAAATCGGCCTGAAAATGTTCTTAAAAAAATTGTTTCAGAAATACTATACATGATACTTAAGACACCCAGGTTACTGTTAGCAAAATGGTGTAAGCTGTTATAGTTCCACAGTCCCATCCTTCCTGTCAGGTACTCGGTATAGCTCTTAGAGTTTGTATGGTCCAGCGCACCATTGATAGTACTTTAATATGGGTTACTGTATTGCTTTCTTATTCTGGCATCCTCTTTCTTTTTTTAGAGAACAAGTTTTCTTTATCAGGCTGAACTGGTTCTGATATACAGTCGAACCTGTATATAACGGCCACCTTCGGGACTTGAGTAACTGGCCGCTTAATACAGGTGGCCGCTTAATACAGGATCACTAAAAATACTCACTGGGCGTGGTCTGATGTCAATTTTAATGACGTATCATACAAAAACACTTCATGCAAGGAAACAAAAGGACAATTAACACTCTTTCAAGTGATCAATACTTTAAACATAGTTCATTGCCAACTTGTAACTTAACGGTCTAATATACGTAACATTGTGTAAAAGTACTATACAATAAATTGGCCTCTACTCTTCTAAGGTATACAGTGCTCTATTTCTATGACTTACAGTTCACAACAAAATATCTCACTCCGTCACTTCATAATTGTTACGCTCACTGTTCAATGTCACATGGCTGAAGAGCAAGTTTAATTAAAGAGGAATTTCTTGCTAAAGAGTCAAGCATATTCAAAACAAACTTTTTTAGCGTTCGTGATATGGTACTATTCTTCAGCATATTGCGGACGTCTGAAAAGCGTTAACTATATTAAACGGCCGAGTATCAGCTTACAGTAGCTTTGTACATGTTATTTCTTTATAGTGATGCTGGATCGCATTTTACACACGATAAAATACCGCATAAAATAACATATGGCCCAGTTTCCGTTCAAGCTTGGCCGCTTAATACAGGTAAAAATAACAAAGAAAGACAAACATGGGACTGCTACAGGGTGGCCGCGGCCACTTAATAGAGGTGGCCGCCTAATACAGGTAACAAATGCAGCATTTGTATGAGCAAACAATCGGGACTTTGAAAACTGGCCGCTTAATAGAGGGTGGCCGCTTAATACAGGGCCGTTATATACAGGTTCGACTGTATATGGTGCTTTATTGGCCAACTTTCAGTCTGATGTTCTTAATCCACTTGCTCTTATATGCGGGTGTTTAATGTACCTTGACACTTAAAGTTATTCATTCAAATTGATCACTCTTATTCATTGATGCTTCGCTTAATTCTCATTTACAAACAAAAGAGAGAATGCAATTAGAAACGAACTAATACGTTTTAAGTATAATAAAAAATAAAAAATAAAAAGTACGATACAAGTCAGCATCACTCAAATGAGTAGAACATGAAAAAAAATCGAAGCAAATTTGGTTACAACATTGATATATTTACATAAACAGATAGAAATATATGTACACGATATTATGCTACGAAACTACTGCGAATTTCACGCCCTCTTGCACCTATATCAAGTCTCCTTTTTCAATACCCAGCGTTAGTTACTGACCAACGAGGCTGAAACTCTTGCACCCATTTGAGTTAACTAAATTTCTAATATTTCATTGTTGTTAGAACAGGTGGCGAAACAAAAGGCAGCAAAGTCACTGACTAACAACCAAAACGTTTTTCCGCCCTACCAGCCCAATTGCATTGTTTTCACTAGCGATGGAAGCGCTGGCGTACAAGCTGAACATATTGCGTAGACACAAGACTCCCTGCGCATGCGTTTCAAAAAGTTTGCATGAACTCTTGGGATTGCGTCGCTAGTGAAAACCAGACAGAAACCTGTGTGATGTTGCAAATTGGACAACTGAGTACACAATCAGTGTGAAAATGTGTTTCATGCAAATTGAAAAAACTCGCTATCAAAAGGTTTAATAAAAAAGTCAAAAACACCACTGTTGTACCACGGACTACTACATCGAAGGGCAAGCCTAAAAGAGACCTTTTCTACATATTTAATCTTTTCTACACAGCGCAAGCTGTCTAACGGTGGACGCCTGAGAACTTTCAGACCTGGCTCAGACTGGCCCTGGGGCCCGTTTCTCGAAAATTCGGGTAACTTACCGGGCCAGATAAGTATATTTTTAAATGTTTTTTCGCCGATTGCAGACATGGTACTTGGCCAATGTTTTCATAGAATTATAAGATTTTAAAATGTAGTATTCAAAGATAACAAGAATTGACTTTTGTTAAGAGATATTTATCACCAGACACTTATCGGGCGCGATACTTTCCAGAAACGGCCTCAAGGACCGGCGAAAAATATTGGTGCCGGCCAGGCCTGGATGTGGCCAAAATAGATTCCTTTGTGAAAGGACACAATGCCATTTTTTTTCCGACAAAAATATCGACTTTGTAATCTGTTCTAAGTTCTTCTTTACCATAAAACCGATAATTTCACCAAGGCTGGGGAGACAGATAAAAATATTACGCCCTATCTAAGAGAATGCGAAGAGCGCATCATCTTAAGTCAGCCGCTCCTACAGTTCACGTTCGACTGAGTTGTCACAGATTTCTTCAAAACTAAACTAACGGAAATTTCCAAATCCTTTCATTGTACGAAAAGGAAGCCATGCCTAGTCTTTCAGCAAACAGTCGCCCATTAATAAAGGTAAAAATGAAAACATCATTGATGATTTTCTGAATTGTCCCACAATAATCTGTCAAGAAATAGAAAATGTGTTGTACAAAGATAGGCATGATTCGTTAACCAATTCATGTCCCACCGCTATTCATTTAAA
>NW_028145713.1:2245000-2273340 GCF_977016875.1 Pavona decussata
ACCTGGTCTTCCATTATTGATAAAAGCGGAGAATCGATCACAACCAAGGGGTTTGAAGGAAAATTGTGGCCCATAGATTTTAGACACTTGCACAAAGGGGGCAAGATCTGAAATGTCAAGCTCTTCACGATATCGCGTCGGTAACTGAGCGAAAACATCTCTTCCGTGAACAACTTTCTCTATCACTAATCTCTGCTCTGCCTTCCAACTTTTCACTTCGGGAAATGACGAGAGATTTCTATCTAAAGCTTCGGGAAGGTCACTTTCGAAACCGGGCTCAGACATAAATAGGATTACTCACCTTACCTGCGCGAAATCTGTGTGCGTGGCTGTTTGCAGCCGGCCGGCCGCCCGTTCGGCATACTTGTCCAGCCTGTGCAGGAGAAATTCCCACGTCCGATAAAGCTGGAGCGAACCGGTATTTCTGCTGACACAGCTGGAACGAAAATGGCTTAGTTGCACGGACTCAAAAATTATGGTACTCTGGAGTTACGAATTTACCTTTGATTAGTCCACAGTCTGATTTTCTAGGTTGATGCTTTTACAGGTTGGTCTACAGACATGCTAAATTTCGAGATTTCTTCGGTTTCATGGGCCTCTTTTCAGTGGTATTTCTCGTCCGAGGGAAACTCTCCTGCACGAGGCGTACAAGTAATGACGAACAGGGCCCAGTTGCTCGAAGCATGGTTAGCGCTAACCCGGGTTAAATACCATGACAACCTATAGGTTTTAATACCTCTTAAACAATGGTTAGCGTTAACCATGCTTCGAGCAACTCAGCCCGGGCGATCAACAGTTTGCTGGTAAACACCTTCGAATAAGAAAGTCACGAAAGTAACACGAAAAAGGCTGGACTCTGATTGGGCACAAAAATATCACAGACAAGGATTTTAATGGGTTTCGGAACTGGTCGGTTAAGAGTAGAATCCCAGGGGCTCGCTCTTTCGTTCTTGTAAACTTAGCCGCTTCGACTTCCTTTTGACCCAACTATCTGCCCCTAGGTCTCCGAGGATGGGGAGAAGGCGGTTAATGATGAAACTAATCAATGAAATAAGAAAGCAGTGGATCATTGAAACACTGAGGTTAGGTTACTGACTCGGAGCATGAATTATTGAACCAGCAAAGCACTATAAAAGTAACAAACAAAGACAAACCACCACAAAGAAACAAATAACGCATTTTTTTACCAATTCTCTTTCTCAGCTCTTGTAATTCTTCAACTGTAAAGAAATAGTAAAATCAACAATCAGGCGAATCGATGGAACAAATAATACGGTAAATCAATGAACCGGCGGCCGCAGGTCGCCGATTCGGCATTGACTCCCGATGAGTGATTTACGTGCACGAAGTCGCATTATTCTCACGTCCGGAGCCGTTTGAGAAAAATTACAACACTTCTTGATCAGAACACGAAGCAAAGCTGAGTTCTGTTTGTTTGTTTGTTTGTTTGTTTGTTTACTAAGGGGCAAAAAATGTTAGGAACCATATGAAACTGGGTTTTGTTCGAGATCGCGCAGTTCTCCTGTACTAGAACAAATCAGAGTCCTGTGAGCCATCCATTAATAAAAACGATTATTGATGAACAAGTTAAATTTTAGATCATTGGCAGCCGGAATCTGTGACGATAGGCTGAGTCGTTAAAAAGCAAATTGTCACATTACACGTGTGTGAACATCAATTGAAATAGAAAAATCTAGTTAGCTGACAAGAATAGCAGTTTGTAGCTGCCACCACATTCATCGCTGATGTAATCACAACAGCAGGTACAGCCTGACTAACACATTATAGATTACCTGTGGTTACAAAAGTTCACATTTCACCCAAGGAAATGGCAGATTTACCTGGAGAAAGCGGTTTGTAAGTGTAACTGATTTCCCCCCACCCTTACCCCCTCCCCCAAAAAATAATAAAAAAATAAAACACCTTGTTGTACTTTTTTAATGCCACGCTGCCATGCACTCATCAAATGAGACCTCTACAAAAAAGTGATGCAAGTATCAGACACTGACGGAGTCATAGCTATTTTTGCTTTTAAATAATTGGTCTTCTTTATCTATATTTTATATTTACAGATTTAATATAACTACTCCCAGTTTTCGAATTTGTACTGAAAAATAAAACTTCCTTGGTGAGAGTTTTGGAAACAATTTCCAGAGCGTAACAATCGCAGAACCACAGGAAAACATAATTACACATTTACTAATTGAAGGAGGCCTAATAGACCAACTGAGTGCGAATATGCATGGACTGAACGCGTAATATGTTGTCATATCTGATCGAAACCTTTACGTGGACAACTGGAAAGTGTTCAAAATTTATCATCTCCTGTTCACACTGGAATGTAAAATTTTCGTGATGATTACGTCCTCAACGGGGAGAACTCAGTGAAAACTTGAAGTACCAAAACATCATTAAACAACCCAGGTCTTCAAGAAACAAGTAGTTGAACGTCTGGATCAAAGAACTGGCTAAACCCGCAGCTCTCCCCAAAAAAATATAGTGGAAATGAAATCAGGAGGTTTGTACGGCGCAACATTGCTCGTTTATGAGCTACTATGAAATGAACACTTTTGTATACTAAGATTTTTAGATAACATTATATAGTGCTTACTACCCTAATAACAAACAAACTGAACCTCAGCAGATCGATCTAAACTGAAACAACTTTCTTACCAACATGTTTGTCCACCTGCATACAATCATCACCAGCAGAGAAATAAGCAAAAGCCTCAAAATCGTTGCTGTCAAGAAAGAGTACATCAGATCCCCATCTGTAAACCAAACGAAGACTGACAACCTCCCCAGCCTTTGAAGCAGAAGTGCGTAATGCAAGACGACACTGGGTTACTGGAGACCATCTCAAATCTAGTGCTTCTCCACTCAGTTCTCGTTCGAGTACGGCCAGTACCTCTGTGAGTTTTTCCTTTTGTGCTGAGCAAAGGATCACCCGAAGATTGTCCAAATCTTTGTCTTTCAGCTTTACCGCCGCAACGCCAACGAAACGGGCAATACAACTATCAAAAGCTTCCTCGCCATACGCATTAAGTAAGATAGCTGATCGGAATGCTCCTTTCTCACAAATTCGTCCATCGAAATGGACACGTGCAACTGCATAAAGTTGTAGCTCATCCTCCGATTCTTTCCTAATTTCGAAGTACTGAGAGAATGTCTCATGGGGCCTGTCGTATTGCAAATCAACATTATTATTCTCCCTGTCACAAAGCACGGGAGCATTTGTTGAGTCAGTGAGCTCGAATCTCACTAGTTTTGATGGACTAAACTTGGAAAAATTAATCACACTCAACGAAACGTTGGAAAAATCGCGCATGAAGACTTCATCGGTGATGTCCACTGGTACATCATCTGACATAATTTCCGTCAGGCGGCGTGAAAACAGCTCTAATCTCTTATGCAACCTAACGTCTTGCTCGTAGTGTTGGAAAAAGTGCTTTAAAAATTCCAGCATGACGAGAATCCCCAAACCTTCTCTCCACTTCACAATTTCTGAAGTAGGCGTCTTGCCACAGTTTTCCATGCACAACAGAGCAAGAATTTCGCACAATGCACATACAAGGTGTCGGATCTTGTTGCTTTGTTCAGCTTCTCGCACCTTTGACAAAAACTGTTCTATCTTTTGCTCGGAGAGCCCTCTTAAGCCATTTTGTACTTCTGAAATTCCCTTATCAACAAAGATTTCTTTAATGCTTTGAATGAGATGAGGAATAACGGTTAGGAAAATCTTAATGATAGATTCTTCAGATGATGAGCATAACTGTTGGTATTTCCATGTAATATCTTTGGGTATTGCACGGTGAATCTCCAGATAAACTGCATGGTTTTTGGCTGAAGCTGCTCTTTCAACCCCCGACTCACAACCTTCCAACTGGATGCAACAATCTCTCACCACTGTCTTGCAGAGAGTTGAAATTCTAAAGGCGAAATGCTTCATGAACTCAGCATTCTTGCAGTGAATGATCTTGGTTGACAATTCTCTCACGTGTCTGATGTGCATCTGGCCTCTTTGTGTTACTTTGCAACCTAATGATCAATGTTGGATATAATGTTGATACAGTGTTTTTAAGAAGTGTAACGGGTACAACAGTCGAAATTTAAAGTTTTAAAAATAAAGATTGTCATTTCTTTCGTTCTAGAAACTCTTTACCATCTGTTTTTAAAATTAGAGCGGTGGCAGCGTAGATTAAAGCGCTCAGTGAGCGAACTCGTAAATTGAACAGGTGAATGAAACGATATTTCGGATATAATTATTATGTCTAAAGTTATTTGCTTTTTAGATTTTCACACCTTCAGTATGAGCAGCAGTTGTTCGCCAATGTAGCAAAGGAAACCTCTGTGGTCGGCCTTATCAGCGGTTCAATAGATCCGCGTCGTTACGTTTTTTTTTTAAACCTTTGGAAAGTCATCGGGCTTGCAATCAGTACGTTCCAGAATCGACTCCCGCAGGTTCATTTTTTCCCTTATTTGCTTTTTTCTTTCAGACTGAGACGTAATATTTTACCGCATTTACCGTACTGAAAACAACATGATCCGTAGTGTGACGTTTTCCATTCCAGTATTTAAAAATCCACGTAAAGTCCGCACTTTGACTTAATCGTTTGGGACAAAATCATGTTTATAATCACTTTCGAATCTCCTCCCTTTTATGGGTAAGGATGCCATTTTCACTAGCACCGCATTACTTTGGTTGAGGGGAATTAGTTTTCGAAAACAATCGATTATGTTAATCGAGATGAATGTGACAGCATCAGTCCGATCATCAAATTTTATCCGCCGGCCAAGCTTCTTCCATTTCTCTTGGCTGGGGGCAGGGGAGGGGGGTGCAGATAACTAATGTTTACGTTTATGTAAGAGAACAGTTTCCCCCAACCGTGGCTAACCTTCTTGTTTCAAGTCTCCAAGAACTTTTCCGAGAGTTGCACGATCTTCTTCAACGTTATGCTCCTTCCAGTGTTGCAAAATTGTTTCGAGTTGGCTCTCCTCGTCTTTCCAATTCTTCATGACTACGTCATTCATTAACTCATCGGGCGCCTTAAGCAATTTAGCAATGGGTTTAACGTTAAAGATGGCTCTCTCTACACTCAGTAGGCTTCTCACGTAGCCACACAGATCTGTGATGAAAACATAGAGCTGGTAAACTGCCAGCACCGTGCAAATTAAAATGCATAGCTGTCCATATTGGGGCTGTTATTTCTATTGCTTTTTATAGCAGGACATACTCGACAGGTCTCTTTTTTGCACTAATCGACGGCATTTGTCTATGGTGACCGTCGATACTCTTATAGTCCATAAAATGACGTTGTAAAATGTTCAAACCTCCAGTGGAACCACAATAGCTGATGGAAAGAGTACGATTGGAATTGACTTAATTTTTGATAAAGCGTGCGCATTACATCTGACGTCATTTTTGTTGCCTTCCTCTCAGTTATAAACAATAGCTACGAGCCAATCAGCACGCGGGATATTTGACTGTTATTGTAAAATGAGATAAAACGAGGTATCTATGTAACCATGTATATCAATTTTTAGAGCCTCAAAACGTCTTGAGCGTCAGTGAGAAATTTCCTTAACCACATCAATAACATGCACCATGAGTAAACGCTGACTAAGTTAATTATTCAGAACTCACTTTCGTCGCTGAAATGTATTTTTCTGGTGTGTCCATACACTCCTTGTACACTGATCGTCCCACAAAGAATTCTAACATCTTTAGTCCATTTCAGTGGGAGTTTGATGACTTTTCCCGCGTTCCACCAATCATGAGAATGTACTGGAAACTCAATGACCCCTCCATGATTGTCTGCCAGATTGTAGTCTTCCCCAAGACGAACAGAAACCTTCAGGCTTTCACTGTTGTATATGCGTTTTTCTTCTTGCTCGTTAATGGGACGTACATGTAGTTCTTTGAATCCTTCGGCTTTGAGTTCCACCAAAGATGAAGTCTGATCTTCTTTGTAGAACTGTTCGTTAAATACGTCTTGGCTTACGAACAATAATGCAAGTTGTTCATGCACTTGATCTTTGTTCAACAACACTGACAATGTGTAATTAAATGCCAACAAATTCATCCTCGATACAAGCTCTTTGCTGCGGATCCAGGTCAACTTCAACAACATTACAATAAGTGAGAAATGTCCGATTTCAATGGTCACTTCTGAATTTGTCTCATCAACTTTTGATTTGTCTGTGATGTCACACCAGGTAATGTTTTCATCGCTCGTCTCTGTACCATGCAAAATGAGCATGTTTTCTTTTGGGACATTCTCGATTTTCAACTTGGTTACCAACGTTATAGGTTTCTTGAAAACATGGCCTTTGGGATGAAGATTGATTATAGGCGCACCGAACATCACATCATTTTCAAGATCCTTCTGCACTATTAAACCATAGTACTCAGAGGGATCCTCTGACGTGATATTTACAGACAGAGAATTGTCCACAGCTCCAGGAGGAAACACCAGTTTGAAATCCTCACCGAAAACCACAGCACCTTCTCTGGTAATTATCTCGGATAAGATGTTCTTGTTCGTCGACGGTGAGTTGCCCTTGATGCTCACGGGTGTGTCATCTTTGGTTAAAAGAAACAGAAATATACCATTAGAAGTTGACCACTGGTGATAAGAATCCTTGGCTGAACAATGACCTCACCACAGACGTCTACTTGAAATAGGTCTCTTTAAAAAATTAATATTTGAAACCTATTATTCCTGCTTTTTATGTAACATTTCGTATTGGTTATTTACCATTTCTTCATTAAATTTTGTTTCTTGATAGACTTTTAGATACCGTATTTATTCGATTAACCGCCCTGGGCGCTTATTTAATTTTGAGCCCACGAGGGTGGACGCTTATTCGAAGTGGGCACTTACTCGAGGGTGAGCATTTATCATTTTACCAGCATTTCAGCAAGCGCGGAAATTTTTAAATAATAACAAAACAAGGGATAACAAGTTAATTTCGCTCAACAAGACAAAACAAAGTGCAAAAGCTGACATAAACAAGCAATAAACACTACAAAAGTTCATTGACTATCGTATCTAAAACCAATTTTGGAACACAACTGGCGCTCCTCAGAGCTCATAATAAAAAACAAACAAACAGTGAGTCATAGACAGGAATTGAGCCTATGACTCTTTTATCAATGTTCAATTTACAGCCTCTGGCTAATGGGTTTCAATCTGTTAAAAAAATCTTGACCTTAACCTCCACAGTTTCAGTGCACAATGAGCCAACCTTTGTGATATAAATACTGAAACGTAATCAGTCGGCCTCATTGCCCGATGAAGACTAGCAGTTAGCAGTTGAAACGTCGCAATCTTCAAGTTAAGTCACTACATTGTGAGTCAAACAATTATTTTATTTATGATGATGACAAAAAATATTATTATTATACATTCTACCACGATGACCAATTTGTTTTCATTGTTTAAAAATTAGATTCAGCAATTTAAACAAGGTTGTACTCTGTGGTTTCATTCCCCCTTTCCTGAGTGATACATTTTCAATTCTGCATCTATCATTGATATCTCTTTCAAGGGAGCAACCTTAAAAATCAAAATTTTCAGTGGAGAAATAGAAACCCCCTAGCCTCCTTTTTTCCTAGGGCCTAAGAGGTTTAAATGATTGAGAGGAAACACAAGAATTTTGTTAGGCAAATGTAACCCTATATCCATATGCAGTTGACTGTAGCAAGACGTGTCTCGCTTCAGCCTCAATTTGCTCGAGAAAGTATTTTGATTCATGGCTGTTAACCCTCCCTGAAAAAAGCTTCACAATACTTACCTTCATGGTCATCTGTTGCAAGTCTAGGTTTCTTTGAAACTGGAGTATCACTTGGATATAACGGTCTTTTGCCCTTTTCTGTGGCTTGACTCTCTGGTGAAGTGGATTAAAAAATAAGTATCAGCCATTTCAACACTAAAGACTGGTTATCTGTCCAGGAAGGAATCATGACGGGAAAATGGGGCAGTTATAATTTTGGGCAGATGACTTAAAGAATACAGCAGTTTCCAATTACCAATTAAGTAATTACTCTGGCCAATCGCAACAGATGTAAACAACACAAGGAGTGAATCAGAACTCTAAGCAAATACATGTACTTGGCGCCAAGCGCGGGAAAATGTGTGCGGCGAAAACATGACTGGTTTTGGTTTGGATTCCCATTGGTTGAGAAAGTGATAGAGTTTTGTTAACCAGTCACAGAATGAAGTAAAGCAAAACCAAAGCAAATGCGAAATTACTTTTGACACTCAATTGAAAATCGCTCAGTATATAAACTCTGTTCCTGTATCAAAGTACAATTAACTAAGCTTTCTCTAAGAATGTTTCACCCAACTTTGTCTTGCGAGAAATTAGTGATGCGTGTAACACCTTACAATGGGATTCTGACATAAACATTGTTTTTTTCCTTTTACAAAAAAAAAAACAGTTCAACCATAGTCCCATACTTTAGCAATAACATGCGATTAGGCATGCGATTAGACACTTGATTTGAGTAGACTCAACTGGAACCAAAATAAGATCAGTTGAAAACAACCAAACTGGAGGCTTCGGTGCACATGAAGCCACACAAGTTTACCCTATCAATGGTTTTCAATGATAATACCATCTATACCTTTGTGAAGAATCCCAGCCTGTGTGTGTTCCTGATAGGCCTGGGAAACCATTGGGGTTATCGAGTCTTTGCCTTTCATCAATGAATCTTGCTTATCTTCTTTGTCCCCTGTCAGACAAATAAAAACCATCTTGTCACAACTCTCATGATACTTTCAGATTTCCTAGTATTTTACCATCAAGTACTTCTTTTTGTGGGGCAGGAGGAAGGATGTCACTTCAAGTTTGCTGAATAGGAAAAAAGATGTGCCATCTGAAGGCTTCTCTACATGTACCTTATATTCCCAATAATTTAAATTATAACCCTTCCCCCTGCAATTTAGGGTGTTTAATTATGAGGATATACAGATGGAGAGCCAATGATACACACAATTAAAGCACATGTTTTGTTCCATTTAAATAGTTCTTTTCTCACAAAATTTATTCAGAATCAGGGATTACTGTACATGTTATTGTACTTGTTTGACCAGACAGGTCTTTTTCTTGTATCTTAAATGTCAATCTGACCGAGCTAAATAAATCTCACTTTTAGACCTGCAGAGGGCATAACTAGCTGTTAAGTTTTAATAATGTAATAATTTAATAATGTACATTTAATAAACAAATTTACTGTTTTTAATAGGGCTAAATGTAATTTAGGCAAGGTTAAACTCAAGAAAATGCTAACCAGCGATCTACTCCTTTAATCTACGTGGGACGGTCCATAGGTTTTGCAGAGCCTCAGTAACTTTACAGCTCAACCTATCGATGTCAACCATTTTGTTCGTGTTGTGCTGCGCGCACAATTTCAGAAAAAAGCTTTGCTCCCGTCCCTCCCCTCCCTCTAGGTAAGAATTGGTAAGTATTTAATTTTCCACTGAGTATTCAGTACGACGGTGCCTGGGTGGTTGCCGCTCACAGGGTTGTCATGGTTACGTTTCGCGCTTGCTTGCGGCTCCCACACAGACCTTGCAGTTACCTTCCCCACACTCATCTATTGGTGATGAGTTTAAGTGTGATGCAACAACTACTACTGCACATACCTAGAGCAATATTCATCATCCTTTCTACAAGTCTGCCACATTGTTCCTCCCAGCTGTATCTCCGTGCATATTTTCCACAAAGATCTTTAGCCTCTTCAAGCCGTACATCCCTGTCCTTTTCACAAACAGCCTTGATTGCCTTGGCCCACTCTTTAGGATCTTCTGAATTAACCACACAGGAATAACCACCTGACACTTTCTTTAAAGCATCTCCCAGACCAGAGTTACCACTGACAAGCACAGGCAGACCAGCAGACAAAGCTTCAAGTGCAGCCAGCCCAAAGCCTTCAGTTCTTGATGGCATTATAGCAAGATCTACCTCACAAAACACCCTGGCTAGCTCCTCTCTGTTTTCCTTAAAAGAGCGTACCTTTAGTTGTTTACGGTCAATGCCAAACTGGCATAACGTTTCTGCTACTTCATCCTCTTTTCCAGTTGGTGCACCAACAAAGATAAGCTGGTACGATTTTTCAGTCAGCTCAGTAATTGCTCTCGCTGCAATGTCATACCCTTTCAGCAGAAAATCTTCCTTGTCGCCACGCCCAAACAACAAAACACAAAATGTTGCTCTTTCTTCAGTAGCTTGCTTTACATGAGAAAACTCAGAGAAAATGCTTGGAGTGAGCTTGAAAACAGCCTGATCTTTCTGACAGTACCGGAGATAACGGGAGTACTCATCGGCAAGCTTGGGACCAACTGCTACAACTTGATCTGCTGACTCACATAACTTAATCTCTGCAAGGTGCTTTTTCTCGCCTTTGGAAATCGCATCTGCATAACCTTTGAACAAAAGTTATAAACTGTTGTTATTTACATTTAATGTGGCTAAATATAAAATTATTTAGGCAAAGCTAACCTCAAGCAAATACGTCAGTGGTCTTTCCCCTTGGCGTACGTGACTGGCAGGGAAACCCTGGCCCATGGGGTGATTGTAAAGGTGCGCTGGCATTTATCACATTCGCATTTGCATTGCTTTCCTGATCGTTGCGGATCACAGTGTGAATCTTTGTAGATTCTGCCTCCCTGTCCTCCCTCACTCTCAATGTAAGGGTGTAGGTAAGTATACTTGGGTCAGAAAAGAAAAGCAAAAACAAAACAAAAAAACTTTGATCAGGTACGTATGATTTTCCACTGAATTTCTTCCAGTGTGACAGTGCCGGTTGGCTGGTTGCTGCATGGGTGGTTCCCGCTCGTAGGGTTGTCAAGGATACCTCCATGCTGTGCGTGGACTGTACCATCCCCCCCCCCCCCCCTCCCCCAACACCTAAGACACTAATTCCCAAGCTCATCTATTGGCAATGAGTTTAAACATGATGTGGGGAAAAAGAAAAAATACAAATACCTTTGAACATGCCCAGTTCCTCTGGAGGTGTGTGCACAACCTGAATCCACTTGCCCGGGTGGTGTCGTCGAATGACTTGTACTTGTCGACCAAGTGGTAACCCATGTCCAATCACAAAATCCATCAGATGGTCTTTTGGTACAGACAACAACCAGTCAATGGGCTCAAAACCTATCATTTCCTCTGCTTCAATGAGATGGACATTATGACCAGAAGCAACTTTCTTATCCTCTTCATTGCACTGAGGGAGATACATACTGACCTCCACATTGTGGTGTTTTGCCAACTGAATGGCAAGCTCTCTATTAATGGTTGACAAGCCTCCTTTTGTAGATCGCCATTCACTATTGAGCAGAGTAACTTTCAGTGTCCTGTTGGAAGCCAAGCTTGACCCACTTTCTAGGCATTCCTGTAATGTAGAGGCTGACGTGCTAGGCAAGGACGAATCCTAAAACAGACGCGTAATTGATTTAATGAAGGAAACTCAATATGCTAATGTGTTAACACCAGGCAGTTATCAGACGTCATCGACACCATGAGTCAAATCTATAAAGCTTGCTACATTTTAGAGGAGTAAATTAAGGAGGCTGCCTAATGGATCATTTAAGTTGAATGTACCTGTTCAATAGTTCGAACGGTTTATTCACAATCGTACCGCAATTACCTTGATGACAAACTAGAAAGTAAGACGTTTTTAGTGGGATCCATGTCATCCCAAACTTTTATAACATGGAAGAACCAATTACTTTAATACATGACCAGAAGAACAAATATATATATTTTTTTAATGAAGAAGAATTTTATTTCACTACATAAATACTTGTTACACTTTTCAAATAATTAAAGAAAAGAAAAAAAATAATACAACAACAGCAACAACAACTACAATGCTACTATTATTACAAAGTTGTTATAATATATTACTGTATTACAATTCTATATGACAGAAGTTTATTTTAAACGCAGATACTAAACACACGTACACACAAAACCAAACTGCATAAGCCGTTGCATTATCGCGGCAGCTATTACTTAAGGTATCAGCCACCCTTCAGGACCGTCCACGCGCGGATCGCTGTAGCGTTAGTTGTTTTTATAAAAACCCCTATAAACCATATATTTTTTAAAAGCTTAATAATTCCAGATTATGGATTTGAACTAACAAAAACTATTTTCTTAAATGTGTTTCGAAATTGGAACGCTTTGTGTAAAAGTACACGTCTCTATAAATCATGTTCCACTCCCGCCGGAAACAAACGGAAGAAAACAATTACACTGTAACACCGCATTTGCTTCTCAACACGTTCCACTAAAAAACCGTGTCTCAGATTTTTGACAAGTGCGTTTGTTTCTCTTTTATTAGCAAATGAAGTTGGGGGAGGCAATTAGTCAACACTCCCTGTGGAAAAAAGGCTCTAGCTTTAAAATCAAAAGGAGTATTAAAATTCGCAGACACGGTTTTGTAGAAGAGATGTATGGCATCACTCTGGCCAAATTTGAGCCAAATTGATTGAAAGGCTGCCGACTTGGAGTTCAAAACGTACGAGTCGATCGGCAAAATTTGCGTTCGGAGATAAAATAGAAAATACATTTTTGGCGGCATCCTACCTGGAATGAGATTATAACACCTAAATGTTTATTCTGATTGATATCAGAGAGGGCTCAATTTTCTCTAACAATAGGACTTTGACAGGTAACATGCAACAGGAACAAACTTTCGCGGCAAGCAGCGGGAAATAACTATTTTGCTTCCAGTCAGTTCAATTACACTGCGTGTGGACAAAAGACAAAATTTTTGTTGAGGTTAGTGAATGTACATGCATAGTAATCGTTTAATTTACAAACAGCATTACGCTTTTCATGTAACAATAAAAATATATTGTGTTTATTTCTTGAAAGGTTGGCTAAGTTGGTATATAAAAGATGCCGAAAACCAGTGCGAAATCAACTCGAACGAAAGCGAAGCCGCCGAATGTCCACCACCGATTGCTCGAAGGTCAAGAAATGAGGCCCGGTTTATTTCAAACGCTCTGCTCTTCTCGGAAGAATTAAAAACAGAATTTGTCTTGTGCGACGGACAGCTTTCATTCTCGCACTGGATTCTCCAGGTAGAACCAAGTCCATGCTTAGTCGCTACATTTTCCACGACTTGGACACTTCCCTGGCAAAATCGACAAGATACAGACTCGTCCCGTTTCTGAAGGAGAATTTCACTCGATACGATAGCTCGACCGCTTATTGTTTTCCACGTTCCATCAGCAGATGGGGTCGATGAGCTTAATTGGCTTTCTTCTTCTGGTTCTTCAAGCTAAATTTTGGAGCGGCTTGCACTCTCAGCAACAGTAGCATTTTCGCTTTTCTGAATATCCAACTCCTCCAGCCACTTCTCTTGCTGATAAAATGAGCCTTTGTCGCTCTCTGCCAATTTTGCAGCCCATTCTTTGTCAAACTCGCTCTTCGATTTCTTTTTCGCTTTCGGTTTCGATGAGGAAAACGGACACGATCTTTTCTTTTTTTTTTTTTTTGCGGCATTTTCACCGAAACAAACGCTAAATATCGAGGTAAAGGCTATAAACAACACGAAGACAATTCGCACTTGTTGTGTCGTTCGAAGCACGCACTCGGTATCACGTTACTAGTTCAATGACAGATCTTGTCAACGATCAATTAAGATAATTAACGAGAAAAAATCTTTTACCCCCGATATCTTTCGACAGAAATAACATTTTCTTCTGATTTTTTTTTTAAAAGAAAGCTCTCAAGCATATCTATTTGAAAACGTTGAAACCTCAAATATGGCAGCGATCTGCACGAGGACGGTCCTGAAGGGTGGCTGATACCTTAAGCAATAAGCTGAAGCTAATGTAGGTAAAAGAAGGAGCAAATTGTTTTTCGACAGCTGAAATTAACTTTGAAATTTTTCAATGCGGTATTTAAATTTAATTTTTTTTACAGAAGCAATGCTTCTTCGTTAAGTTTCCTGGTGTATAAATATCGCTTGATGAATAAGAGTGTGTAATTAAATTTCTTTAATAATGGCATGGAGTTATTAAAGATTCCAAATAAGAGTTCTTCTTTGATTGAAGTAAAGTTTGTGTTATTGTTATCATTAAACAAAGACAAACAAGTTCTAGTGAAGCGCCGAGTGAAGTGGCATTCAAGGAAAGTATGGTCAATAGAGTCCTGTTCCCCGCAGTAAATACAATCATTATGTTTTAATTTCGAATTTGTGAAGTTCTTTCTTCGTAACGATAATTGTGTATAAACTGTGTACAATTGTATAAACCAGAAGAACAAATATGTTCTTTACAGTGTAGACTAAAAATAGGAAGCCTTCTTCCTTTGTGTCTCAGACAAAATTGGAGACAACTTATTAAAGCTGATCATTTTTGACAAATGTTTTAGGTTTCACTAAGATCCTTTCAAAGGCCCAAAACTGCTACTTATAACCAGCAAAGCAAGTTACAGTATTATGAGTTAATAACTTTGTTCAGTCTCTCGTATTGCTTTATTTAAAATTAGTTTCGAGAGTAAGGTTACCTCAGTCTGAGGAGGGTGAACTCTGTCCTGGGGTTAGCTCTTATTGGGGGATTAAGCATCCCACAGGCGTAAGGTTAGCATGGTCTGAGGAGGGTGAACTCTGTCCCGGGGTTAGCTCTTATTGGGGGTAATGGACACCTCGCGGGGGGAAAGGTTAGCTTAGTCTGAGGAGGGTGAACTCTGTCCTGGGGTTAGCTCTTATTGGGGGTAATGGACACCTCACAGGCAAAAGGTTAGCTTAGTCTGAGGAGGGTGAACACCTACCATGGGATTAGCTCTTGTTTGGGGGATTAAGCACCTCCTAGGCATAAGGTTAGGTTAGTTTGGGGAAGGTGAACACCTGCCCTGGGGTTAGCTATTGTTTAGGAGATTGAGCGTCGCATAGGGATAAGGTTACCTTAGTCTGGGGAGGGTGAACACCTACTCTGGGATTAGCTATTGTTTGGGGGATTGAGCACCTCATAGGAGTAGGGTGAACCTAGTTTGAGGAGGGTGAAAACCTGCCCTAGGGTTGGCTATTGTTTGGTGGATTGAGCATCCCATAGGAGTAAGGTTAGCTTAGTTTGGGGAGGGTAAACACCTACCTTGGGAATAGCTATTCTTTGCGGATTGGGCACCTCATAGCAGTAAGGTTAACTTAGTTTGGGTAGGGTGAACATTAGCCATGGGTTAAGCTATTGTTTGGAGGATTGTACGTCACATAGGGGTTATGTTAGCTTAGTTTGGAAAGGGTGAACACCTACCCTGGGATTAGCTATTGTTTAGAAGATTGGGCACCTCATAGGAGTAAGGTTAGCTTAGTTTAAGGAGGGTGAACACCTTCCCTGGGGTTGGCTATTGTTTGGGGGATTGAGCATCGCATAGAAGTAAGGTTAGCCTAGTTTGGGGAGCGTGAACACGTGCCCTGAAGTTAGCTATTGTTTAGGAGATTACGCATCACATAGGGGTAAGGTTAGCTTAGTTTGGGGAGGGTGAGTGAACAACTACCCTGGGATTAGATATTGTTTGGGGGTTTGGGCACCTGATTAGGGTAAGGTTAGCTTAGATTGGGGAGTGGAACACCTGCCATGGGGTTAGCTATTGTTTGGGGGATTGTACATCACATAGGGGTTTTGTTAGCTTGGTCTGGCGAGGGTGAACACCTACCCTGAGATTAGCTATTGTTTAGAAGATTGGGCACCTCACAGGGGAAAGGTTAGCTTAGTTTGAGGAGGGCGAACACTTGCCCTGGGGTTAGCTAATGTTTGGGGGATTGAGTATCGCATAGGAGTAAGTTAAGCTTAGTTTGAGGAGCGTGAACACTTTAGGGGATTGAGCATCACATAGGGGTAAGGTTAGCTTAGTTTGGGGAGGGTGAACAACTACCCCGGGATTAGATATTGTTTGGGGGTTTGGGCACCTGATAAGGGTAAGGTCAGCTTAGATTGGGGAGTGTGAGCTCCTGCCCTGGGGTTAGCTATTGTTTGAGGGATTGTGCATCGCATAGGGGTAGGGTGGGCTAAGGCTGGGGAGGGTGAACACCGACTCTGTGATTAGGTATTGTTTGGAGGATTTGGCATCTAATAGGGGTATGGTTAGCTTAATTTGGAGAGAGTGAACACCTTCCGTGGGATAAGCTATTGTTTGGGGGATTCGGCACCTCATAAAGGTAAGGTAAGCTTAGGCTGGGGGGGGGGGGGGGAAACACCTGTCCTAGGATAGGTACATCAAAGGATTAACGTTAGCTTAGTCTGGGGAAGGTGAACACCTGGCCTGGGGTTAGCTATTGTTTGGGGGATTTGGTACCTCATGTTTGTGTCAGATCAGAGAAAGATGAAGTCTTTCTCTGTAGCAAGACAGCCATGGGTATTAAAACATGAAGGAACATTACTCTTTCGAAATGTTTTAATACACATCTAGAGGTAAGCTTGGCTTAGGCTGTGGAGAATAAAAACCTGCCTTGGGGTTAGCTATTGTTTGTGGGATTGGGCATCTCAAAGGATTAGGGTTAGCTTAGTCTGGGGAGGGTGAACACCTACCCTGGGGTTAGCTATTCTTTGGGGATTGGGCAGCTTATAGGAATAAGGGCAACTTAGTTTGGGGAGGGTGATTGAGCTTTGCATAGGGATAAGGTTACCTTAGTCTGGGGAAGGTGAACAGGGATTAGCTATTGTTTGGGGGATTGGGCACCTCAGAGGCGTAAGGTTAACTTAGCTTGGGGAGGGTCAACTCCTGCCCTAAGGTTAGCTATTTTTTGGGGATTGAGCACCTCATAGGAATAAGGTTAGCTTAGTTTGGGGAGGGTGAAAACCTACCCTGGGTATAGCTACTGTTTTGGGGATTGTGCACCTCATAGGGGTAATGTTCATTTAGTTTGCAGAGCATCAACTCCTGTTATGGGGTAAGCTATTGTTTGGGGGATTGGGTACGTGACAGGGGTAAGGTTAACTTCGTCTACAGGGGATGAACACCTTCATTGGGGTTGGCTATTGTTTGGGGATTGGACACTTTATAGAAGTAACGTTAGCTTAGTGTGCGGAGGGTCAACACATACCTTGGGTATAGCTATTGTTTGGGGGTTTGGGCACCTGAAAGGGGTAAGGTTAGTTTAGTTTGGGGAGAGTGAACAGCTACCCTGGGGTGAGCCATTGTTTGGGGTATTGGGCAACTCATAGGGGTAAGTTTAGCTAACTCTGGGGAGAGTGAACACCTACCCTGGGGTAAGCTATTGTTTGGGGGATTGGCCACCTCAGAGGGATAAGGTAAGCTTAGGCTGGGGAGGGGAAACAGCTACACTAGGTTTAGCTATTTGTTGGGCACCTGAGAGGGGTAAGTTAGCATGAGTCTGGGGAGGGTGAAAACCTGCCTTTGGGTTAGCTATTGTTTGGAGAATTGGGCAGCTCATAGGGGTAAGGTTAGCTTAGTTTGGGAAGTGTGAACGCTTTCCCTGGGGTTAGCTATTGTTTGGGGTTTTGGGCACCTCATAAGGGTACAGTGAGCTTAGTTAGGTGAGGTTGGACACCTGTCCTGGGATTAGCTATTTTTTGGGGGATTGGGCACCTCATAGGGTTAAGACTAGCTTAATTTGAGGGGGGTGAACACCTACCCTGGGGTTAGCTATTATTTGGGGAATTGGGCACCTAAGGGGGGTAAGGTTAGCTAAATATGGAGAGGGTGGACACCTGCCCTAGGATTAGCTATCATTTGGGGGATTGGGTACCTCATAGGAGTAAGGGTAGCTTTGCTTGAAGAGGGTGAACACCTACCCTGGGGTTAGCTATTGTTTGGAAGGATTGGGGACATGACAAGGGTAAGGTTACCTAAGTTTGGGGAGGGTGAACACCACTACCCTGGGGGTAAGTATTGCTTGGGGAATTAGGCACATTACCGGGGTAAGGTAATACCTTAGTTTGGGGAGGGTGAACTCCTACCCTGGGGTAAGCTATTGTTTGGGGGATTGTGCACATCACAGGGGTAAGGTTATTTTAGTTTTTGGAGGGTGACACCTACCCTGGGGTTAGCTATTGTTTGGAAGGATTGGGGACATCACAGGGGTAAGGTTAGCTTAGTTTGGGGAGGGTGAACAACTTCCCTGGGGTTAACTATTGTTTCGGGGATTGGGCACATCACAGGGGTAAGGTTATTTTAGTTTTTGGAGGGTGACACCTACCCTGGGGTTAGCTATTGTTTGGAAGGATTGGGGACATCACAGGGGTAAGGTTACCTTAGTTTGGGGAGGGTGAACTCTTACCCTGGGGTTAGCTATTTTTTGGGGGATTGAGCACATCACAGGGGTAAGGTTAGTTTAGTTTTGGGAGGGTGAACACTTCCCTGGGGTTAGTTCCTTTTTTAGGATTGGACATTTCATAGAAGTATTCACGAATAGGTTAGTTTGGGGAGAGTGAATAGCTGCCTTGGGTAAGCTATTGTTTGTGGGATTGTGCACCTCTTAGGGGTAAGGTTATCTTAGTCTGGGGAGGGTGAATACCTGCCCTGGGGTTAGCTATTGGTCGGGTGATTGCACACATCACAGGGGTAAGGTTAGTTTAGTGTGGGGACGGTGAACACCTGCCCTTGGGGTAGTTATTTTTTGGGGGATTCGGCACCTAACGGATGTAAGGTTAGCTTAGTTTGGAGAGGATGGTAACCTGTCATGGGGAGAGGTATTGTTTGGGGTTTTTTTTGCATCTCATACGGGTAAGGTAAGATTAGTCTGGGGAGGGTAAACACCTGCCTTGAGGTTACAGGTAGCTCTCGTTTGGGGTATTGGGCATTTCATAAGAGTATGAATAGGTTTGTCTAGGGAGAGTGAATAGGTGCACTGGGGTTAGCTACATTGCTGGTTTGGGGGGTCTTGCACCTCACAGGGGTAAGGGTAATTAGCTTAGTCTGGGGAGGAATGGACACCTGACCTGGTAAAAGCTCTTCTATACCAGACGAACAATGCACACACACATGGTGTTTCTTGACTGTACAATATTCAAGATAAGCATTATCTGTATCAGTCCAATACCGCAGACTGAAAGTTACCTTAATTGTCAATCTGGACATCACAGGAAGCCTTCACAAACAACCTTCAACTCTGATGCTAAATTAAAACTGTAAAGAGAAATAAAAGCTTGTTTCAGTAGGGTGGTTGAGTGTGATTTCATGTTTGCTTGACCAATATTGTTTTCAAATAGAAATCCCTACAACACAAGATTTTATTTTTTCCCCATGTACATGCACAGTACCGGCGGGCCACTGGATTAGCAGCACCTACATAGAATGTATGGAATATGATGGATTTACAAGCAAACTACATATCCCTTCATGTGTATAATTTCAATTTAAACAAACTTATGCAAGACCAGACTTCATGCAGCCAATTAACTTGTATTCATACTGAGCTTATAGTCACTGGAAAAATATATTTTTTAAAGCAGTTGGGACAACTAGAGTGGCATAATGCAAACAGCTTCTCAAGAAAGGGAATTACATGGACTAAAGTTTAGGTACATGTAAGGGTGGACTTGCAAATATGGGTGATTCATAGAAACCAAAAGAATTTTCTACAGATGTTCTTAGACATAAGATGCACTCCTGAAGTGAGATGGCATCACAAATTTTCTTCTGTACACCAAAGCATTTAAGGCTTGGTAATGATCTGAGCATCATGTTTGTTTACTCATAGGGGAATATAGGAAAGGAATAGGAACTTTTTTTTGTTGATTTTTTGTTCAAAGTGTGCAGTTTCAAAAAAATCCATACCTACCCCAAGGAAGGTGGTAATCAGAAATACCTAGGGGGGGGGGGGGGGGGAATCTTAAAAACCAAAATTTTATCAGCATTAAAGTATGGAGCTAAACTGGAATTTTAAGGGGGGAGGGGGCACGGGCAGAAAAAAACCTTCTGTGGGGCCGGAGTATGGATATTTTCTGGAACTGTACAATGTCTCACTGATGCATTGCTTATGGGTGTAAATACAATTCTGCCATCAAGAGAAACAACATGTCTTGGCATCAGTTAACATGGATGACCTAGAACGTCTTTTGAAACCGCTTGCAAAGATTCTAAGAACCTGAACCCACCAGTGAAATATGAACATTTGAGGATTTGAGGCGATCACTTTGAAGCTTCCTGTTTCATTTAATGCGCAGGTTCAAAACCTTAGAATCTACGAAGTGAGTCTGTGCCAACAAAATTTTGCTTTGTTCTGAAACAAAAACCAGAAGGAAAGCAATGCAGAAAAGCAATGCAATTTGAAATCTTCCAGACATGATGCACCTGCAACCAGAAAAAAAACTTACGAAGATGACGAAGAATCTGAATTGAAATTTTTGAGCCAAAAAGTGAAGAAATGGCATGAAACTATAATCAGAAAGTTAAATTTCTCAAGGGAAATAGCTGAATCATGTTAAAATGGGCAAAGAAAATTCAGGTAGGGAAGTTTGATCATTAGCGATTCCCTTCCACCCAGCAGCAGTAAGTAGGAAACATAATCTCGTTATGGATGACATCAACATCACCTGCATTAATAACAAGATTTTGCCGCTTTTGTGCGACGTGTGAGGTCATTATTGAGACCACCATTTAGATAACTTTGAACTCAAAAGAAAGATTGAGTAACTCAGTTGAATGAATCGTTCTCAACACAAACATTTCACAAGTAAAGACATCACGCTTTTTGACTAAGCTTTGCTTCAGTCCGATTTATTTTGCTTCTTTCTTGCAGGAAAGCCATCAGGAATTGTCAGTTGACTAGGGCTTTAGTTTTCCTCTTAGCGAAGCACTGGGAATAATTGTCCTCAGTAAGAGTGATTTTAGTGAAGTTTCCTTAAGATTCATGCCAGATCTGTGCTATATTTCTCTCAGATTCCCATGAAACATCACCAGCAAGCCTTGCTTAATTGTAATTACCAAAGAAAACATGACATCATCATGCATAAGGCCTATTGGAACAAAATGTTTCAGGTTAAAATTATGGACGGGGAGGGGAAGCCTTATCTGATGGCTTGTATGAAAGGTGTTTTAAAGGGTAGTTTTCTGCACAGCATGACTGATTTCAAGAACCAACAAAAACTTACCAAAAGTTGCTGCAGAGTATACCATCACTGACATCTTGAATCCACGTAAAGCAACACTAGGACACTGGTGAGGTCTTAAAATTACATTAACAGACCAATAAGTGATAGAACACTGAAATTACCCACTAACGTTTACGTATAATGCATTAAGGTGGATTTCCGTTGTCACATAATTTTGCATACATTTGCAGGTCTGAATTAATATGTGTATATCAAACTAGGAAAAACATATGGACAGCTTAATTACCCTCTTACGTAAATTCAGACCCATTAATCTATGAAAAATTACACGACAGTGAAAATTCACCTTGTATTTCACAAGAAAACCAAGACGATCCGTTTCCGAAGAATACTCGCAAACCGTATAATTGTAACAGTGTTATTTCAGCTATTTTCGCTTCGCTTGTTTTGCTTGTTACGTTTTTCTTATTGATTTAGTTAAGTAAATTATATTGTACAATTTGATTTCAGATCGAATAAAACACTGTTACAATTATATGGTTTGCGAGTATTCTTCGGAAACGGATCGTCTTGGTTTTCTTGCGAAATATCATTCGATTTCTACGGCGAGTTTTCTTAATCTTTCTTGATCGGGATAACCATGAAACTGTAACGGGTGAGCAGTCAAATACAGTAAACGTGTCCAATACAGATCTCAGGTAAAACTAAATTACTTAATTAAATTAAAGTTGAGCTAAACATCAGAGTTTGGGCGTGTGCGAAGCTACCGCAAGTTCCTTAGTCATAAATTCTTTTTATACATGTCATAATTCGCTAACTACGTTTTGTCCACGTTAACACCTTGAGTAAGGTTTACCACAAAGGACTGGGACGTCAGTCTCAAGCATTAAAACCCCGATTTATTACTCCAATTTCTCATGTTTGCATTACAAATATGACCTATATGCAACTATATATGGACAATCAATAAATCCGACATTTTGTATAAAGTAGTAGAGTAGGTTAAGAAAATTTTAGCAGCTGAATAAACCTACTGGAAGCATGCTCTATAAAGAGCACTTCAAAACAGTAACTGTATTGAAAGCTACCTGTAATTTTTGACAGACCATCAGGTTCATCTAATTCTCAATCTTAATAGGACATCTTCATAAAAAACGTAGGAGATTATATCAACACGCAAATGAGCGCTGAAAAATTACCAGACTGTAAACCATGACAAAAGTTATTATTTTTCCATTGGACCTGAGAGATTTAGTCAACAAACAAAGAAATAGGGTAAAATCACAACTTCAGCTTAATATGATAACATATAAACACAAACATGTTCCTGTAAAATTCGCAGACGCATATAAATTTTGAAACTTTCTTCGATGGATACCTACATGTAAGCTTAACTTTAAGATGGCCGGAAAAAAAACCCGGCTGTTTTCACTCTCGATCGTCGGCCCTATCCTTAAATTAACTACAGTGATAGCCAGCAAGAGTTAGGAGAGTTCGCAAATAAACCAAATTAGCTTCTAACAAGCAGATTGTACATGTCACGCGATCCGTCTGACAAAATTTTCGTGCGGTTGCTTCGGAACAGAAGTGTGTATGTTCTGCTAGATTTATGCTCGCTGTTTGTGGAAGAGGGTAAGTATGACAGCAGTGCACAGAGCTTGACCTTATTTTCACTGGACGTTGAGTTCCCATAAACTTCTCCCAAGCTTACCTTCTGGCGTGCCGAAAGTCTGCAGGGAAATTGAGTTGCAGGTAAACGCCAAAGGGATCACGCTATTCCCAGCAGCCTACATATTGAGACCCTTGCCCATGGTTACACGATTGATGACAGATAAGAAAACGCGAAAATGCAAAGATAAAAGATACAAAACAAGAGTTAATTGCAGTAGACCTCAGAACTGAGAACTCTATAGCTGCATCTGGTCTAGACTTCCGCGTTGCATCCAAAAATGGTAAAGAGCTTATTTCATTGGTCAAATAGCGTCACATGGTTTGCCATTGTGCTGAAGGCTATTCTGCTGGATGAAGATATAAAACGCTGGACAAGGAATCAAGGATTATGGACAAGGAAATGGATATTTGAGGATATCAAAAAAACAAAAGAAACACAACAACAACAAAAAACAAGTCTAAAATCAAGAACACCTAACTAGGTTCCAGTTATTCAAAGAACAGATAATTATATACAAATGATAAATCGCTATCCAGCATTCCAGCGCGTAAACTGGAGAACATTTTATCTGCTGGATAGCGATTTATCCACTGGAAAGAATTATCCGCTCTTTGAACAACCGGGGCCAGAAGGAAACAATCCTTATTCTCATCAAGGCCTAGTCTGCGAAGCAAGTGTTTTCATGGAGTTTTCTGCACCCAAAAAATTTTGGATGCGCTCGAAATAAGGCGAGAGGAAAAACATGGGAGGGGAGAGGGGAGAAGAGAGGAAGGACACTTGCTCTCCTCTCCTACACACTTTTCCATTGTTTTCGCTCTCGTCTCAATTTCCGCGCGGTCAAACAGCGAAAAATGCACAAACGGAAACGCTTGCTGCGCAGGCTACATTATGGCCCCACTCTCTAGCGTTCAGATGAGTCGATTGCGTTGGTATTTTTTTTCTCTCCAGGGGCAGGAGGCCGTGACCTGGCTCCATCTCTCATAACGGTACCAAGCGTCGCAGTCAACCCTTTCCCGTGTAGATGCATAGACCAGTCTCCAGGGGACCATTGGACAACCCACAGCTCAAATATACAATTGACAGAACAGCATTGACAATAACATTATCATACGTCATCCCTTTCGAGGGAAAAGTGGTTCTACAAATAAAATTTACGCGGGAAAGTGTTGAATCGAAGAATTAATAATACAGTGGAGGCTCCTAGTCAATGGCTCCCTGTTGGCTCCTGACCTGGGCTACAGAGAATGGCACCTAAGGGTTCGATACAAGGATTCTAAGGGCCTCCACAGACGAGGCAAATCGTTATTCTTGGTTTTCACATGACGTCATAAAAAACTGAAATTCATAACTAAACACAATTTTGGGTTTTTATCTTCATCACATAAAAGAAAATCTAAATTTCCATCGGCTTGTTTGTTTTCAGTAGGATAGCATCCTTTGTTTTGAAAATAGAGCAGTTTGAACTTTAGATTTTTGCGCAGTGCGTGACAGAAGGATTGCAGCTCTAAACATGTCACGTACATGAAAACATCGATTCGCCTCGTGTTTTTTTTAGGTCTGATCAGCTAACATGTAATAGAAGCGTTAATGTCAATGTGTGAAAGTTCAGCAGAGAGAAGAAAGGCTTTGAAATAGCCAAGGTAAACTCCACATGTTTTTGCTGGTTTCCGGCCGCCATGTTGGTGCCCATCAGACGGGGCACCAACATGGCGTCCCATACTAAACTCTGTAATTTTCCGTGGTACATTTTCTCGAATAACTCGATTAGGAGATATCGCCCAGCCCTGTGGCTTTCACACGTTGTTTATGTATCACTCTTCTACAACATATCAATTTCTTGACTTTGTCTATTGAATGGTTGAGGATTTTATTTTTTCACTTGCGTGACGATGTGTGAGGTGAAAACCACCTATTGACGACTATTTTCAATCGACAACAGATTTGAATCGACAACTGTTAGTGTTTAGAAATGCGTTTACACACACGAAACGTTTAGATTTTTATTAAGTAACGCTTCGCGTAAGAACTATAGAAAAATCGGCAACACAGCGTGAATTAACCGGTTGTCTGTTTCCAATTAACTAATTAAAATCTAGCCTTGTGATTGGCTAGAAATTAAAAAAATGTTAAAAATGGCAGTAAAATATTCAAAAATTCCCTTTCAATGTTCCATATATGGAATATAACTATTGTTCTATGTGTCACGAAAATTTTAAGAGAATCGCATGTGGGGAACCATGGTTACGGTCCGTCAAGAACGTTCAGTGATCTTCCGCCATCTTTGATTAATTGTTGCTGTGATGCGAAAAAGAAGAGTTCTCCTAAGTCATTTTTTTCTAGCAATTGTCCATCTTTTCTGAAATTGATCATCTCTTAGTGTGTTATGCCTTTTGCGGCTATATGCTGCTGTCCTTTTCATTCGGAGTGGGGATTCGGCGATACACGCGGGTCGTCGATCGAATTGAAGTCGGCAAGCGCGGTCCACAACAGCTTCTGCAAATCGTCAACAAAGCCAGTGATTTGGAATACTTAGACATCTCCAATTGCGCGTTTCTTAATCAGAGCACCATTTTTCACGGAAAAAACGCCCTCAGTCGACTGGAATATGCGAACATTTCAGGTAATTGCGAGATTTTGGCGGTAGTTCGTTTGTGCTCATATGAAAATGTACAAACTATTGTGGCGCATGGATATAGATTTTCTGCAGACGAATTGTTGTTCCTCTGTCGCGTAAATTTTGCGTGCGTACAGACGTGAATTTAGCTGGCTTTACGTACGTAAATAAAATAAGAAGCGATGTATGAGCCGCGTGCGTAAACGTAAAAAGTTGAGTGCTGTTCAACTTTCAATTTTTTCGCTCTCATTTCCTGCCCCGCCCCCCTCCCCCTCAGCCTCCTTCAAATACGCGAACTAAATTTATTATTCAGCGCTCGCCCATGAAAAACGCCTGCACTGCAGGCTAGTGATTCGCTTGCGCGCGTGTATCCTGAACAAGTAAACACTAGATTGCATTACTTTACTGTAAACTAGAAATACGTGACTCGCAAAACCTCGCGAAGCTGGGGCTGGGTGGAAAACCGTTTTTACTCGTACTGTAGCATCAAATGAGGAGATTAAAAGGGGCATAGGATTTTTTTTATGAGCATGGTCTTTTCGTAGTTCCACAGGCTAGTTTGCGGTTGAAAATCTATTTCTGACGCGACGTAATGTACAACGGGCGTGCAGCGCTGTCGTGTTCGATGAATTTATTTCCCACGGAAAATTATTTTACCGCGGCCACAAACGTGTAATTTCTTCAATGCAATCTTTCACAAAAAAGATTTCTAAAAGAAAGGAAAAATATTCTGGAGAGATAGTTCTGTATCCAGTGAATATTGATGAACGTTGCAGTTGAAATTTGATCATGCGCGCATATTTTTTCCGATGTATGCAAATTTTTTTCAGACGACGCCAGACAGTCTGACGTCATTCATACTTTGTTTGCGCACTGTTGCCAGGCAACAGCACGGACACCTTCACGGAGATATATCAACATATATATAAAGAAGTAGCTGTACTACTCAATTTGAGCACATATGGATCTTACTACAAATTTGTTTCGTAGATCAACGCAAGGTTGATCCACTCCTCAGTTAATCTCCATACACACTGAAGTATCGTTAAAGGCTACATCAGCAATATGAACGCGTGACATTTGACCGTTAAAACGAATGCTTACAGAATTTTAAAAGATGCACGAGCGCGCGCGTTTACTTAACTATTGTATCTAAGAATGTATTTTCTTCGGTGCCTGCAGGTAGACAAGAGTTCATTACGCTTGTTTAAGGTTGCCATTTCGGGCCTACATATTATAAAGAATTTCTCTGCGATGCAGAGATTGCATCGCTTTGAAATGTTAGTGTAAGCTCTGGCTTTGTCAATAATTTTCCATGTGATGGTAAACTCCTTCTTCTTTTCTTTTAACTGCCACAGGTATTTACTTAGCTCGGTGTCGTTCTTTTTTTTCTCGTTTGTAAAAGACTGCTGGTGGTTTCTCCATCGGGTTTTAAATTCTGTGGCAGTTAGTCCTACGTACGTTTCGATGTTGTCACTGGTGGCAACCTTTGCTTGATATACGATTTCTTTTACCAAGCATTCGCCTTTTAATGGGCAGTTAGCTTTGTCCCTACAGTTGCACGATTTGGGTACTTGGGTTTGTTGAGGCTGGTCGGCTTTCTTCAAGATATTTTTGTTGTGACCGTCTATTATTTGTTTTAAGTTTGGCATGCAGCTGTAGCTTAATTTGATGGTGTTTCTATTAAATATTTTCCTTAATTTGTGATTGGCTGGAAAGCACCTGTCGATCAGGCTAATAAACGCTCTTCCTATGTTGGTTTTCACATTCTTGTTGTACGGTGGGTTAAACCATATGATATTTCGACGTCTACTCCTTCGATCTGGTGTTCTTTCCGATGCCTGTTGGTACTTAAGGTTGTAGGAATAACCGCTCTTTAGTAATGCTTCCTGATATGGGGGTGCTGCTTCTTTGAATACATCTTCATCATACGAGATTTCGGACAGCCTTCTATTTATTGATTCCGGGATATTTCTGATTATGTTCGGCGGGTGGTTAGACTTGCTGTGTACATAGAGAGGGGTGTTTGCTGGTTTTGAATATGGCTTAAACTTTTCAGTGTTCAAGTCGAGGGTCACGTCGAGGAAGTTGACGATTTTCTTGTTCGCTTCGATAGTAATTCTTAGTTCGTTTTTGGCGAATATTTTGCATATTTCTTTCTTCACATTCTCTATTTCCCGTGGGGTCTGTTTGAGTATAGCGAGTCCATCGTCGCGGTAAAGGCCGATATCAATGCCAGGGATTTGCTTGAGTTGGGAGAGGAGGTAACAACCGACTAATTCGCACGTCTCCGCTCCATCGTAGCTTCCCATTAGATCAGTTAAAAACGACAACCGCGTATTTGTCAAGGCCGATAAATCTACTAACTTTTACAAACTAGAAACCGCAAAGTACACTGAGCTGCTAGACGCAAACATAACTAAAACTTATAAGAAAGCCGACAAAGGACAACTACGCATAATTGACGCCGAAGTGAAAGAAATCACCAAGAAACTTAACATAGATGACAGGGTCGAGGCAACAGCTACGAAAGAAGCATTTGTTACACTAAAAGACCATAAGGATAATTTTGTCAACAAACCTACTTGCCGATTGATCAACCCATCGAAGCAGGAGATAGGCAGAATTAGCAAGCAAATCCTTGAGAAAATCAACAAGAAACTTGTAAATGCCACAAACGTAAACCAGTGGAAGAACACGTCCTCCGTGTTAGCATGGTACAAGAACTTACCGAATAAGCGTACCTCGGCATTTATCAGTTTCGATGTTGTTGAATTCTACCCCTCGATATCTGAATTACTGCTCAAGCGCTCACTAGACTTCGCATCCAATTACGTGTCCATCTCACCCGACGACCGCCATACAATTGTACAGGCAAAACAATCACTCCTTTTCAGCAAAGGAAACCCATGGCAAAAGAGAAATTCAAACACACTCTTCGACGTCACCATGGGAAGCTACGATGGAGCGGAGACGTGCGAATTAGTCGGTTGTTACCTCCTCTCCCAACTCAAGC
>NW_028145714.1:0-29777 GCF_977016875.1 Pavona decussata
ATAAAAACAACGTCGTTGAACACACGGAATAAGAGGTCATATTCAAAACGAAGAGAATTCAAAAGAGGAAACTGAAAAATCATTAGGTGAAAATGACCTGTCGGATGATGAACATATGATGGTTAAATCCAAACCCGCTACAAATACTTGCGAGCAGCTCAGGCTTTTAAAACCAATTTATCCCTTAAAAAAAAAACCTACTTGTATAAGCTAGATTTAAAAAGGCTAAAACACGCGCCAGAAAGTGACTTATGCTTGTCAGTCTTTATTTACACACCGAATTCTAAACTGTAGGCAGCCCAAACTGACAAAATCATTATTTTCATAAGAAAACTGGTTATTGGTACTGGCTTTTGCTTCAAAAGATTTTCCAAAATAGTCATTTGGAATTCACATTGAAGGAATATTTTTTCAGTCAATTAGTCGATTTTCTTGTGATCAGTGTGATGTTAGAAACAAATTGAGTTTTCCTGAAGGGGGCAGCTCACCTGCCCCCTCTGCCCCCGCGCTATGTACGGCCCTGTAAAATCTCCACAGTACTTTTTAAAAGAAAAGTAACGAGACAAGATAGGAGAATTAGTTCTTTGATATTAGAGGTCCTGTATTAAGCGGTCGACCTGTATTAAGCGGTATTAGCTAAGCAGTACTAGCTAACCTTCATGAATGGCTCAATGTAAATTAAGCTCAGCCTGAATATTGCCAAAACGGAATTAATGTTAATAGGCTCACGGCAGAGACTGGCTAGTACTACGAGTGGCCATTCACTTGCTGTACAAATTGAAGGTCACGAAATTGATAGAGTGCCCCACACCAAATCCTTAGGACTTTACATCGATCAAAATCTTTCGTGGTCCAAACATGTTAATAAGACTGCCAAGATTATCTCCTCTGGCATAGGTGCACTTAAAAAACTGAGGCCGTTCATTTGCGACAATACAGCAATATTTAACAATTAGATTATGAGCTCGAGATTTCTATCGCGTGATAGTTGATGAGGGCGAAGCCCGAATCAACTATCACGCATAGAAATCGAGAGCGAATAATCTAATTGTTTTAGTATAAATCTACTAGTCGCTCAAAACTAAACAAGTAAATTATCTATTTCCTCATCGCAGACACTTCGAAAACGCGAAGAAGCGGGCGCCATTTTGTTGAAAATCGCTACTCACTATCTATCACAGAATAGATAGCGAGTAGCGTAGCCAATCAGAGAACGGCATTCGTGATAGAACACTAGTAGATTATAGAGCCCTTATTGAACCATATTTTGATTATTGCTGTCCTGTGTGGGACGGTCACAGCAACGAATTAGCTGACAAATTACAAAAACTACAAAATCGCGCCATTCGGGTCATAACAAAGTCAGATTACTATTCTAGCGCTACCGCCCTACGCGGTAAGCTGGAATGCGATAATCTCTGTACCAGAAGGAAGAAGCAAAAATTGAAAATCATGTTTAAAACTTTAAATGATCAGTCTCCGGAGTACCTGAAAGGCCTATTTAAGCCCTTCAGCACGGACTATGGACTTAGAAATAGTGACAACAAATTGGCTCTACCTAAGCCTCGTACCGATTTTTTGAAACGTAGTTTCTGCTACAGTGGAGCACATTTGTGGAATAGCCTTCCATCTAACGTCAGAGCCATTAGATCTTTTACTAAGTTTAGAAATGAGATAGATCGCCAATTGTCCTCCTCGTACTCCCACACGGCAAACATGTAAATCAGTTTTAATTTTAAATTTTTGTCTTGTAACTGATATTTTTACCATGTCTAAATAAAGTTTATGTATTTATGTATGTATGGGTTAGGGTTAGGGTTTATGTATGTATGTAAGCGGTCACTTAGCCATTCCCCGAGGGTGACCGCTTAATACAGATTCGACTGTATTTTAATAACTTCTCCACAGTACTTTTATAAGAAAAGTAACGGGACAAGATGGGAGAATTTGTTCTTTGATATTAGAGGTTAAAGGGTTAACTGAGATGAAAACTGAACTACAACGTCGATCTGTACGGATGCCAAGCCTTGGGTAGAATGAACAATCACAATCATACATTGAGCGTTTTTCTTTTATAAAACAAAATTAAAATAATGAAAAGATTCTCTTGTCGTTAAAGGGAGAGTTTCACGGTTCGGCGCATTCGCTTGGCGTCTCACTGTTGTACAATTTTTTCCATCCAAAGCAAAACACTGATGTTTGATGCTGTTTGTCCGTCGAATTCTCCGTTTTTGACAGTTGAATTCCATATGAACAAACAGTACGATTGAAATCTAGAAAATCCTCGCGAGTTCATCCAAAGCCAGTTGGTGACCTTTGCCATTTCCAGCGAAAGCAGATGTGCCGCGAAATCGTTGTCTATTTTAAACAGACTTATCCCTTTACCAATTTTCCAGGTTTGGTGGACGTATCTTGTTAACCGCACAGGATTTCTACATCCACTCCACTCTGTCCGCTTAACTTCTGTGCTTCCAGAGAGTCCACAGAACGTCCCGTCGCCGGTCGGCCGCGCCATCGACAAAAATGTCGTTTTCGGATGCTAAAACACTTTTAACCTTACAAAAATCGAACTTATATTTACAACAGGAAACAAAGATTATAAAAAGTGAAGAACGAATAGCGGATGATCCAAATTCGGGCGCGATTTCAACAGATTGCTCCACCACAAGGTCGCATCGAATTTAGTGCCGACCCGTACAATTCATTTTTGAGCCGGTCTGCTCGCGCATGCGCTTGACCGTGAACTAATCACAAGTGCGTTTTTCCCCCTAGCTTTTCATACTTTTGATCATTGCCTGATCATTTTGTTGAAATAAACAACGAGGTATTTCTCTATTCGTTTTGTGAGTTTTAGCATGTACCTCAAGACGTACCACTTGGAAGACAGCTGTTCATGTTATATGTAGATGCAACTCAACTTAAGACTGTCAGATGTGAGCGCTAGCCGAAAGGGATCTGCCTAGTACGGTCTAGGGGCCGGCTTTTCCCTCCCTCTTTGTCGGACTGAGCACAAGACCATCTCCGCTGGCATAAGAGACCTGCGGTGTCAGAGGTTTCTTTTGCCAGGACTGTTGTATTATCTCAGAATAAAAAGTAGCGAGATTAAAACATGACGTTTCGGCGACAACATGTAACATGATGATCACATTAACAGGATGATTAAATTGACTTTCAGGCCTTCTTTGCGAAGAGAGATAAGCGCGCGGTCAGTGGATCAGCGATTCAGGTGATCGACAGAACAATATCAGTTGTGACTTTGCTGGGGAGCGAATGGACCTGACAGGAAAACAACTTAAAGGGCTCAGTAAGTCTTGAACAATCATGTTTTATTTTATGTTGTTTCTTTTAATTTCACTGTCGTGTTTGCTTTAGAACGAGAACGAAATATTTTCGAATTAGCGATGTCATTGATTATTCTAGCTGTGAAGTTGTTCGTTTCAAGAACCATCGCTTAACTTATGTTGTTATATTTTCGCACTTCTTTGTGGGAAAACTTCCTTTCAGTTAAATACCGTAAGTTTACCTAGCTAATCAACACAATCAGACTTTCTGCGAATGCCTTAAGGTGGAGTTCCACTGTCGCGTAAATTTTACCTGCGTACAGACGTGAATTGAGCTGGCTTTACGTACGTAAATAAAATAAGACGCGATGAATGAGCGGCGTGCGTAAACGTAAAAAGTTGAACAGCATTCAACTTTTTACGTTTACGCACGCGACGCACTCAACTTTTTGCTCATACATCGCTTCTTATTCTATTTACGTACGTAAAAACCAGCTAAATTCACTTCTGTACGCACGTAAAATTTACGCGACAGTGGAAATCCACCTTTAGTTACTTTCTAGAATAGGCTTTATCACGGTTTTCGACGCCATTTTGACGGGTAGGCAAACGGGCTTGAAATAACAGTGTTTGTATGGAAATCCGATGTCAAATAATTTTTCATAAAACATCGCTTCTGAAGAATAACAGGCTTGAAATAACAGTGTTTGTATGGAAATCCGATGTCAAATAATTTCCATAAAACATCGCTTCTGAAAAATTCATGAATTGGAAACTTTTGGCACTAGAAAAAGGATTTTAAGAAACAAATTGGAGGGATGTAACCGTGACGGAAAGCGTCCAGTCGTGTTTTGAACTTTCCATACATTTCCCTGTATTTAAGCGGTCACTTAGCCATTCCCCGGCCGAGGGTGACCGCTTAAGGTTACTCCAAACCTTTGAGGGGCTACTTTTTGCCGAATGTTTATTTTTCGATCAAATTAAAGTTAATTTACTTAAACTTACATTTTCAAAAGCAAATTATTTAAAATCTTAAAACACGCGCGAGAACATTGAGAAAAAGGCATTTTCGTAAAAAAGTTAATAAGTTTTCAAGGTGACATAATCTCTGTAAGGCGTGGACTCCCCAGCGACCTTTTCGCGGCAACGGCTTCATTTCAACTTATTCGCATTTTTTGTTTACACTCGAGTTTGAGTGTTGTGATTTTGGAAATAGGCAAGGCAATTTCTTATCACTTTGCAGCACAGAAGGTGCTAAGTATCTTGAATCTTCCTAGGCCATTGAGCAATGTTTCGTGGACTGCACATACGAAGGCTCCTGAGAAAGCTGTAAACGAGCTCCTCGAAAGAGAACTCAAAAACGCGATGCTACAACTGAAAATACACAGGCGTACTTCTTCTGTTCACTGATTCAACTTGAAAAGTGGGAAACTCCTATCCTTTTAATGCTATAAATGTAGTTTAATTGATATTGAAAGCCTTATATATTCTATTTTCAATCTTGTTTAATAGAATGTCGATTTGAACTTCATTTTCATTTGAAAAATTCAAGCGAGTTTTTTATTATCTTGCTCGCATGGAAATTATGCGTCAGTCACTAACGTATAACCAAAAGTTTGAAAATTCATATCTTTTGAACTATTGAACGGAAGAAAACCATGCTTTGAAACGTTGTTTGATAAACTATTTGAAAACGTACTACCGAAAGTAGCTACACGTTTAGTTTTTCTTACATCTCCAGTGCGCGTAACGGCCTCTCTGTTGATGCTTGTTATGTGATACTTAAGATGCAAAATGTTCAAAAATCTATAGCTCGGGTTTGAATTATCGTAAAATTCTCGTTCTTGCACCAAAATAAAGCTATTGAAATGTGCTATGAGATGCAATGAGATATTATTATGCACGTTTGCTTTTTATTGAAAAATATTCGCATAAACTTTCGTTTCCGGTTTTGTTTACAAGTTCACGATTCACGGTGCGCACTTGTACTTTTTACTGATTTCACCTTGAAACTGTGCAACTCTTATGTTGTTATTGCTGTAAATGTACTTTCATCAAATTTTAAAGCCTTATATATTGTAGTTTCAATATTCTATAAAAGACTGTTCATAAGAACTTCATTTTCGATTGAAAAATGGAAGCGAGTTTTTATCATGTGGAACGCGTATGAAATTGTGCGTCACTCATTAACGTGTAACCCGGCAAAACGGTTTAAAAAGTCGTATCTCTCGACATATTCAACAAATAAAAAAAAATAAAACCATGCTTTTAAACCTCATTTATTACATCGTCGAGCCTGGTTAAGTGTTGGAGATTGCCTTTGGGAGTTCTAGTATTCTTGCACATCTTGGTTTATAAACCAAAATACGCTCATCAATTCGAAGACTTGCAATGTTACTGAACACCGAACAAAACTTACCCGATAGCTTTCATGTCGGCCACTAGTGCCTCCCTTGGCGCTTGCCTGTCGGTTTATCTCCTTTCTTTTCGTTTATTTTTTTGTTAAACGTTTTTCCCCTAGGTAATACCGAAAACGTGCTCGCAGAAGCTAACTGGGAAAAACATGACTGAAAAACTATAACTTTCCCGCGAAGCACCATTTTGCTTCCTGTGAGCGTCAGGGGTTCTACTATGTTATTGGCTGGCGGCTCACAGTGTGAGCCCGGTGTTGACATAATTCTCCGAGAAGGCGTGACATGCTTCTAAATCTTTAGAGGGCGAAAACTCGCAATACGATTTCTGCAAGATGCCTCCTCTTCAAATGAATTAATAGGGTATGTAGAATTGACGAAATTTCGTGAAATTTGGCCCGAAAGTTAACTGAACAACGAGGAACAAAAGGGTGTCGACATTTTTTTTTAAAATCAAATACTTCCCTCCTGGCGGCCTCGGAAAGCAACACGTTTGCAAATGCTTTTTTACTGGAACTTGACAGATATATTAAAAGAAAACCAATAGGAATACGGGGAAATGCTCACACCCTTTGAGAGATTGATGATTTTTGATTAACACTGTGCAGCTACATTTCGTCAGAGATCACGTTTGATACCCGATTAATTCGGCGGAATGGCGCTCTGTCATTTTACTGTTTACCGGCTTCCTTCGCCTTAGCAGAGGAATAACCAAAATAGCTTATAATTTTATCAAATTTTGCATTAAATAAGCTTTTTATCGATATATAGATTGTGGTGGTTTTCTAAAAAACAACGCGCGTACGAATTTTTTTCGGCAAGGCACTCGCGAAGGTTTGGCAAAAAGTTGCCTCTAAGACGTTTACGGTCTTTTTATGGAGTTAACATCTTGTTTAGCTTGAAGCAAATATTTTCTCTCATTTTAAAACACAGTCTATGCACTGCTGCAAACAAAAGGAGAAAACTGAGTGAGCCTCCACAATTCAAACGCACTATATCAGTGGAGCGAAGCATTTGCAAAAACACAGTCGTTATTTAAATACAATTCAAGCCTTTTCAGTATTACTGTGACACGTTGCATAGCTCTATAACACGCTAGAACGATTACTAGAGAACTGAAAAACCAAATAGCCGTGCCAAGAAACACAACTTCTTGTGACAAACACTAATCATTGCAGCAATTACAGAATGAAGCTCATTGCACGATACAAGCAATGATTAATTCCTGTCCTAACATTACACAAATCTCAACAAGAAAGGCAGTTAAAACTATCAAGCACTTAAAAGAGCCAAGCCAAACCCAGCTGAAATGCCCTATGTGGTATAAAAACAACGTCGTTGAACACACGGAATAAGAGGTCATATTCAAAACGAAGAGAATTCAAAAGAGGAAACTGAAAAATCATTAGGTGAAAATGACCTGTCGGATGATGAACATATGATGGTTAAATCCAAACCCGCTACAAATACTTGCGAGCAGCTCAGGCTTTTAAAACCAATTTATCCCTTAAAAAAAAAACCTACTTGTATAAGCTAGATTTAAAAAGGCTAAAACACGCGCCAGAAAGTGACTTATGCTTGTCAGTCTTTATTTACACACCGAATTCTAAACTGTAGGCAGCCCAAACTGACAAAATCATTATTTTCATAAGAAAACTGGTTATTGGTACTGGCTTTTGCTTCAAAAGATTTTCCAAAATAGTCATTTGGAATTCACATTGAAGGAATATTTTTTCAGTCAATTAGTCGATTTTCTTGTGATCAGTGTGATGTTAGAAACAAATTGAGTTTTCCTGAAGGGGGCAGCTCACCTGCCCCCTCTGCCCCCGCGCTATGTACGGCCCTGTAAAATCTCCACAGTACTTTTTAAAAGAAAAGTAACGAGACAAGATAGGAGAATTAGTTCTTTGATATTAGAGGTCCTGTATTAAGCGGTCGACCTGTATTAAGCGGTATTAGCTAAGCAGTACTAGCTAACCTTCATGAATGGCTCAATGTAAATTAAGCTCAGCCTGAATATTGCCAAAACGGAATTAATGTTAATAGGCTCACGGCAGAGACTGGCTAGTACTACGAGTGGCCATTCACTTGCTGTACAAATTGAAGGTCACGAAATTGATAGAGTGCCCCACACCAAATCCTTAGGACTTTACATCGATCAAAATCTTTCGTGGTCCAAACATGTTAATAAGACTGCCAAGATTATCTCCTCTGGCATAGGTGCACTTAAAAAACTGAGGCCGTTCATTTGCGACAATACAGCAATATTTAACAATTAGATTATGAGCTCGAGATTTCTATCGCGTGATAGTTGATGAGGGCGAAGCCCGAATCAACTATCACGCATAGAAATCGAGAGCGAATAATCTAATTGTTTTAGTATAAATCTACTAGTCGCTCAAAACTAAACAAGTAAATTATCTATTTCCTCATCGCAGACACTTCGAAAACGCGAAGAAGCGGGCGCCATTTTGTTGAAAATCGCTACTCACTATCTATCACAGAATAGATAGCGAGTAGCGTAGCCAATCAGAGAACGGCATTCGTGATAGAACACTAGTAGATTTATACTAATACTATATAGAGCCCTTATTGAACCATATTTTGATTATTGCTGTCCTGTGTGGGACGGTCACAGCAACGAATTAGCTGACAAATTACAAAAACTACAAAATCGCGCCATTCGGGTCATAACAAAGTCAGATTACTATTCTAGCGCTACCGCCCTACGCGGTAAGCTGGAATGCGATAATCTCTGTACCAGAAGGAAGAAGCAAAAATTGAAAATCATGTTTAAAACTTTAAATGATCAGTCTCCGGAGTACCTGAAAGGCCTATTTAAGCCCTTCAGCACGGACTATGGACTTAGAAATAGTGACAACAAATTGGCTCTACCTAAGCCTCGTACCGATTTTTTGAAACGTAGTTTCTGCTACAGTGGAGCACATTTGTGGAATAGCCTTCCATCTAACGTCAGAGCCATTAGATCTTTTACTAAGTTTAGAAATGAGATAGATCGCCAATTGTCCTCCTCGTACTCCCACACGGCAAACATGTAAATCAGTTTTAATTTTAAATTTTTGTCTTGTAACTGATGTTTTTACCATGTCTAAATAAAGTTTATGTATGTATGTATTTATGTATGTATGTATGTATGTATGTATGTATGTATGGATGGATGGATGGATGGATGGATGGATGGATGGATGGATGGATGGGTAGATTCATGTTCCTTTTTGTAACGTGTTTTGTTCCTTTTTGTAACTTGTGTTCCTTTTCGTAACTTTTGTTTGGTTACGAAAAGGAACAGGTGTTCCTTTTGGTAACCTAAGGTTACAAAAAGGAACAAGTGTTCCTTTTTGTAACCTACCAAAGTTACCAAAAGGAACACTTGTTCCTTTTTGTAACCTCATTAAGTTACGAAAAGGGACAAGTGTTCCTTTTGGTAACTTTGGTAGGTAACAAAAAGGAACAAGTGTTGAAGACTAAAGATAAGACTGTTTAAGGTTACTCCAAACCTTCGCGGGTGCCTTCCCGAAAAAAAGTCGTACGTGCGTTATTTTTAAGGAAACCACCACAATCTATATATATCGATAAAAAGCTTATTTAATGCAAAATTCGATAAAATTATAAGCTATTTTGGTTATTCCTCTGCTAAGGCGAAGGAAGCCGGTAAACAGTAAAATGACAGAGCGCCATTCCGTCGAATTAATCGGGTATCAAACGTGGGCTCTGACGAAATGTAGCTGCACAGTGTTAATCACAAATCATCAATCTCTCAAAGGGTGTGAGCATTTCCCCGTATTCCTATTTGTTTTTCTTTTAATATATCTGTCAAGTTCCAGTAAAAAAGAATTTGCAAACGTGTTGCGTTCCGAGGCCGCCAGGAGTGAAGTATTTGATTTCAAAAAAAAAAAAATGCCGACACCCTTTTGTTTCCCGTTGTTCAGTTAACTTTCGGGCCAAATTTCACGAAATTCCGTCAATTCTACATACCCTATTAATTCATTTGAAGAGGAGGCATCTTGCAGAAATCGTATTGCTAGTTTTCGCCTTCTAATTAAAGATTTAGAAGCATGTCACGCCTTCTCGGAGAATTATGTCAACACCGGGCTCACACTGTGAGCCGCCAGCCAATAACATAGTAGAACCCCTAACGCTTACAGGAAGCAAAATGGTGCTTCGCGGGAAAGTTATAGTTTTTCAGTCATGTTTTTCCCAGTTAGCTTCTGCGAGCACGTTTTCGGTATTACCTAGGGGAAAAAACGTTTAACAAAAAAGAAACGAAAAGAAAAGAAGATAAACCGACATGCAAGCGCCAATGCAGCATCATAGGGAGGCACTTGTGGCCGACATGAAAGCTATCGGGTAAGTTTCGTTTGTGTTCAGTAACATTGCAAGTCTTCGAATTGATGAGCGTATTTTGGTTTATAAACCAAGATGTGCAAGAATACTAGAACCCCCAAAGGCAATCTCCTACACTTAACCAAGCGCGACGATGTAATAAACGAGGTTTAAAAGCATGGTTTTATTTTTTTATTTGTTGAATATGTCGAGAGATACGACTTTTCAAACCGTTTTGCCGGGTTACACGTTAATGAGTGACGCATAATTTCATACGCGTTCCACATGATAAAAACTCGCTTCCATTTTTCAATTGAAAATGAAGTTCTTATGAACAGTCTTTTATAGAATATTGAAACTACAATATATAAGGTTTTTAAATTTAACGAAAGTACATTTACAGCAATAACAACATAAGAGTTACACAGTTTCAAGGTGAAATCAGTAAAAAGTACAAGTGCGCAGCGTGAATCGTATACTTGTAAAGAAAACCGGAAACGAAAGTTTATGCGAATATTTTTCAATAAAAGGCAAACGCGCATAATAATATCTCATTGCATCTCATAGCACATTTCAATAGATTTATTTTGGTGCAAGAACGAGGTTTCGGCGCAGCTGAACTCGTTTTGGCAGAAAGCCACAGGCAAGGTGCTGGTCAGGGTGAATGCAGCGTCGTTTAGAAAGGCAGCAGTCTCCGCTATTCATGAAGAACATGGACACCTGAAGAAGGATCTAGCAGACCTGATGGGACACAATCAGAAGACCGCAGAAAAGTTCTATCTTATCCGCCAAAAAGAGAAAACTGTCGCCAAAACATCTGAGGCATTGCACAAAATCATGTATAGAACCGACCAGAAAGACGCTGACAAAGAAGAAGAACAATTGCCAGATGAGGTGGTGTCCCAACATATGAGTGGCTGAGAAGATCAAAGTGATGGGAAGTTGGAAAGTGTTCGGCATCGCTGGACAGATGAGAATGAATCCGTAAAATCAGCATTTGAGACGGCCATCAAGGAGAAATCCATTAATATACAAACGGTGAAAGACATTATTCAAGGGCACAAAATCGACGCGAGCAAAGTATTTGACAAAGTGAGATCTTTCATAAAAGAAGCAGAGTCACAGAGAAGTGAGCAAGTTCTTCCGACTGAAACCGAGACACAGCAGGAAAAACTTCTTCGCTTTTTCCCAGATGAGAAATCTGCAGAGTTTTCTTCAGTAGTCAGCCGTAAAGGAGGAATGACTTTCTCAGATGATCAGACAGAGATTTACTGGAGGTTGTTCAGGGATCTCATAGTGAGTAATGAGAGAATCACCCAACATTACGTAAAGACCAAGATAGAAGAGGATGAGGAAGCAAGAAAGGCGATTGTTGGTTTTACGCCTCAGCAGCTTGTGGATAAGATTCGGACAGAGCGCAGGAAGATTGCGCGTGCTCAAGATAAGAAAAAAGTAGGTCGTTACCGATAAGCACACTAGACCAGTATGCAAAGCTAAAAACCTACCATGTTATGAGTTAAACACAGCGGTATTATTCGTCAGGGTAGTTCTGTGCATTTAGATTTGAACATTGAAGGACTCAAAAAGACACTGAGCCACTGTAGTTAGAACGAGCATTTACAACTGTTAGGGGAAAAAACCATTTTGTTGCCTAATTATTGTTACTGTTAATTAGATAAGGTTCGGACAGAGCGCAGGAAGATTGCGCCTGCTCAAGCTAAGAAAAAAGTAGGTCATTACCGATAAGCACACTAGACCAGTATGCAAAGCTAAAAACCTACCGTGTTATAAGTTGAGCACATCCGTATTTTTCCTCAAAGTAGTTCTGTGCATTTAGATTTGAACATTGAAGGACTCAAAAAGACACTGAGCCACTGTAGTTAGAACGAGCATTTAAAATTGTTAAGGAAAAAAACATTTTGTTGCCTAGTTATTGTTACTGTTAATTGGATAAGATTCGGACAGAGCGCAGGAAGATTGCGCGTGCTCAAGATAAGATAAAAGTAGGTCATTACCGATAAGCACACTAGACCAGTATCCAAAGCTACAAACCTACCATGTTATGAGTTACACACAGCGGTATTATTCGTCAGAGTAGTTCTGTGCATTTAGATTTGAACAGTGAAGTGCTCAAAAAGACACTGAGCCACTGTAGTTAGAACGAGCATTTACAACTGTTAAGGGAAAAAACATTTTGTTGCCTTATTATTGTCACTGTTAATTAAATTAACAAAAGCCGTTTTCAGGTTAAGGTCTTTTACTGTTATTTAGTTAAAATTGCTTTTAGTATAGAGCATTTGTTGTTAAAAGGGTATATGTTTTATTCTTTCAGTCGCTATCAACTTTATTTACCAGCGCTTGCAATATTATCATCAACAACATGAAGATAATTATGAGATGGTCTTACCCTGTAAAGAAACATTTTAAGCTTTCTCTCACTGTTATTTCATTAAGAATTGCTTTTAATAAAGAGCATTTGTTGTTAAATTGTATATGTTGACTGAGGTATGTAGGCTGAGGGGCAATTAACGTTTTTTTTACAGCGTTTGTAATATTTTGTTCGACAACATGAAGATTAGTATTAGAAGCCCTTACCCTGTAGAAGACCCAACTTACGGCACGTTCCTTTTTGTAACTTGCAGTTTTCACAAATTAAAAGAAAGATACGAAGTTGTGGTGAAAATGCTTATGTTCCCCATACTAACTAAACATTATGCAAGCAGAAAAGAAAAGAAAATTGTCATCTGCAAACTACCTTATACATTTTTTATTGTACCCTATCACACACCCTCCAAATGTTCCTTTTCGTAACATTAGCGCATTTCGAGTACACACGGGGAAAAATTGAAAACTCCGCTTTAAATGGCTTTATTGCGTCAGTACTTTTACACCACAACCTCCGAAAGAGAGGCTATATGAATCATTAAAAATTTGTGATAGCCATGGTTTTAAGAGGCTAAAAAATCACTTCCCATGGATGGAATAGATTAAGCAAAATTTTAACGGCTATTGAGTTTTCAGAGAACATCAATTTCCAGCGAAAAAGAGGTGTAATTTCTTTTTAAAAAAGGTTACATATTTCCAAACACCTTATACAATGTTGTAAGCTATTAATCTCCATGTCCTATATCTTAGAGTGCCTTCCATTGCGTATTTCAACAAATAATTCACTTTTTCCAATTGAAACCAAAACACACGGACTTTTGAAAACTCGATCAAGCTTCAGTCGACGATGAAAAGCATATACTTACACTCCATTTTAAAGCTTTGAGGTTTTAACACAAATTAAAACGTTTCAGGAAGTTTTCTGGCCAATGTGCACCTTAGTTAAGGCAATATATCCGCGTGTTTCGCGTTATTTTCGGATTTATACCATTTTCCCCTTTAGAAACCTGAAGAGTGTTCCTTTTCGTAACATTTTTGACTTTGCCAAAATATTACATCGCTCAATTTTGATGTCATTTAAAGCTTTCTTTACAGCCGAAAAAACTCATTAATATGGACCCATTCCTTTAACTTTGGTTTTAAAAACTTATCACAAAATAAATATGGCTAACTTTGAAAATAAGTTACGAAAAGTAACCACGAAGAATCTAAGGATGGATGGATGGATGGATGGATGGATGGATGGATGGATGGATGGATGGATGGATGGATGGATGGATGGATGGATGGGTAGATTCATGTTCCTTTTTGTAACGTGTTTTGTTCCTTTTTGTAACTTGTGTTCCTTTTTGTAACTTTTGTTTGGTTACGAAAAGGAACAGGTGTTCCTTTTGGTAACTTAAGGTTACAAAAAGGAACAAGTGTTCCTTTTTGTAACCTACCAAAGTTACCAAAAGGAACACTTGTTCCTTTTTGTAACCTCATTAAGTTACGAAAAGGGACAAGTGTTCCTTTTGGTAACTTTGGTAGGTTACAAAAAGGAACAAGTGTTGTAGACTAAAGATAAGACTGTTTAAGGTTACTCCAAATCTTCGCGGGTGCCTTCCTGAAAAAAAGTCGTACGCGCGTTGATTTTTAGGAAACCACCACAATCTATATATCGATAAAAAGCTTATTTAATGCAGAATTCGATAAAATTATAAGCTATTTTGGTTGTTCCTCTGCTAAGGCAAAGGAAGCCGGTAAACAGTAAAATGACAGAGCGCCATTCCGTCGAATTAATCGGGTATCAAACGTGGGCTCTGACGAAATGTCGCTGCACAGTGTTAATCACAAATCATCAATCTCTCAAAGGGTGTGAGCATTTCCCCGTATTCCTATTTGTTTTTCTTTTAATATATCTGTCAAGTTCCAGTAAAAAAGAATTTGCAAACGTGTTGCGTTCCGAGGCCGCCAGGAGGGAAGTATTTGATTTAAAAAAAAAATGCCGACACTCTTTTGTTCCTCGTTGTTCAGTTAACTTTCGGGCCAAATTTCAAGAAATTCCGTCAATTCTACATACCCTATTAATTCATTTGAAGAGGAGGCATCTTGCAGAAATCGTATTGCGAGTTTTCGCCTTCTAAAGATTTAGAAGCATGTCACGCCTTCTCGGAGAATTATGTCAACACCGGGCTCACACTGTGAGCTGCCAGCCAATAACATAGTGGAACCCCTGACGTTCACCGGAAGCAAAATGGTGCTTCGCGGGAAAGTTATAGTTTTTCAGTCATGTTTTTCCCAGTTAGCTTCTGCGAGCACGTTTTCGGTATTACCTAGGGGAAAAAACGTTTAACAAAAAAGAAACGAAAAGAAAAGAAGATAAACCGACACGCAAGCGCCAATGCAGCATCATAGGGAGGCACTTGTGGCCGACATGAAAGCCATCGGGTAAGTTTTGTTTGTGTTCAGTAACATTGCAAGTCTTCGAATTGATGAGCGTATTTTGGTTTATAAACCAAGATGTGCAAGAATACTAGAACCCCCAAAGGCAATCTCCTACACTTAACCAAGCTCGACGATGTAATAAATGAGGTTTAAAAGCATGGTTTTATTTTTTTATTTGTTGAATATATCGAGAGATAAGACTTTTCAAACCGTTTTGCCGGGTTACACGTTAATGAGTGACGCATAATTTCATACGCGTTCCACATGATAAAAACTCGCTTCCATTTTTCAATTGAAAATGAAGTTCTTATGAACAGTCTTTTATAGAATATTGAGACTACAATATATAAGGTTTTTAAATTTAACGAAAGTACATTTACAGCAATAACAACATAAGAGTTGCACAGTTTCAAGGTGAAATCAGTAAAAAGTACAAGTGCGCAGCGTGAATCGTATACTTGTAAAGAAAACCGGAAACGAAAGTTTATGCGAATATTTTTCAATAAAAGGCAAACGCGCATAATAATATCTCATTGCATCTCATAGCACATTTCAATAGCTTTATTTTGGTGCAAGAACGAGGTTTCGGCGCAGCTGAACTCGTTTTGGCAGAAAGCCACAGGCAAGGTGCTGGTCAGGGTGAATGCAGCGTCGTTTAGAAAGGCAGCAGTCTCCGCAATTCATGAAGAACGTGGACACCTGAAGAAGGATCTAGTAGACCTGATGGGACACAATCAGAAGACCGCAGAAAAGTTCTATCTTATCCGCCAAAAAGAGAAAACTGCCGCCAAAACATCTGAGGCATTGCGCAACATCATGTATAGAACCGACCAGAAAGACGCTGATAAAGAAGAAGAACAATTGCCAGATGAGGTGGTGTCCCAACAGATGAGTGGCCGAGAAGATCAAAGTGATGGGAAGTTGGAAAGTGGTTGGCATCGCTGGACAGTTGAGGAGAATGAATCCGTAAAATCAGCATTTGAGACGGCCATCAAGGAGAAATCCATTAATATACAAACGGTGAAAGACATTATTCAAGGGCACAAAATCCTCAGTAAAATCGACGTGAGCAAAGTATTTGACAAAGTGAGATCTTTCATAAAAGAAGCAGAGTCACAGGAAAGTGAGCAAGTTCTTCCGACTGAAACCGAGACACAGCAGGAAAAACTTCTTCGCTTTTTCCCAGATGAGAAATCTGCAGAGTTTTCTTCAGTAGTCAGCCGTAAAGGAGGAATGATTTTCTCAGATGATCAGACAGAGATTTACTGGAGGTTGTTCAGGGATCTCATAGTGAGCAATGAGAGAATCACTCAGCATTACGTAAAGACCAAGATAGAAGAGGATGAGGAAGCAAAAAAGGCGATTGTTGGTTTTACGCCTCAGCAGCTTGTGGATAAGATTCGGACAGAGCGCAGGAAGATTGCGCGTGCTCAAGATAAGAAAAAAGTAGGTCGTTACCGATAAGCACACTAGACCAGTATCCAAAGCTAAAAACCTACCGTGTTATGAGTTAAACACAGCCGTAATATTCGTCAGAGTAGTTCTGTGCATTTAGATTTGAACATTGAAGGACTCAAAAAGACACTGAGCCACTACGTGGTTAGAACGAGCATTTACAGCTGTTAAGGGAAAAAACATTTTGTTGCCTAATAATTGTTACTGTTAATTGGATAAGATTCGGACAGAGCGCAGGAAGATTGCGCGTGCTCAAGATAAGAAAAAAGTAGGTCGTTACCGATAAGCACACTAGAACAGTATCCAAAGCTAAAAACCTACCGTGTTATGAGTTAAACACATCCGTATTTTTCCTCAGAATAGGTCTGTGCATTTAGATTTGAAGATTGAAGGACTCAAAAAGACACTGAGCCACTGTAGGTAGAACGAGCATTTACAACTGTTAAGAGGAAAAAAACATTTTGTTGCCTAATTATTGTTACTGTTAATTGGATAAGATTCGGACAGAGCGCAGGAAGATTGCGCGTGCTCAAGATAAGAAAAAAGTTGGTCGTTACCGATAAGCACACCAGACCAGTATGCAAAGCTAAAAACCTACCATGTTATGAGTTAAGCACAGCTGTATTATTCGTCAGAGTAGTTCTGTGCATTTAGATTTGAACATTGAAGGACTCAAAAAGACACTGAGCCACTGTAGTTAGAATGAGCATTTACAATTGTTAAGGGGCAAAAAACATTTTGTTACCAAATTATTGTTACTGTTAATTAAATTAAGAAAAGCCATTTTCAGGTTAAGAACTTCTACTGTTATTTAGTTAAAATTGCTTTTAGTATAGAGCATTTGTTGTTAAAAGGTTATATGTTTTATTCTCTCAGTCGCTATCAACTTTATTTACCAGCGCTTGCAATATTATCATCAACAACATGAAGATAATTATGAGATGGTCTTACCATTTTAAAACAACATTTTAACCATTTAAACATTTAAACATTTTAAGCTTTCTCTTACTGTTGTTTCATTAAAAATTGCTTTTAATAAAGAGTATTTGTTGTAAAAATGGTATATGTTGACTGAGGTATGTAGGCTGAGGGGCAATTAACGTTTTTTTTTACAGCGCTTGTAATATTTTGTTCGACAACATGAAGATTAGTATTAGAAGCCCTTTCCCTGTAGAAGACCCAACTTACGGCACGTTCCTTTTTGTAACTTGCAGTTTTCACGAATTAAAAAAAAAGATACGAAGTTGTGGTGAAAATGCTTATGTTCCCCATACTAACTAAACATTATCCAAGCAGAAAAGAAAAGAAAATTGTCATTTGCAAACTACCTTATACATTTTTTTGTTGTACCCTATCACACACCCTCCAAATGTTCCTTTTCGTAACATTAGCGCATTTCGAGTACACACGGGAAAAAGTTGAAAACTCCGCTTTAAATGGCACTATCGCGTCAGTACTTTTACACCACAACCTTCGAAAAACAGGCTATATGAATCATTAAAAATTTGTGATAGCCATGGTTTTAAGAGGCTAAAAAATCACTTCCCATGGATGGAATAGATTAAGCAAAATTTTAGCGGCTATTGAGTTTTCAGAGAACATCAATTTTCAGCGAAAAAGACGTGTAATTTCTTTTTAAAAAGGTAACATATTTCGAAACACCTTATACAATGTTGTAAGCTATTAATCTCCATGTCCTATAACTTAGAGTGCCTTCCATTGCGTATTTCAACAAATAATTCACTTTTTCCAATTGAAACCAAAACACACGGACTTTTGAAAACTCGATCAAGCTTCAGTCGACGATGAAAAGCATATACTTACACTCCATTTTAAAGCTTTGAGGTTTTAACACAAATTAAAACGTTTCAGGAAGTTCTCTGGCCAATGTGCACCTTAGTTAAGGCAATATATCCGCGTGTTTCGCGTTATTTTCGGATTTATACCATTTTCCCCTTTAGAAACCTGAAGAGTGTTCCTTTTCGTAACATTTTTGACTTTTGCCAAAATATTACATCGCTCGATTATGATGTCATTTAAAGCTTTCTTTACAGCCGAAAAAACTCATTAATATGGACCCATTCCTTTAACTTTGGTTTTAAAAACTTATCGCAAAATAAATATGGCTAACTTTGAAAATAGGTTACGAAAAGTAACCACGAAGAATCTAAGGATGGATGGATGGATGGATGGATGGATGGATGGATGGATGGATGGATGGATGGATGGATGGATGGATGGATGGATGGATGGATGGATGGATGGATGGATGGATGGATGGATGGATGGATGGATGGATGGATGGATGGATGGATGGATGGATGGATGGATGGATGGATGGATGGATGGATGGATGGATGGATGGATGGATGGATGGATGGATGGATGGATGGATGGATGGATGGATGGATGGATGGATGGATGGATGGATGGATGGATGGATGGATGGATGGATGGATGGATGGATGGATGGATGGATGGATGGATGGATGGATGGATGGATGGATGGATGGATGGATGGATGGATGGATGGATGGATGGATGGATGGATGGATGGATGGATGGATGGATGGATGGATGGATGGATGGATGGATGGATGGATGGATGGATGGATGGATGGATGGATGGATGGATGGATGGATGGATGGATGGATGGATGGATGGATGGATGGATGGATGGATGGATGGATGGATGGATGGATGGATGGATGGATGGATGGATGGATGGATGGATGGATGGATGGATGGATGGATGGATGGATGGATGGATGGATGGATGGATGGATGGATGGATGGATGGATGGATGGATGGATGGATGGATGGATGGATGGATGGATGGATGGATGGATGGATGGATGGATGGATGGATGGATGGATGGATGGATGGATGGATGGATGGATGGATGGATGGATGGATGGATGGATGGATGGATGGATGGATGGATGGATGGATGGATGGATGGATGGATGGATGGATGGATGGATGGATGGATGGATGGATGGATGGATGGATGGATGGATGGATGGATGGATGGATGGATGGATGGATGGATGGATGGATGGATGGATGGATGGATGGATGGATGGATGGATGGATGGATGGATGGATGGATGGATGGATGGATGGATGGATGGATGGATGGATGGATGGATGGATGGATGGATGGATGGATGGATGGATGGATGGATGGATGGATGGATGGATGGATGGATGGATGGATGGATGGATGGATGGATGGATGGATGGATGGATGGATGGATGGATGGATGGATGGATGGATGGATGGATGGATGGATGGATGGATGGATGGATGGATGGATGGATGGATGGATGGATGGATGGATGGATGGATGGATGGATGGATGGATGGATGGATGGATGGATGGATGGATGGATGGATGGATGGATGGATGGATGGATGGATGGATGGATGGATGGATGGATGGATGGATGGATGGATGGATGGATGGATGGATGGATGGATGGATGGATGGATGGATGGATGGATGGATGGATGGATGGATGGATGGATGGATGGATGGATGGATGGATGGATGGATGGATGGATGGATGGATGGATGGATGGATGGATGGATGGATGGATGGATGGATGGATGGATGGATGGATGGATGGATGGATGGATGGATGGATGGATGGATGGATGGATGGATGGATGGATGGATGGATGGATGGATGGATGGATGGATGGATGGATGGATGGATGGATGGATGGATGGATGGATGGATGGATGGATGGATGGATGGATGGATGGATGGATGGATGGATGGATGGATGGATGGATGGATGGATGGATGGATGGATGGATGGATGGATGGATGGATGGATGGATGGATGGATGGATGGATGGATGGATGGATGGATGGATGGATGGATGGATGGATGGATGGATGGATGGATGGATGGATGGATGGATGGATGGATGGATGGATGGATGGATGGATGGATGGATGGATGGATGGATGGATGGATGGATGGATGGATGGATGGATGGATGGATGGATGGATGGATGGATGGATGGATGGATGGATGGATGGATGGATGGATGGATGGATGGATGGATGGATGGATGGATGGATGGATGGATGGATGGATGGATGGATGGATGGATGGATGGATGGATGGATGGATGGATGGATGGATGGATGGATGGATGGATGGATGGATGGATGGATGGATGGATGGATGGATGGATGGATGGATGGATGGATGGATGGATGGATGGATGGATGGATGGATGGATGGATGGATGGATGGATGGATGGATGGATGGATGGATGGATGGATGGATGGATGGATGGATGGATGGATGGATGGATGGATGGATGGATGGATGGATGGATGGATGGATGGATGGATGGATGGATGGATGGATGGATGGATGGATGGATGGATGGATGGATGGATGGATGGATGGATGGATGGATGGATGGATGGATGGATGGATGGATGGATGGATGGATGGATGGATGGATGGATGGATGGATGGATGGATGGATGGATGGATGGATGGATGGATGGATGGATGGATGGATGGATGGATGGATGGATGGATGGATGGATGGATGGATGGATGGATGGATGGATGGATGGATGGATGGATGGATGGATGGATGGATGGATGGATGGATGGATGGATGGATGGATGGATGGATTTATCGGGCCCTATCGTAACGATGCGAGGTCCTTTCTGTAACATTTTTCCCTTTTGTAACATTCCTTTTTGTAACTTGGTCCCTTTTGTCACATGTGAGGTTACCAAAAGGAAATCATGTTACTTTTGGTAACTTTACATGGTACTTTTTGTAACCGTCAATAATTTGTGGTCCTTTCAGTAACCTTAAATTTTCCTTTTCGTAACCCTGTTTGTTCCTTTTTGTAACAAAGTTCGATACTCCTTGTTTTTTGTTTTTTTTTTCTTTTCTTAAGGATCATTTCTCATTTTCTTTTTTCTTATCGTTGTTGGAAATTTCTCTCCTAAAGCTAAAATCATCGATTACATTACTTTATTGGAATTTTAACATATTCTCCAAAGTAACAAACACAAAGTTTTTATTTTGCTTACAATGTTTAGGTAACATAATAGAAACTTTAAACTTCAACGGAATTTTGCAACAAACTACCCTTAAAGTGTTGCACTGTTTATAAATACAACTGATACGAGTAATGCTACTTTGTAGTATGCTTTACACTTGCCAGGTCTTCTATACTTCTGTAATAGACTGAACCCAATTATCGCGAACAAGTCCTGCATAAGTCGCATTACTGACTGCACAGGTCACAGGACGGATGGCTCAATTAACACTCTGTTAGGAGATAAATCTGCTTTCGCTGTTTTAGAAAATTAACAGGTTATAACTTACATGTTTTGAAGATAGTTTTGCTTAAGTTCATAGTTAATTTACTTTTTTGTATTTTGATCGTTTATAGCTGAAATCAACGTATACTTTCTCTTATTATGAATTCGGTGCGAAACAGGTGTTTTTATGTCATCGCGGCAACTCGCTTTTTTCGGTGACTTTTTTTTTTCACTAAAGTTCATTAATTCACAGGAAATTTCTAGAAACAACCTTTCTTTGTTTTTTTGGCCATTTCTGGTTTATTTTCACGAGTTTCAAACCGATTTCATGATAGACAGTAATGTGTTGTTATATTATTTCACTTAACTCAGAATTTCTCTTGCAGTCAGTTTTAAAGCATTCATTTTCAATGGATAGACATGGTCTTTGCAAATTCAATATTGCTCTCCTTACTTTGTTTCGTCCAGATCGTTTGGGAATCACATTGAAGATTTAAGAACAAAATAATTTCAACTACTGTAACTCTCTCAAAGAAAGATATGCTAATTATTACTGTGCGCAAGTGCAATATCGCCCACGAATTACCGTGCAAGGCATCACGTTATCCTAAAATTACGGTAGATGATTTTAGAGTTCCCGCCTGAACGTTATGAAAGTAACGAGAGCAAATCCTTCATTGCGATTCTACCTTGTTCTTGTTAAAGGAGTTGGTTAAATGTCGCGCACTGATTAAAAACGAAAGTAAAACCAGAAAAATAAACGTTCCTTCGTGTTATACCCCCAAGTAGTGAGAACAACAACTTCGAGCTTGGGCCATATACTACGTCACTGTTTTCTACCCTCTTCATCTGTCATCTACGCTTTTTTTTTCTTATTATTTTTGTTTGACTTTTCTCTGTTAAACTAACGGCATCCATTGCAGTTACTCTAGAAGAAATATGATAACATATTCTCCAACAAAACGTTTTCATTTGACTTAGATAACAAACTAGAGGCCTCAAACTCCAACGAGATTCCATGACAAATTGCCTCACACGAAGGTGACTCATCATTACTAAACTACAACGTATTTCGTCTGCCCCTGATTAAATGTCGCACTTTGAAACTCAACTAGATAATGTAAATGTAACCACTTAGGCTTTTGGTTAAAATGAACAGAGACACTCAAATGAAGTTAAACAAAGACTTCTTTCTATCTACCGTGAACGGACCGGCTAGATTACTCAATGGGCAACTAAAAGGCACCCCTTTTAGGTCTGGTAGAGCAAGTTAAAGGATATTGTGTATTCCGTATTCAAAGAATTGTCTTATCTTCCCGTCAAATTCTGAAATGTGGTAGAAGAACAACCTGCTTGCTCCTCAAACGGAATAGTTATTAAGACAATGGTCACTTCTTTGAATTAATTCGGGCTAATCTTCGCCTCTCTGTGCGAATTTTGTCACATAATTGCAATGCAGTGAATCCTTGCAAACTGACTCGCCCTCTGTCGTGATCCTGGATAGCGTTAAGAATCTCATCGCGTTTTACTGGAGCATTTGACTCAATAAGTTCTTTGAAAATCTCATACATCAGGTCAGTTTGTTCATCATTAAAAGCAAAGCCAGAATTGACTGTTGTATTTGAAACAACAGACTCGTCATCGACAAAGTCAATGTCCATTAATCGAGCGCTTCTTTCTTTCCATAATCCGATGCGTCTTAACCTCTCTTCTGGACTTTCCATTAAAGTTGGGGGTTCTGCAGTGTTTCTGTTTTTGTTTTCTTTGATTAAGCTTCTCACTTTGTCGCGTACACTACCTGGAGGAATCTTGAACAAAATTGTATTGCCTGTGATAGTGGCTTTCACTTCTTCGGCACTTATTGTACCACTTTCAATCTGCCCTTTAAACAGTGTGGCTACCTCAGTTACCTCTGTCTGATTCCACTTGTGTCTTGGGCTGGTGGACACAATTTCCTTCTCTTCGTTTGAACCAGTATCCGAAGGGGTACTACGTAAGACGCGGTGCAACTGTTCTGCAGTTGGCAATAATTTACGAAAGAAAAACGTGCACTTTCAAAATGTTTCCCCCTCTTTATCCAAGGTTAACTGACTCAGAAAAGCAACACTACATGAAACTGTTTCCTCGGGAATATTATTTAAATATATAATATGGCATGTCACTTGTTTTTTATTAACAAGTCTTTTTGTACAATGTCATTCTTAAATGGCTTAACTTCAACAGAGGTCTTTTTGCACAACGCCAAACGCCATGCACAGAATTAAATGGGTCTTTGTAAAACGAGGATACACACAGGGGGATGCGGACTGCGGATAGCGGATTGATTTTCTATTTTTTTTTTAACAAAAAATGCATGCTTATATTGTTAATTATCACCTTCCAAGGAAAATTTGTCTTATGTAGTTTTAATTTTATTAATATATATTTTTTACCAGTCACGCAGCGATAACGCTATCATCGTTTTTCTAGTTTTTCACCCAAGTAAGACTGACACTACAATAGACTGTGAGCAATCTCTCCTCTGCTCGAAAACCAACAGGGAAGAAAAATCGAGGCGGGTCGCGCGTGCGTGGGGCAAAGCCGTGAGCAGCACGCGCACCTGGAACTACTCTCTTTGCCTCACGCTCGCGCGACACCCCTAGAATAATTTTGTTAGATTATAGATTAGTATAAATCTACTAGCATTCTATCATGATTGCTGTTGTCTTATTGGCCACGCTACTAACTATCTATTCTGTTGAAGATAGTGAGTAGAATGAGTAGCCTTACAATGTGCGGTTGTCAACAAAATGGCGGCCACTTCTTCGCGTTTTTGAAGTGTCTGTGAAGAGGATTTTGGATAATTACTAGTCAAGGCGATTCCAGAAAAGACAAAAATTGCAACGAGATATGGAGTGACGATTTTTCGCGGTAAGAAAAGGAATCGAAACAAGAGACTGAATGACTTTATTCTTCATTTACACTTTTAAAACTCGTAAATTTTATAATAAGTTGCGTTTCACTAACACATTTTGTAAAAGCTTCCAAAGGGCACGTTTACGTTAGTATATCTTTGATTGTCATTTTACAATAAAAAACACGGCTACTCATTTCAGTTTCGAGCGAATGACGCAAAGGCGCTCACACAGAAGCCAATGCAATGTGAACTTTTTATATCATTTAATAGTTCAAGCCAATGCAGTGTGAACTATTTATATCATTTAAAGGGGCAGTATCATGGGAAATCGATGGGAGATATCATGATTTTTGGCCAAAATTCACTAAATTTAAACTTTGAACACTGTGTTAATTAATTTCTCAATCGCTAATTTAAAGAAATATTAATAGTGATTCTAAGACGAAAGGTTGAACCAAAATATAGTACAACCGGCGATTTTAAGTGTGTTACAACAGCGAAATTTGAAAACGTCCGCCAGACGTTTTAAATTTTGAACCCCTCTCTATCTTGGTCATCTCCGGCAAAAATATCCGTGGATAGTTTCTTTGCATTCTGAGTCTTTTAACGGAATTTTGTCATTATATCTTGGCTGCTATCAACCGAATAGCGTCTTTCCGATTTTCAACGTGTTACTAAAAATAGCGTGATACTGTCCCTTTAAATGTGAACCTGTCTTGTTATTACGTTTTGAACGACTAGTAGATTTATACTAAAACAATGAGATTATTCGCTCTCGATTGCTATGCATGATAGTTGATTCGGGCCTCGCCCACGCGATAGAAATCGAGAGCGAATGATCTAATTTTGAACTAGAACATCCGCCGATCCACCAAAGAAAAAAAATGCTCAAAATTGAATCCTCAAAATATTTAACAGTTACCTAACACTGGATTGTGCTTTAGCAAAATATCTAAGGGACTAACAACAAAAGATAATCAACAGCCAAAACAATATCTCGCACATCAAACTGCACATCAAAAGCACCACCACGCATTGAGCTTGAGAGATCATCAATCCGTAAACAAACTTCTGCACCGTCGTGTCCTTTATAATATTATTACTGTTAGGTACTGTCACTTTATAATTACAAGCTTAAAGAACACAAGAAACAAATACACGGAAACAAATGTTTTCCTTGTGACGATATTATTGCGCTACTAGTACTTCGCGTTATCTCTCTTTTGACCTATTAATTACAGATTATAGAAAACAAAATTCTTATGTTTTCGTTATGAGATTAGAACGATACGATAACTGAACCAATTTTAGAGGAAACTTACCTTTGACTTAAACATCACATGCTTTCTAAAAGGTCCTTTTTGTAACCGGGCAATTGAATCTACCACTGATGCTTTTCTGTCTATAGATAAACACACTTTTTTTTTTCGACAAGCTTTGCTTAAGGATGACTTTGAGCTTTAGCATACTTGAGTTACAGCATTTTCCAGTAAAAACTGTCAAATCTATATGGCTTTTGTTGATAATTTTGGCTGTATCGACTTATTTATAGGTGTTACAGCGTAGAAAAAATAAGATATAGTAAGGTTCATATTGCAGACAACATTTCGCTAACTAAAGTAACAATTAGTTTTTATATTTATAGGTTTTTTACAAAATGGTCCTTATTGTAACGAACTAGTGCCTACGGATCAAACTCTTTAGTTGTGTTTTTCACAAGCACTTTTTTGTCGGATAGAAAATTAACCATACTGCTTGATAGATTGTTCTAAGGTCTGCATGTAACGGAGGTAACTCAATATATCTTTTAATTGTGACTCAGCAATTAATGAAAATAGTGGGTCCTTTTCGTAACATGATTGATCAACTTTTTACTCTAACCATTCTCTAAAATTTAGAAGTGAAACGATATAACATTGAAGTTTTTTTGCACTCAGCACTGAGTTCAATAACTAATTTATAAGGCCCGAGTGGAATTCCTATTCCAAAGCCTTTTCAGGAAGAGTTATTACGCTGTAAATCATGTATATTAAAGTGTAACAAGCACTAACGTTGTGTGAACTTGGCCTCTGTCCTTTACAAGATAAATTTCCCACTTGGAAGGCTTCGAAATAATATAATGTTTTGCACACACGTTAAACACATCCTTTTGTACTTCTGAGCAAAATTTGAAGGGAATTGGTTAAAATAAAACAAAGTTATCACTGTTTAACTTAAGACTTCAAATGTGAGCACTTTTCCCGAATCCCAAAACTCTCATCGACATGAAAGTTCCAAGCATTTTATCATGAAATTTGTTTCGCTGAATTTAACGCGAAACAAAAAGCCTGTGGTTGTTCCACGGGAAGGGATGCATGTACAGAGGACTTTCTATCCGCATAAACGTCGACGGATTTTTTTTAATTACTCAAAAACTGACAGAAACCACAGCAGTGTTCCTTATTGTAACATTTTCACAAGTGCCTTGCCATAAAACCAAGAAAATGACGTATTTGCGAGAAAATATTGTGAAGACTAACAAAATTACCTTTAATGTTTATGATAAAACTCTTAAAAGTACAAAATCATTAAAAGTGATTCATAAGGCTACTATTGAAAGTTTGGTTACCACAGGGACCCACCATGAATCTAAGGATGGATGGATGGATGGATGGATGGATGGATGGATGGATGGATGGATGGATGGATGGATGGATGGATGGATGGATGGATGGATGGATGGATGGATGGATGGATGGATGGATGGATGGATGGATGGATGGATGGATGGATGGATGGATGGATGGATGGATGGGTTAGGGTTAGGGTTTATGTATGTATGTATGTAAGCGGTCACTTAGCCATTCCCCGAGGGTGACCGCTTAATACAGGTTCGACTGTATTTTAATGACTTCTCCACAGTACTTTTATAAGAAAAGTAACTGGACAAGATGGGAGAATTTGTTCTTTGATATTAGAGGTTAAAGGTTTAACTGAGATGAAAACTGAACTACAACGTCGATCTGTACGGATGCCAAGCCTTGGGTAGAATGAAAAATCACAATCATACATTGAGCGTTTTTCTTTTATTAAACAAAATTAAAATAATGGAAAGATTCTCTTGTCGTTAAAGGGAGAGTTTCACAGTTCGGCGCATGTGCGAGCGATAACGTAGCGCTGACAAACCAATTGTTTTATGACCAATTGGAAGCGAGTAAACCACATTGGCGGGATACGGCGGGCAAGTCTTATAACTTGCTGGCATAAAAATAAAACTGACATGACCGGCCAGTGTTTTGGTCACGTTTTAGAAAGAAACAAAAAGACTGTCCATGTAAAACACATGGGGATTTTTGCAGCGCCGCTTCTTGAATGTCCCATGACATTCAAGAAATGCCAGAACTTATGCGAACGTATACGGTTTTATTTTAGTACAATGTCGATATCTCGAGGCATCGACCTTTTTTTATTACGCGCGGTTCGAAAAGCCGAGAAGCTCCCTAAGTCCAGTATTTCATCACCATTCAGTGACAAACTTACTATATAGTGTGTACGCTCCCCTGATAGCCTGATTTTATTAGACCAGCGAGAAGGCGAAGAACGAGAAATCCGCAAGCTTCAAGAGGCGATGCGACTCGTGTTTAGTAACAACAACACTGAGCGTCCTTCCGAGATGCTGGAATGCATTTGAGAAAACTCTGCCATAGTGGCAAATCAAAACTGCGTTTGCCATTCGCAATGACCATAATTGTATAGATAAATGAATACCTTACAATAGATTTTGTAGTTTAACGCAAATCTTTTGGATTTTTTTCTCCTGCCCGCTATTCGAGCCCGCTAATAGACTACAACTAACTCGCACATTTGATCTCATATTTATTCGCTTCGCGTCTTACTGTTGTACAATTTTTTCCATCCAAAGCAAAACACTGATGTTAGATGCTGTTTGTCCGTCGAATTCCCGTTTTTGACAGTTGAATTCCATATGAACAAACAATACGATTGAAATCTAGAAAATCCTCGCGAGTTCATCCAAAGCCAGTTGGTGACCTTTGCCATTTCCAGCGAAAGCAGATGTGCCGCGAAATCGTTGTCTATTTTAAACAGACTTATCCCTTCACCAATTTTCCAGGTTTGGTGGACGTATCTTGTTAACCGCACAGGATTTCTACATCCACTCCACTCTGTCCGCTTAACTTCTGTGCTTCCAGAGAGTCCACAGAACGTCCCGTCGCCGGTTGGCCGCGCCATCGACAAAAATGTCGTTTTCGGATGCTAAAACACTTTTAACCTTACAAAAATCGAACTTATATTTACAACAGGAAACAAAGATTATAAAAAGTGAAGAACGAATAGCGGATGATCCAAATTCGGGCGCGATTTCAACAGATTGTTCCACCACAAGGTCGCATCGAATTTAGTGCCGACCCGTACAATTCATTTTTGAGCCGGTCTGCTCGCGCATGCGCTTGACCGTGAACTAATCACAAGTGCGTTTTTCCCCCTAGCTTTTCACACTTTTGATCATTGCCTGATCATTTTGTTGAAATAAACAACGAGGTATTTTTCTATTCGTTTTGTGAGTTTTAGCATGTACCTCAAGACGTACCACTTGGAAGACAGCTGTTCATGTTATACGTAGATGCAACTCAATTTAAGACTGTCAGATGTGAGCGCTAGCCGAAAGGGATCTGCCTAGTACGGTCTAGGGGCCGGCTTTTCCCTCCCTCTTTGTCGGACTGAGCACAAGACCATCTCCGCTGGCATAAGAGACCTGCGGTGTCAGAGGTTTCTTTTGCCAGGACTGTTGTATTATCTCAGAATAAAAAGTAGCGAGATTAAAACATGACGTTTCGGCGACAACATGTAACATGATGATCACATTAACAGGATGATTACATTGACTTTCAGGCCTTCTTTGCGAAGAGAAATAAGCGCGCGGTCAGTGGATCAGCGATTCAGGTGATCGACAGAACGGTATCAGTTGTGACTTTGCTGGGGAGGGAATGGACCTGACAGGAAAACAACTTAAAGGTCTCAGTAAGTCTTGAACAATCATGTTTTATTTTATGTTGTTTCTTTTAATTTCACTGTCGTGTTTGCTTTAGAACGAGAACGAAATATTTTCGAATTAGCGATGGCATTGATTATTCTAGCTGTGAAGTTGTTCGTTTCAAGAAACACGCTTAACTTATGTTGTTATTTTCGCACTTTTTTTTGAGAAAAGTTCCTTTCAGTTAAATACCGTAAGTTTACCTAGCTAATCAACACAATCA
>NW_028145715.1:0-60000 GCF_977016875.1 Pavona decussata
AGTCCGGACATTGTTGCTCCTTTTTTCTGCCTTTTCCGTCCGTATTCGCTCTGTTGTAAACCGGTCAAACCGGGACACTACAGTGTATTACGGTCTCATATTTTGCGCGTTCTCTTGACCTTATTTGGTGAAATGACATAATAGTGGAATAATAAAAGCTTTTCTTGCTAGTCCTGCTTTTGTAAATCACAGTTGTTTTGTCTAGCAATGTAACTGCTGTTAGTAGAAGGGCTTAAAGCCTCAACTTTACAGCTTATTTCAAAATATGCTGAATGCAAGGAACTAGTTAGCCCTTGCTTTGTGTCACTCACAAACTGACATGATTTCTTGCCTAAAATATAACTTGTGGAGGCACCATTTCCTCTTTATTTGGTTACTACAGTTTATCTTGAAGTGATTAATGATACAAAAAAGAATATCAAGCCGTTCTGAACAATTTGAGCCCAAATACTAATAATAATTTATTATTAGTATTTGGGCTCAAATTGTTCAGAACGGCTTGATATGCTTCTTTGTATCATTAATCACTTCAAGATAAACTGTAGTAACCAAATAAAGAGGAAATGGTGCCTCACAAGTTATATTTTAGGCAAGAAATCATGTCAGTTTATGAGTGACACAAAGCAAGGGCTAACTAGTTCCTTGCATTCATCATATTTTGAAATAAGCTGTAAAGTTGAGGCTTTAAGCCCTTCTACTAACAGCAGTTACATTGTTAGACAAAACAACTGTGATTTACAAAAGCAGGACTAGCAAGAAAAGCTTATATTTTCATCATTCCACTTATATCATTTTAATAATTATTAGCAGTCAATTTAAGTGGGCATATCCCAAGTTGAGCTGCTATATGCTAAAAATAGTACATTTTCCTGCAAACTCAATTTTTGCCTTCAAGAGACCTATTTGCCTGTGATATCTGTGCGAATTTGCAAGAACGTGTTTGCTAGAGCCGGGCCTGAAGCTAGCTTCAGGCCTCCGTGGTTCTCTAAACTTGAGGGGGCTTGCCGTCAAGGACCAGTCTGTGAGCTAGCCTAGGGTGAGGGCTTACTGCTAGGGGGTGGCTCTCGGTTATGTGTCAAAAGCTCTGGGGTGGGGAGAGGAGGGTAATGTAGCCTTCAGATTGGTCCAATTTGCTGTATTTCTTAAACCAAGGTGACTTAATTCTAATGCCCTTTGACCTCTTCCATAGAGACACAGGCTGTTGACAATCAATTGCATCAAGCTGACACAAAGCCTGGAGTAGGGCCTAAATGCAGGTGAGTGACTTGCAAGTTTGTGTGAACATCAGAGAGGTGGGGAGGGCAGGGTTGTGAGACTCACTTAGGGTGAACTCTCTGTCTCTGCGTAGGTTAAGTGCAGGTATGTTTTTGAAAATCCAGATATCCAAAATAGATCAAGGTGGTCGCGATAAACAACTTGCGTATCGTACTGGCTAGTTGGTTTCGCTTTTGTTTTGTGAAGTTTGTAAACGCGTGACATCTATGGATCTTTTGAAAAGTTATGAAATTGATGAATGCAGATCACAGGAACTGGTCTACATGTTGTCTAAAGAAACCCTCCTTGGCAGGGATGACTGTGCCGTGGCGAATTTTCAATTCGATTATCAAATCCCGCGGGAGCATCAGAGACAAATCCTTCCATGTGCAGGGTGTTTTGAAAGCCTTAGTTGTGGTTTGCCAGGCTTGAAATTCGGTATGTAACGATTAACTCTACAATTTCAAGGCAATGATTCAATAAAAGTACGATTACCATAGATTTTCAACGGTTAACACCGCCTGCTTGTGAAAAGAATAGATAGTCAGTACCTTTTAATAGAACCGCTTTTAATCGTTGTTAATTGTTGTTAATCGTTGAAGTGGCTACATGTCTTCCTGTTAATCGTGTAGAATGCTAGTACTTTGCGTAATCAAGAGTAATATGTCGACAAACGGGACAAAGCTGGATTTTACGCCAGGAAATGGACACATTTTCTCTTGAAGAATGTAACTGTTTGCATTTCTGACATTCCTGTAACGCACGTAGTAGTTTGTAACAGAATCAAATAAAAGCGTAACAGCATTCTTTTCGTTGCTCCCGCGAAAAAGACCGCTTTCGTGTGCCGTGTTTCAAAGACAACGAGTGTATATTGAATACAAGTATTTAATACTCAGTGCATTGTCCTTTTGGTCATCCAGTGTCTATAATGTTACTGATATATCTTTACAAGATGGTAAAATTTCTCAATGGCATCGAATTGCAGTTCACATGCAAAAGTTTGGAGAAATCCACGCAACATCGAAAAACGGGCTGAAATTCGACATAAGTCGGTTATGCTCCCAGCCCTTCAGTTGTAAATTAACTAAATAGGGAAGGGTATAATAATTTTGGAGTACGCCGGCAGGAGTGATGAGAGCTTAATTCTCTCCTGTTCTGTTCTGTTCTGTTCTCTAACTGCCGTGCACAGTTTATAAATGGTTCTGTTATTGAATAAATTTGAAAAAAAAAACCTGCTTTGATGGGCTTGATTTGGACTTGCTTTGTATAGGTAGAGCCAATCAACACAATCCATTTCTAACCTAACTCAATCAAACACAATCAGATGGATTGAGTTCGATGTAGTTCGATTAGTTCGATTAAATTCTATTTGTTCAGAAATCGAACTCACTGAAAGTCTGGTGTTCGATTGAGTTCGATTTTCAAACGTTCGATTTACTATGCCGGGAGTTATAATAATGTATATCATCACTTGGGAGGCAACCCTTCCATGAAACCATTTAAACACTGCACGAAATTGCTTTAGCTCTTTTCAACTTCTTATTTCTGCAGCAAAAACTGAAACAAAATAAAGGCTGGATAAATTTTATTGGGATTACATGTATATTTGGTGGCATTTGGCAATATCATGTGGAAATAAGAAAATTTGAATGGAATGCGCTTTTGTTTAGAACTAAGTTTTTCCACGACATGGTATCATGGCGTAATCGCTTTAAAACTGTATTAACCACATGCTAACTAAACACGCTGAGGTTAGAATTTTAAATGAGGTCAGATATAATTTTCAGAAAAAATGCCATTCTTTCAGATCATCGCAAGGAACGGACCAAGAGACATCAGAGGTACATCGGAGGTTAGTATAAAACCAGTCATTTCACACTCAAAAGCTGTTTTTTTCTATTTTTTTTTTATTCCAAAACAGTAATGGTCTTTTTTTTTAAAGAAAGGGTGATTCCAATTAACCATTGTTAAATCTCAAGGGCAACGCTCTGATCTAGCTTTCTCGTGCTCAAAGTCGCTGAGAGAACAGACAAAAGAATGTCAGATTTAGTTTCTTTGTATCAGATATTCTCTCTTGCTAACTTTCATTTACGAATTTAGTTTTTCAATAAAAGGATATTTTTGAGGTCATACATGATTAAATATCGATCTAAGTAAAACTAAAAATGTTAAAATTTTTCGATAGTTCGAAAACGAAAAAAAGTCGTAAAGTTAAATGACTTGAAGATGGTTTGGTTTATTTGCTTGATATATTGTTCAATTCAAATAAAAATATTTTAACCTAGTCTGGTCCCATCCGGTGAAAAAATTGACTCAAATGGGAATTTGCCGCAAAGCAAATGAATCTTGCATTACTAAGTCCAAGAGAAAATAAACGTATGTCCCAGACTAAGGATGGATAATCTTTCAATATGATAATCTTGCGTTACTTTTTATCTATGAAGTACTCTTACCAATTCCTCATTTGTTTAGACCAAATTTCTTTCAATGCGCCGACTTTTTTTTTTTAATTTTCTGTTGTGGGAAACAACGCAGCTCAGGTCGCTATCAATAAATACTTCGAAAAAGAAACGCAATGACCGATAAGCTCAGTGCAACGAGAGAAGCATTCCGCGTAGTCATTAACTGACCGTTATGGCAAAGAAAAAACCATGGAAAAATTAAAATTTTCATCAGGTGGTAGGAGCTAAAAGTTCCTTCTCATAAGCAATAATCTATTGATCAATTTTACTTTAACAATGCATCTTCAAGTTAAAGTTTTCGATTTTTGACTCAGGTAACCGGGAAGTTTCAATTCAAGTGTGTGATGTCTCTGAAACCCTGATGCGGCCGCTAACATTTGTTTCAGGCAACCACTACTAACATCGCTTAAAGAGATGTTTGATATAATTGAAACAATTCGGATATAGAAAATTGTTATGTCCTTGCTTATACTCGTATTGCATGATTCAGAAAGGTAATAATCTTATAGAGGTAAACTTGCCCCAAAGCAACGAGAAGGTTTTGAAGACGGCGTAAAATTGTTTTGACGGAGCTTCAGTTATAACAATCTTGAAACATTGCATGTTGATTTTTGGTCAGTGAGACAAACGAAACTTAGCAAATTTTACGACTCTATTACCCAATCGTGAGATCTCAAACAAGTGCCAGAACATTCCTTAAGACATAAAAGCCTCAAAGAAAGTTGGTATTTCGTAATTCAATATCCTCTACTAGGAATTTTAGTACCAGTAAAACAGACCATTAAGAAATGACACAACGATGGGCGATCCCTTTTCTCTGCACACAGATTGCCACATGCTAACTAAAAACCCTGAGGTTAAAATTTTAAATTAAGGTAACACACAATTTTCAAGAAAAATACTATTTTGTTCAAATCAGCGCGAGGAACAGACCAAGAGACACTAGAGGTACATCAGAAACATTTTATGCTGATTTTTGGTCAGTGGGACAAACTAAAATTAGTCAGTTGTACGACTCTATTACCGAATCGTGAGATATCAAACAAGTGCCCGAATATTGCCTAAGGCGGGGGAACACCTGAAAGCCGGTTTCACGCCGCTTAAAATCGGTCAAATGGAAATATCTTGTTCGCATTTCAAGCAATACCAAAACCTTCCACTCATTACACAAAACAAAGTTTTGGGGTGTTTTATGAATTTTTGGGTGAATTTGAGGTATATCTGGAAAGCAAATAATTCTTCTTGAAAGATTGGTAAAATTAAGAGAATAAGAAATGTTGAAGATTTATGGATGTTTTAAAATTAGAATTTGTAGTTAATAATTAATAGACGGACACCAAGTTAGTCCATTAGAGTGGGTATCAACTGTCTGTTAGTGTTTCAAATATCATTTTCTTTCTTCTATCCATTCTTAAAACCTCTTCAAATCTCACTCAAATTCAGGTAGAGCCCTGCCTTAAGGCATAAAGGCCTCAAAGAAAGTTGGTATTTTGTAAGTCAATATCTTCTATTAGGAATTCTAGTACCAGTAAAACAGACCATTAAGAAATGACATAATGATGGGCGATCCATTTTTTCTGCACACACATTGCCCACATGCTAACTAAACACCCCGAGGTTAAAATTTTAAGTTAAGGTTAGAAAAAAAATTCAAGAAAAATACTATTTTGTTCAGATCAGCGCGACGGGAACGGACCAAGAGATTTCAAAGGTACATCAGAAAAAAATTCATGTTGATTTTTGGTCAGTGGGACAAACGTAAATTAGTCAATTTCACGACTCTATTACCGAATCGTGAGATCTCAAATAAGTGCCCGAACATTGCTTAACACGTAAATGCCTCAAAGAAAGTTGGTATTTCGTAAGTTAATATCTTCTATTAGGAATTCCAGTACCAGTAAAACAGACCATTAAGGAATGTCATAATGGTGCACACACATTGCCCACATGCTAACTAAACACCCCGAGGTTAAAATTTTAAGTTAAGGCTAGATACAATTTTCAAGAAAAATACTATTTTGTTCAGATCAGCCCGACGGGAACGGACCAAGAGACATCAGAGGTACATTACAGGTTAGTATAAGGCCGGCCTGATCACACTCAAAACTTCCTTTTACTTCTTTTGGTTATTGACTACAGTCTCAGTGTTTCTTTTATTAAAAAGAAATTGCGATTCTAACAAACCATCGTTAAATCCTTGGGCCAACGTTCTGACCTAGTTTTATCTCGCTCAATGTCGCTAAGAAAACATGTCTCCAGAAATTAAAATGTTTTAAGAGCGCCTGTCTGTAAAAAATCAGACAAATTGTAAATTTCGTAGAAAGGGTGGAAAATTCAATTTCTTTCATATTTTAATGTCAGATAGGCTAGGATATAACTAAAGTACTGCATAGTTTTTTTTGGTGAAATATCCTTTTATTTCAAATAAAAATGCAACTAACGAAAATCCGTTAAAATCGTCATTTGAGGCGCTAAATTGTTACACGGGTTTGAGAGCCCTTACCCTGCGACAGCTGAAGAAAGCGCCGAATTTTTTTTTATTCTAGCAGCGATCAGATGTTATATTTTCGTGCACTGTAAACCAAGCAATACTTCACAAATGACTAAGCCATCGAAAAAGATGCAGTCTTGATGATGAAATGCGCCGAACGTTGGTCAAAGATTTGTATTCGACCAGTTTGCGCGGTGTACACCGGACGTTTAATACAAACAGCCGGCTCAAACCTATGCGACGAACGACCACAGAATTGTGCCAAAATGGCATCTGGACCTGTCTCCTACAGCATATTATAAGGTTAGAACATTTCGAAATGTTTTTCTATGTGCTTATTTTAAGCTAATAATAATAATAATAATAATAATAATAATAATAATAATAATCGAATATTTATCCAGGATAACCCTTCAGTATAGAATACTGTTATCAACGGGGTCCTGTTGACTAATAAATTAAAAACTTACAAATAAGAATAATTAAGAACTGATATGTAAAAGCAAAACATGCACTAATTTAAAACTACAGTAAAAATTTACAGATAAAAATCTTCCAAGGCTCTCCTGAATAAAAATCTAGAATTAATACTTCTCAGACTTAAAGGTAAAGAATTAAATGTCGAGGCACCCAAAAAATAAAAACTACGGCGTGCAGAATCCATTTTGACTTTGGGCAGTTTTGCTGCTTTCCCATTGTTTCTAGTATTTAAAGCGTTATGATTCACTCGTTGAAAATCATTCTTAAAATGAGAGCATACAGTTCCATTAAGGCAGTCAAATACCAGACAGCATGCCTTCTTTTGTAAAAAGTAGTCAATTGTTAAAAACCGAAGATCACAGTTCTCCGGACTGCATATGGATCAAGATATGTACACGGACTAAAAATTATGTCTGACCCTCAACGTCAACGTTTACCGCGCGGGGTCAAATATTTACATTTTGTACGGACTTTAAAAAGCTATCACGCCGCTCTTAATCATTTGCCCAAGAATTTTTTACAGGAATCTATAGACCATCCTTCTAACATTCAACCACCAGGAGCGTAATCGATTTGAAGATTTCGTACATAGTGATTTTATTCACGAAGTACTTTTATCGCAGTGAACTGTATGCCTTCGAAATTAAATTATTTTGCATACCCAGAACGTCGCAATATTTCCCCAAATCATTCCAACAGATATTTAAGGATTGTAAAATAATATTTAAGTGTTTTAAAAGCGGTAGAATGATTTGTTTTTCGCACGCGAGGCTCTTAAACCCGTGTAATAATTTAGCGCCTCAAATGACGATTTTAACGGATTTTTGTTATTTGCATTTTTCTTTGAAATAGAAGGATATTTCGCCAAGAAAACTATACAGTGATTTTAGTTATATCCTACTCAAGTGTATTAAGGCTTGACCAGCCTAATTTTATGCACATTTTTACTTGGAGGGGAAGCATTTGTCCGATCTCTGTGAAACTTGGCAAACAGTTTATTATCGGTGTCCTTATTAATTTTCCAAAATTTGCTGTGTCAGATTCTAGTCACGTGACCTGAAAACGACTTATAATGGTTAAAATCTTTACTCAAAAATGGGGAACAAAAAGCTACATTATATCAATCTCGTTTGTTGCTTACTCGATAAGCCCTTCTAAGGGCTTTATCATCCCGCCTTTTAATGATGTCCACATCTTAAGAGTAACGGTCAATTAAGGAAAATGGGTCACGTGACATGATAAATGTCCAAATATCTTAAAAGATAAATAACAAGTACCACCTTAAAAGGCGGAATTAGGTTGGCACAGTCATACTAAACATTTTAAGGGCAAACGTTTTCAAAATTTTGGAGTATAAATGTTCCCCATTTTCAAAAACAAGTTATGTGGCGTCATCAACCAAGGAATGTCACGTGACACTTAGGAACACTTCCGTTTGGTCAAGAAAGTCAAGCAATTTATGGAATGAATTTCCTCTATAGTGTACATTCTTTACTCGACAGAGAATAGAGGTTCCTTAAAATATTTGCTGGGGGTCTTTGAAGGACAAATAACCAAGCCTTAAAGTACTTGAGTAGCCTATCTGACATTAAAGTATGAAAGAAATTAATTTTTCCACCCTTGCCGCGATATGTTCGATTTTTACGGACAGGCGCTCTTAAAACCTTTTTAAAATTGCTCTTTATCTCTTACTAATTCAATTTGAATTAAGTTTTAAAAAAATATATTAACATTTGAGAGGTTATAGACGATGAAATGTCCGTCTGAGTGATACCCCCAATGCGAAAATGCCATTCAATTTTTGATAGTTGATAGTTCTAAAACCAGGAAATCGGCGTGAAGTGTAATGACTTAATAGATAAATGATATTTTAAGTGAAAATCAGAATGCTTACGGCAACAAGAGAATGACTTGTCTGATCGCTTAAAGTTTGCTGCTCAATTCAGACGTTAATATGTGAACCCAGTTTGATCTTCTTCGGTGAAAAATAGGAGGTTATAACAAAGCAATTTAATCTTGGATCCCCAGTTAGGGCTGAATTATCTATAAAATTAAATATTCTTCCCTTACAAAGAACTTGTCATTAATGAAGTTCCCTTACTAGTGCTTCACTGTTTTAATCACATTTCTCTCAATGGGACAAATTTTATTTTTCAATTGCCCATTTCAGCAAACAACGCAGCTGAGGTTGCAATCAACAAATATTTCAAATAAGAAAACGCAATGATCAAGAAATTCAGTGCTACGTTAGAAGAATTCTGCTTAGTCAGTTATCGCGCAGAAACAAACAAACAACTGTCTCCGAAGAGGCGTGAATCGAATTAAAAGGTACGATAAACTACGTCACCGTAATGTTTGAAAATATGTTAATATATATGAAATATATCGTCAATATCAGTGTATAAGTACCAGCAAGGATTGACAAAAAAATCATTCAGGCAATTAAGATGGGGTCTGACACGTTTTGCTGCTTACAAATGGACCCACCGTTCTCCGTTGTGTTGGAATCCTAAATGACCTCAAAACAAAGGTCTTTCATATCGATCAGAAACACAAATATTTTTGGTTTCGTATATATGTTTGTTTGAACGTAAAAACCCCCGTGGATATCACAAACAACTGTATGGAGTAACAGCAGGTATATCCTCCGAGGACATAAAAAGACCGTTTTCCCATGGTTGCACTCAAATCTAATAAAGAATTCCATCAGTCACGGAGCGGTTTTTTTGGAATATTATAATAGACTATAACAGCGACAATTTTAAAGCGAAAGACGACCTATCCTACAAAGAACTTTATTGTTTAAACTAGCTCATTTGTTCAGTGCCTCCTTTGTAGTAAAAAATCAGATTTGGAATTTTATTACAGTTTATTGACGGTCAGTTTCGTTACACGGCAAGGGTATGTAAGCAAAGTTCTTTATTTAAGTGACAATCATTCTAGTGTTGAGTAGTACTAATTGGCGACACTAAATTAAGTTTGGCTATATATCTACGGACGAGACAAGGAAAGCAATACACTTCAAATTGGCAGGCTCAAAACATTCCTAAAACTTTGAAAGTTGGATAGTAATGGAAAAGTAACGTTTCTTAATTTCTGGTTTCTGAAAAATGAAATTTAAATGTTAAGGCTGTGCACCCATTTCCAGTTTCCCAGCACAGGTAAAATATAGAAAAACGTGTGATTCAAGTAAGAAATTAACGATTAACAAAAGTGGCAGTAAGTCCTTAAGGGGCTAAGCAACTTTATTAAAAGCTGTATCTAGTACTGCAAATATATTTCAAGTAATCTCTGAAAACGTATCTTAGAAGGTAACTTAGTGATATTCATGAGACCTTCCTATTTAATTTCACCGTCCTTGAATTTTCGCGTAGATTTAGTAACCGAAAAAAATTAGTAAAAATTATCTCCCAACCGACTGAGAAGTCTTGTGAAACCGTCATCAATCGTCGGCATTTTCAATGTCAAAGTTTATCGCTATCGATCCGTCTTCCTTCCTGGAAGGTATTAAATTGCAACGTTATCGCTTTTTCTCAGAAAGAAATATCGTTTTGAAATATTGTCAAGCGAAATCGGTCTTTGTTTCCGCGCAAGATTGCTTGAAATTTTCAACTAATTTGTATTATGGGTGTTCCGAAAGTTCTCAAAATTACACTTGGGAGTGCAATTTGATTACAATTTCAAAATATTGTCCAAAAATTTCTTACGAAAAGAATACTCTTATCCTAGACGAACCCATTATGGAGGAGGGATTGATGAAATTCCTTTCCGTAAGTGTTAACGTGATCATACTGACCTTTCAAGCAACGTCTTATAGCGAAAATTGATTGAAGCCAATTTTACAAATCATCAGTGCACAGGAGGCATGAAACTTGGAAATTGGTGAAGTCAAAATGAATTTTGATTTAGTGGTGTCGGTAGAGTGTCAGAGTTTACAAATCCAACAATGGGCCTTCTTCGCAGGCGGGCAGACTGATGTCAAGTCAATTATAGTGGCTTGCGCAGCTGACAGATGCAGGGAGACCTAGAGCGGAATGGGGAAAAGATATTTCCTAACAGTTTACGACGCCAAAACTTTTTATTGGCCCGCAGACAATGCCGCTAGCTACGCAGGCTGTCAATTCAAGCTCCTCATTGCAGCAGGTAGAGTATCCGGTGGAGTGTGAACGCTGTCCAGCAAAGCCTAGCCTACCACGCAGTCGTAGGAGGAGACAAGTATCTCCTATAGAGGAGGTAATACGAATCCCTCTAAAAACGACTGCCTGGAAGGCATGTTACAGAAAAGCATCTGTAACGTAATTTTCTTAACAGGTTGTGCCCCACTGCCAGACCAAAGAGAAACAGGAATAACGTCAGCCATGAATTATCCATTGTTACTGTTTATCTGCATGACGGCCTCTTTCAGAGGAATAAGAGCAGAAAGCACGGACAGCAGTGGCACGGAAGAGCTTGGAAAAGGAATCAATCTTCGGAAGACAAACTTATTGGGCGACTTCCAGGAAAACGAGGCGAAATTATTTGAGGCTTTGCCGGAAACCTGCTTTAAAAGGAAAAAGTTACACTACTCAGGTAGTAACTTTGATTACTACGCCAGCACCAAATCCTTTTACAAACATATGGCCGCCGCAGCTGGTTTGGAAGCCTCCCTCGAGTCTTCGTTTACCCTGGGCACTACTCTCAACAGTGTTTTACAGAAGACAGAATCCAAGGACTCCAAAGTAAGTGGACTGGCCTTAAATGTCCGCGCCTTGACAGAAAAGATCTTAATCGAAAAGGATTGTTTAGATAACGTTGAAACTTCCACATTAACCAAACGCCTTGTTAAGGACTTTGAAAAGCTACCATTGGCATTTGCACAGCCGTTTCTCGCGAATTCCTGGAAAGCATATAACGTCTTTTTGGAGACATACGGGTCCCATGTGATTATATCTGTGACGCGTGGTTCAAGCATCAAGCAGACGACATTTGCAGAAAGTTCTAAGTCGTACAGTCAGAGGAATTTTCAGGTGAAATGCTGCATTAAACTTGCAGGTCCCGTAAGTGCTACCAAGGTTGGGGTGGAGGCATGTGCTAACGTCAGCAAGAAGGAAGAGACCAAGGCAAGCGACATGAACACTATAGACAAAACCGTCGTCAAAGGGGGTACCAAGGAAACCCGAAATAAGCTGACGAACAACAGGAGCAAAGAACTGATTGAGAAACTTTTGAACGAAGCTGGTGAATCAGACGCATCGGTTGAACACACCTTCAGATCGATTTGGGACATTTTGCAAAGCCGATTCGATACTGGGTCAGAAAACTACATCCGAGCTATAAACCTGCAGTACTATTACCTCGGCTTCTTGAATTATGGCTGCCGATTCAAAGAAAGTAGAGGAGTCTACCTACAGAAATTCGACTACACAAGGGGTTCATCCAAGAAATCTCCTGAATTCGAGTGCTCTCTGGCTGCAGAGGGCTGCCACCATCCCAACGACTGTCGATACAGATTTGGAATCTGGTGTGGCTGTAAAGGGAAATCTTGCGTTAAGTACAAATCGGAGAAACAAGACACAGGCAGCTCTAAGCTCACAGCATATGCAAACACCCAAGAAAATTTTGCCTGGCATGGCTGCAATTGGAAAGTGCCTGGGTTTACATGCGACTGCTACAACAAGAATATTGGGTTTCGGAAACAGGTGTGGAGGATGCCTAGCAGAGACGCCGCGCAGAAAAATGTTTCTCACCACATGAGTGGTGAGTCAGAGAATCCAGATGAAGATCTCGATCAAGGTTTAAATCGAGATCTAGGCAGGGATGCGGAAGAAAATGGTGAAGAGAAATTTGATCTGAGTAGTAGTGAAATGATATACGATTAAGATGTACCAAACGTGATCTGGAACATAGTTATTGAGTTTCCCGATTCAAATCAGTGACAATAATGAAGATAGTTAGAACACTAACTATTTAGTTGAACGAGTTTACGCAAGAAATATGTATGATAATTGAAGCTTGAGATTAAAACAATGAGATGTGCGAATTTTGTTGCAACTATTCAATGGAACAATTCCTGGCCAGACAACTTTAAAGCCTTAATTTACTCTCTCAGTGCCTAAAAGTTGCTCTGTAAAAAAGTTTGCTTTATCTACATGTTTTCCTCTTCAAGTGTATCGCACAATATTATTATTATAGTTTACCTCAATATAAACGGCTCATAGTTTAACCTCTTTTAGCTTCCTCCTTTTTGATCCTCATTGGTTAGAAGATTTTTTTATGCAATATATCAAGCACCAGGAAGAGTCTTTCATCCAATTTCCAAACACCGAGAAGTGCGATGAAAAAAGGAGACGCAGCCGAAAGCTTTTGTAAACAAAGAAATAGAAAAGAAAAGGATGAAACATTCTTTCAAGTGTTGATATAGCTTTTCAAACCATTACATCCTTAGTGTCGTATCATTATATTCATATTTTCTGTTTTACCACTGTATTTCACTTAAGGACGTCTGTCTTCACTAGAATCATCTTAAACCCTATTACCTCACCATTGGAGTCGCAGGGTCTCATTTTCGGCTGAGTATCCCGTTCTGTTGTGCGACCTTGTCTGGGACAAGGTCGTAGACAAGTTGGCGACAAGGTAAACTTCTCTCCTCATTTGCAAACAAACAAAATCTTTGGCATGTTTCATTTTTGGTTGACACCAGATTTCATGTTAAACCAGTGAATTTGCTCTGTGTTAGCCATTAACCTGTCCAATTGATACGTGGAGTGAAGTTGTCAATGCACTGGACGTTCGACCAGGCGGTATTGTTCAAAGAATAGATAACTTTATCTAGCGCATAAGATGTAATTCAATTAATACATTTTATCCCCCAGATAGCAATTTAGCAGCTGGATAGAGTATCTACTTTTTGAACAACCAATTCCAGATGTATAAATGTGTACTGGGGACATTCAGGCGCCAGTTGTTCAAAGAATAGATAACTTTATCCACTGGATAAGCCACTATCCAGCGGAGCAATTCTACTTCAACTAACGGTTTTGGCAAGTTTTTCACACATCCGATGCTTAAATGTGACATATGCTTCTACTCTATCCACAAATTATAAGTAAAAGACCAGGTGTTACACTGTGACAGAACTGTCCGATGATCTTGTTACAATGGAAACTGGGCTTCTAACAGAGGAAGTCTTTGAAATTGTTCTAAGATATGCCTTGAGGTTTAAAGATTTCATTAATTAGTTTGCTGGCTGGAAGGTGGTATCTATGAGTTGCGAAGACCAGATTTCAATCACCTTAGTAAAAGTAAGACAGATCTACACCAACCTGCACTTGGCGCAGCTATGTAACATCATTATCACCCTCATCATCATCATCATCATCATCATCATCATCATCATCATCTCTTTATTTTCCCTCGGATTTTTAAGAGTAGCTTATGCAGCTAATATCTCCGAGAATTTACCCACCCAACCATGAGAATATACGCATAAAGACCAGACCACAACTCCGGAACTACATCCTCTACTCTTTGCGAACAGTGAGTGGGTTCTTTAACGTCCCACAGAGTTATTTCAAACAAGGGTTGTGACACGGGGCCTACGGTTTATCGTCGGTCCGGTACTCTACCAACTGAGCTAACCGTTGTGCAATACATGAAGTGTTGCTACGTACAGTTGCAAACATGATGACATTTATCTATTTGCTGCATGACATTTTCTTTATGGCATTATGACACTCTCTCTCTAGAAAAAAAGCAAACATTCTGCACCATCCTCATTCAGTCAATATGGATCTTTTCGTATTGTCATAGCCTGTACTGATATCAAGGTTGCAGCGACTGTACTAATGAGTACACAAAATGCAACCTACTCATCTTATCGACGAATGCATTCATTTAAAGTTATTGTTGGTGTTGCACTTAATGCTGTGATAACCTACGTAGGCAAGTTGTACCCTGGTTCCATTCCAGATAGAGCTATTGTGCAGGAGTCAGGACTCCACAATCACTTGACTTCTGGGGATTTGGTACTTGCAGATAAGGGATTTCTTATCAATGACATGGTATCCCGTGGTGTATCTGAAAGAAGAAAGTTGGAATTGCATGTTTTCGCCTTCTTTTTACCCGCTGATTTCAAAACCAACTGGAATAACAAGTAGAAGTAAAACATCAATCAATAATATTTTTGTTAACAGTCTAGTAGATAACTTTACTGGTGGTTTACTCTCTACTGATCTCACTGACCACCTACCCATATTTCAAGGAAGGAATATGCTAATAGTTAACAAGACTTCAATTAGAGTTTATCACAAGATTTTAAGCAAGGTAAAAGAATAGTATGGGAGAGAAAAACGAAAGAGGCTTTTCTTTGGAATTGGACATGACACTAATTAAAAACATCTGCATGAAATGAAACATGACCTTTGAACTTCCTACAACATGTGTCAGAATTTAGCAATGACTAACCGCGCGAACGCATCTAAAATCTCGCCCAAAACGCGGTGTTTTAGCGCTCAAGTCTAGCTTTCTTCAACAGGATCGGCTTCTTGAGAGAAAGACAGCGTTTCAAATTGATTTTTTATGTTCATACTAGATTCATGCTGCAGGTGAACTAGAATCACGGCGACCCAACATCTGCAGGAAACTATTTATGAAACTCGAGAGCGGAAATACCACCCAAAATTGCATATCTCAAATAATCACTAGTCTAACGCCGCTACGGTTATAAGGGTGAAAAATAATCGAATAGCTTTTTTTTTATAGTCAAGGCCCGAGTAACTGAAAATTACCCGTTTAGATCAAAAGAGGACTACTGGTAGCAAGCATATTAGACGAGGCAGGAACTGCACTCGTAAGACTTCTTCCCTCACTAGACTTAATGATGTCCTCAGGAAAACTTTGCTTCAGGAAGCCAAACAAAACGCCAGGTCTAATGACTTAGTTGTGATCTCAGAGCGCGCGCCAAATTCAAAGCCAAATCGTTGCGCGGTTAGAAGACGTTTGAGAGAGAAAGGAGCTACAATGTAGGTCAAAAGTGTTGGGACACTTAGCGAGATACTACTGAAACAATCTCCCCCCACTCCCTCCCCCCCAAGCAATGTTGAGATTTGACACTACAACACAGATTTCAACAAAAATACTGTTTATCCGCATCTTCCAACATTGTTTGGGGGGGAGGGGGGTGGTACGCTCCAATTGTGACCCCAAAAAGCCAACTTTACTTGGAATACATGATTATTGGACAGGTGTCCCAACTACTTTTGACCTGCATTGTCTGAAAGTGAGTATTTGAAAGAGATCAGGTTTGTGGCCTATTGGTCGATGAAAAGCGGGGCTTCCTATGAGAACTCTTGTTTGGTAAGCAAGAAGAACATATTTGTGAACAATATACAAGGAATTTCAATTGCCGCACTTTTCGTATTGTCATATTAGAGTATGGATACGGGAAAGGCGCAACAGGTGTATATCAGGAAAAAGATAGACAAATGAATACCATGCAGATCAGTGAGTCGGGGTAAAAAATAACAACTTGCATGTTCACACTGTTGTAACGCTTAAGAAACGATGAGCTTTATTTCACTTTCAAAGAGTTCAAAACGTGGTGTTTTGTTTATTAAATCGGATATGCCATCCGCTGCCCACAAGGTCTGTTGTTTACATAGAAATCGTGTTATACTGTGAGCGCGCGGCTCTGAAAGCAAAGGTGGTTTGTGGCGGCAAATGAGGTTCTCGACAACCAAGGAATAATCCCCTCGGTTTTCTGCAATGCGATTTATACAGCCCTGTCTAAAGGTCGAGGAAAATTCCGGAATATTTATTTGTATGGAACTGCCAATTCTGGAAAGACTTTTATGTTATCGCCATTGAAAATAATTTATAACACGTTCTGTAATCCAGCAACGGGCTCCTTCGCATGGGTTGGCGCGGAACAAGCAGAAGTCATTTTTTGAATGACTTTCGGTGGAATCCAACAATAATCGCGTGGGCTGATCTTCTCCAGGCGCTAGAGGGCGATACAATCCATTTACCCGCACCAAAGAACTTTTGTTTAAGAGATATTGAACTAACGCGCGACACGCCTTTTTTTGCTACATCGGATGCCCCGATTGTTTTCATTAGAGCCGGTGCAATAGATCAGACAAACACAAACATGATGGACATTAGATGGTCTTTTTTCCGGTTCTGGAAGCCCATTTCACAGAGTGAACAGCGAGAAATCGCGCCCTGTGCACATTGTTTTGCACGATTCATTCTAGAGAATTCTAGCAATGTTTACATTGCTGACTGACGGCGACATGATGCTCGCGACAATACTCAGTAACGTTTGCATTCATTTCGCATCAATGAAGAACAGTGTTTAAAAATAAACTATGGCCGGCTACTCTTGTTGAGTATATAAAAACAATTGTTGTATAATGCGCTCCAAAGGAACGTGTCTGAATAGAGTTTACAACATTACTCAGTAAATTGAATGTTTTATATAAAGAGCTAATTAATAGCTTTCTTTTCTTGTGCTTTTACTGAGTACTGAGTTGAAAATGCGCAATAACTCATATAATGAAAGAAATAGTTTCTTCAAACTAAAGAAAACATACATACTTTCTAAATTTGTGTTCATTTAATGTCAAATACGTTTTCAATTTGCATAAATCTCCACTATTTAAAGTGAGTATTGTAGTGAGTAATGTTCAGTTCTTTACGTCAACAAAATGCAAATGTCACGCATGTGATAAACTTCTCGTTGTCACGAGTTTTACAAAGTGACAATTACTATTTACACAAGCATTTTCCTCAGATAGCATGAAAATGAAGTTACACTTTACACGCTTTAGAAATTCACAGAATATACTGAAGTGTAAATAATAAAGCATGTTCAGTTTTCACAGTTCCGCATTGCGTGATTAATATTTGGTTCTACCGCCTTTAGAGGCAAGGATAGCTTCTATCCTTTTGTTCAAACTGGCAATTGTGTTATCTATAGTTTCAGTACAAATACAATCAAAAGCTCTTAAAACTCTAGCTTGAAATTCCTCCCTTGACCACGTTAACAGCACTTTTTCCCAACTAATCGTTTTCAGACAATGCAGGTCAAAAGTGTTGGGACACTTAGCGAGATACTACTGAAATAATCTCCCCCCACCCCCTCCCCCCCAAGCAATGTTGAGATTTGACACTACAACACAGATTTCAACAAAAATACTGTTTATCTGCATCTTCCAACATTGTTTGGGGGGGAGGGGGGTGGTACGCTCCAATTGTGACCCCAAAAAGCCAACTTTACTTGGAATACATGATTATTGGACAGGTGTCCCAACTACTTTTGACCTGCATTGTAGGTTAGCAAAACGGGGAGGGAGGGAGGGAGGGAGGGAGGGAGGGAGGGGGGGGGGGAGAAAATCCTTTTGATTTTATAGATATCTGCTAATGACCCTTTATACATTATTCCTTTTGACTTAGAATCAAAAGAACAATGCAAAAAAACAAAAATAAATAAATAAATAAAATCTCACAAGAGAAAGTAACACAAGGCAATATTTCTGGAGCCATGTTTTCAAAAATCCAGGTATAAATTACAAGGGTATAACCCAAATGAGAAAAAAGAAGTTGAAAACATGAGGAAGATTTTATACCGCTGCTTGTCTTAATCACAGTTGTTTTTCAAGCAATGAATCTGACGTTACTAGACGGACTGAGATCCTGAACTAAGCCAGTTATTTCAGGATATGATGAATGAAAGTCAATTGCTAGGGTTTTGTTTGAAGGCACTGATTAAGAACACAATTTCTAGCTTAAAAATTCACATTATGAAGGCAACGTCTCCTGTGCATTCGATTGCTAAAGTTTATTGCCACATGATTAATCACGCAGACGAGAATATCAACCCGTTCTTTGCAATTCGGCTGATACACTCTCAATAATAATTAGAAGGGTATAACCCAAATGAGAACAAAGAAGTTGAAAACATGAGGAAACTTTTATAGCCCTACTTGTCTTAATCACAGTTGTTTTTCAAGCAATGAATCTGACGTTACTAGACGGACTGAGATCCTGAACTAAGCCAGTTATTTCAGGATATGATGAATGAAAGTCAATTGCTAGGGTTTTGTTTGAAGGCACTGATTAAGAACACAATTTCTAGCTTAAAAATTCACATTATGAAGGCAACGTCTCCTGTGCATTCGATTGCTAAAGTTTATTGCCACATGATTAATCACGCAGACGAGAATATCAACCCGTTCTTTGCAATTGGGCTGATACACTCTCAATAATTATTATTAGTATTTGGGCTCAAATTGTTCAGAACGGCTTGATATTCTTCTTTGTATCATTAATCACTTCAAGATAAACTGTAGTGACCAAATAAAGAGGAGATGGTTCCTCCACAACTTATATTTTAGGTAAGAAATCATGTCAGTTTATGAATGACACAAAGCATAGGCTAACTAGTTCCTTGCATTCATCATATCCTGCATATCCTGAAATAACCTGTAAAGTTCAGGCTTTAAGCCCTTCTACTAACAGCAGTTACATTACTAGACAAAACAACTGTGATTTACAAAAGCAGGGCTAGGAAGAAAAGCCTATCTTTTCATCATTCCACTTATATCATTGTGATAATTATTTCTAGTATTTGGGCTCAAAATGTTCAGAACGGCTTGATATTCTTCTTTGTATCATTAATCACTTCAAGATAAACTGTAGTAACCAAATAAAGAGAAAATGGTGCCTCCACAAGTTACATTTTAGGCAAGAAATCATGTCAGTTTATGAGTGACACAAAGCAAGGACTAACTAGTTCCTTGCATTCATCATATTTTGAAATAAGCTGTAAAGTTGAGGCTTTAAGCCCTTCTACTAACAGCAGTTACATTGCTAGACAAAACAACTATGATTTACAAAAGCAGGGCTAGGAAGAAAAGCTTATATTTTCATCATTCCACTTATATCATTTTAATAATTATTACAGGCAAATAGCTCTCTGGAAGGCAAAAATTGAGTTTGCAGGCAAAATGTACTAAGTCTCGCATGTAGCAGCTCAACTTGGGACAAGCCCACTTAAATTGACTGCTAATAATTATTACAGGCAAATAGCTCTCTGGAAGGCAAAAATTGAGTTTGCAGGCAAAATATATATATATATATATATTAAAAGTTTATTTTAAACATCCTAAGGAATAACATGACGTACGTAATGAATATCCAATAGCTCCTTAGAAATAAAACTGGTTTCCGAAAATATGTTACTTGATTATTGGAAAAGCATTCAGACAAAATAAAATCTAGCTATAGGACAAGTTTACAAGTTAATTTCAAACTTGAGTGACAAAACAAAATATTGTTATATTACAGGAATTTACAGCGGTACGCTGATTTGGGACTGAAAATCAAAAAAAGTACATAGATATTTCAATCAGTACCTTGGCCTATGTAATATTTATTAATTTAACACCCAAACAAAAGAGAACTAATACAAAAAACGTATTGGAAAAATACTTCTGCAAGCTTATGAATATACAGACAAACAGTGTGTTTGGTGAGACAATGGAGAATATATAAGAGGAGATTAAAGATTAGTTACAGATGAAAAGGAATTATTGAAATTAGCAGCTCAACCTACTTTTATTAGTAGTAAGATATTCAATAAAAAATCTGGTAGCAGTGCATAAGATTAGGAATTATCAACCCTAAAAAGGCCGGCATACCAGGGAATGTTTATCCTTGATCTTTGTAAGACACCGATGTAGGATTTTCATTACAACTACAGTAAAGCGCCTTTGATCATTCTTATGTTAAAGGGCGCTATATAAGTAATTAAATTAAATTAAAAAGGAATATGAAGTTTTAAAAACAAATTATTATTTACTGACACTGATAGTCTTAAATACGGGAATTGAAGCTGAAGATGTTTACAAAGACTTCTCGAATGATAGAAATAAATCAGATAATAGTGATTAATTTATAGTGATTATCATGAACACTCTCCATAGTTTGCCAGGGATAAAACTGACAAGAAACCAAAAGTAAAATATTTAAAGACGAGACCATTGGAATTTCAATCACTGTATTTATTGGTTTGTAATTCAAAAATGCATTCATATATGAAAGCCAATGATAAGGGAGGTAAAACTGATAAAGCATTAAGAAAAAATATAAAATATGAAAATTATAAAGACGTAATATTAAATAATAAACATATTTTATACACCATCAGAAGTGAAAATCATCAGCTTGGATTCAATGAAATAATAAAATTTCTCTCAATCGTTGTTTTAATGACAATGGTTATGTATCAAATGACGGTATCAAAAGTATTGTATACGGCCAGTACAAAATCTAATGAAACAACAGCTTGACTATAAGTGATAAACATAGTTCGAACGAAGTAAGATTACTGTCACGCTCCCGCTTCAACGATAAAGAAATAAAATCATGAAAGAGTATCAACATTTCTAAGCAATCTTACTTTTCTTGTGATACTGTCATTCCATTTGCAACAACCACAAGCAGCTATTGCGTGGTCCGAGAACATCTCGTTTGTTGCTAGTTCTCCGTTGCTGTGACTTTGGCCTTTGTATCAGTTAACCCCTTCTTGTTTTTTTTAAAAACAGACCGTGGAATTAAAATTCAACGTTCTGCGTCCCATAAATCGAAAGGCATGTTTGATATGACTTAGTGATAGCACTCGTTGAGTGAATTGTTTTGTCTTCCAATTGAGATTCTGAATAAACCATCGTTGATACAGAAGTTGTTTCTAACTTTGCATCCAGTTGGGAAAACTATTCGATTTGGAAACCCAAATGGGTAAATTTATTAAACGTTTGATTGGTTAATATAAATCACATGACTAATTATCTTACAACTTTCTTTCATATAACAATCGTTGGACCTGACTAACAATGACAATTTCATGACTGATTTCAAAGGGAAAGTCCCATGACGTCATAGACTTCCGGTGTAATTTTTTGTGAGACGTTCAATGATGGATTTCATATGTCGGTAATTAAGTTTACAAGCATCACACAGCACAGTCTAAACTTCTTATTTAGTGCGAACCGCTATGCCGCTGAAAATCGACTTATGCCAGTTAAAGTTTCAAGTATAAAGGTAGCGAGCAGGCGGTGCGTGTCACGAAATTCGACCAATCAGAATGCGTTATTTGATCAGTAGTCTTCGCGCCCAAAAACATCATTCTGGAGAGGTCAGCCAGTTGAAAATCTCGTCATTAACAAAGTCTGTGACATTTCTTCCAATTTGAAATTCGTTTCAAAGTTAGAGGAACAAATTGGCTTAATGCTGGGTAGGTTACATTTTAAGCTGAAGAATTTGTTCGCGTTTGTAGCCATTTCAAAGGTGACGACCTCGCGCCTGCTGTCATGTTGTTTTGGTCGTTTATTTACTGCATTTTTTGAGACTAAAGCTAATTACTCTTGCCGGGTTTGGCCAATACTTTTGCACGTTAAGCTAGCTTATCCTTTCTACTTTAGAATTTTCGGTGTCTACCTTTTATGGTTTTTTCGTCGGAAGCCGTTGAACTAATAAGGAATCTATGAAGAGATCGTGTAAACCAAGTTGCTCAACTCCCGGGAAACCGACCGGAAAAGCCAACGGGTAAATGCTATTTCTCTCCTAGAAATCCAAGTAAGAAATGTAGATCTCGTTCACCCTAAAAAAAAAACTGAAAATGAGCGAAAGCAATCAAAAATAGACTGCAAGCAGTCGCACTTTTTCCTTAGATCACGCGCACGAAGTGACAGTAAAGTTATGCAAATTACAAAAATGAACTCGCGGCTCGCGGCCTTACTGCTCGCTAGATCCATTGCGCGCCACAGAATGACTTAGGAGATCGAAAGAGACGGCTCGGCCGCTTGCGGTCTAAATTAATGTATAATTAGCGTCTATAAGCAGACGTGACAGCACATAATACTAAATACTAGTACAGGAATCAATAAAAAAAATTCTCGCCTTTGATTGTCTTGAAACCGGGAATAACCGTCAACAAAATCGCCTTGTGTATCCAACAAGAAGCATCTACGGCTGCCACTAGACCGTAAAAATTTGCCAAATTGCTGCCTTTAGTGATATTTTTTTTTGGAAAAGGAAGCAAAGTTTGAATGCTCAGTTTCAGTGCAACTGTACATTGACCTAAGTCTTACGTTCAGGAGATGTTTACTCGATCGTGACAAGAGGCAAATGAGACATTTCCATATTTTTACCCAGCACCCTTTGTCGGTGATGACGCACACCGCCTGGGTGTCAAGGAAGCCACCCACTTGCAAGCGATATCGCGCTGAAATTGCACTGAAGTTGCATCTGGTGTCACACGTGCGATTTGAAGTCGCAGACTTGTGCGAGACAAATTGTAGTGTGACAAAAGTTGCATCAAGAATCGTATATAGAGATCATGGCTTGTGTATTATTATAACTGAAGTGTTTGGAAAACGTTATATTTTAATTGAAGAATGAACAGGTTAGTATTCAGGACTTTTTTTAGAGCTCGAAAAACTTTTAGAAGAAAATGCAATGAGTCGTTTGATTGGTCAACGATTTCCTCTTGATTCTGAATTGCTAAACAAGATATTGAACTTTATGGACACAGAATATGATCGCACGACACTAAAAGCAGTTATCTTTGCGCTTCATTCAAGATCTCAAACATATGAACTGGGCATCAAGCCAGACGGGGCAGTCAATTTTCTTTCCAAAGTTTTGACTGTAGCAGATGAAAGCGAGAATGCATTAAAGGCAGCTGAAGACATTATGAAGCTCAGAACACGTGAGAGAATTGAGAATGTAGAAAAAAGATTCAGAACCTTGATACGAAATGAGATAAATCATTACTTTCAGAAAGGCGGAAGTACGAACTTGAAGGTGAAGCGTGTGGGCCTCAGATTACATGCTCGTAAGTTATGAAGTTCCACAAATCTTTCAGGAGAATCCACAGAACTCTAGTTTGAGCATTGAGTTGCAAAGGCTAGCTATTCGTTCCCATAATGTCGTATATTATTTTACTAATCTAACAGTGGAAGAAGATGTTATGCGCGTCACAACTGAAGCAGGTTGTAAGTAATTCTGCTACGAGCAGGAGAAGCTTGTTGGTTTCAAAATTAAATTAGCGATATCACAGTCCAATGCAAAGAGGCTGTTCATTTGGAATCTGAGGAAGAAATAGGAAGTGGACTACTAGAAACGCTCTCGGGCCTTCAGAAAAAAAGTCAGAATCGGTTTAGTCACAAATGTTAGCGCAGACGCGACAGGGAAAGTTATGGGATGTAACCAAGGATATCTTAAGTGATTGTCAGCAATACCTCAATGATTTAGACCATTTGAGATGTCCCATGTTCTGCTGCAACATTCTCAAAACCACTGATGCAGGCCCTGGAGTCGGTGTAACCAACATTAAAGTGCGTTTTAGGGATGTTGAAATTGGAAGAATATAATCATCTGAGCACGTTAATAGAATTAACCCCGCTTCAGGGGACTCTCCACAAAACGAGGCTGAGAGAACAAACACATCAATACGTGATGCCCTAGTAGATGGAACAGCATTAACATTGGAGTATTTAAAGCCCTTTGATGGCCTCACAGATGAAGAAATAAAGAAACTATCTGTTTCGGAAGGCAACGAAAGAGAGGCAATTTGTATGGAAAAGAATGCTTGGGAAGTGACGGCCATGGTTGGCGATGAACCTGGTCCTGCGAAAGACTACTTAAAGTGCTAAACAACTACAGCATCGAATGGTCAGTTCTTTTTCAACAAATCGTATCTTTTGAAGTATGCAAATGCTAAAACAGATGCTGCAAAACATTCTGTTCCTGAATACCACTACTTTAAGAAGATATATTCAATTATGGATAGCGACTGTATCATTGGAGAGATGTTCTTTGAATAATTAAAAGCAGCCTGTAAAGAAAATGGTGAAAGTGGTACACTCTGCGACTTCTGCAGCACAAGAGAACAACGCTGTGAGGAGATTGAACATGTTGCGAGGACATTTCCTGACAACGAAAGTGATGGGCATCATTACCTTCCTTTGTTTTAAAACTCCAGCAACCAACAGGCTTGTCGATAATTACATGCCACCAGTATCTCGAAATTCTCAAGAGAATTTGTTGTGGCCGAGGGATGCGTGAAAGACTATCTGGAGCATTTGACATTACTCGATCTTAAGAAAGACAAAAGAAACTGAGAAGGAAAGACTGGCTGAAAATTTAGCTGAGGCAAGCAAGACATAGCAACAGTTTGAATGGAATGCGATGTTTAAAGATGGCTCCCTTAGAAAGTAGACAAAAGCAGTTATCGATAAATGCTTGAAGCATCACGAGCTTCGCACTGCATCAAAGAAGCATGCAAAGTTAATGGAGGTGCAAAGGCATATTATTCAAGAGGGAATTCCACTCTGCAGTAGTGAAAATAAAGAGGAATACTTATCTTCTGATGATGAAAGCGTTCAAACAGACTATGTCCTTGCCGAGATTGGCTCGAGTTCAGAGGATAATGAGGAAGGGGATAATATTCAGATCACAGTGACAACTACTAGGTCTGGGAGGAGGGCTACAGGCTATTTGCGTGAGTGAGTTTTATTTAAGCTGTATTAAAACTGTTTCTGTGGTAGAGGGCGGGTCATCTTATTTCATGTGCAGACTCGAAGGGGGGCCACATTATGTTATGCAGTGGCAAGAACAGGCCCACGAGAAATTGTGTATAGTAAAATTAAACTACACCAGCCCACCCCCTCCCCCCTCCTTTAATAAATGACCGATCCCTTACATGGACCTTTCAAGGTTAGTTACACCAAGCTGGACTAGTTGACACGTATGCCAGAGCTGGGAGTGTAGTGTGAAAGCTATTCATCGACCCTCCGGGTTAAAGAAGCCAAGTTTTTGAGAAAATAAAATTCAGTCAAGTGATAAATATTTCTGAGTAAAACAAAACATTTCTCTTGTTATTTAAACACAAGTATACTGACACCGGTTAGAAAAATGACGGGATTTGAAGAAATGAATGGCGTTAATTGGCGATGGGCGTCACCTGTACGCAGTTGCAAAGCTTTTGCGCCCTGCGTACCTCTTACGTGTAGTTACGTCTAAACTGATGCGACTGACTTTTGTGAAGACTCAGTCCTAAATTTTTAAACGTCATCGTATGATGATCATTCGTTTCTGTAACTGGTCTCCAGAGCCCCTTTATACAAAGAAAAAATTGAGAAAGTAGACCTATTGGTTATACAAAGAGAATAAAATACAATTTGAACTTTTAATGAGAAGTACCCTAGGGTAGAATGCCGAAAGGCAGACTCACTTGATAACGCAAAACATAGACGTGAAGCAAGACTACTGAAAGCGAATACATGCAAATGCTTAGTACTGAAAGCGCCACAGTGGTAAAATGAGTGCGCATGCACGTCACGCATGAGCAATCTTACACGTCGAAATGGCGGCATTTTTTTTAAGATTCCCATTGTTTGTTTTCGTTTCGCGGGGATAAGCCCAAATCAAAATAGATAAGGTTGCCGCTTTCAAGAAAGGTTCCTTCGAACTTCCTCCATCACATATCTTATTCAACAAGAAAATATTGAGGTAACAGGTGTTACTTTGGCGATTGAAGTGGAGCATCCGTAATCGATTCTCGCTCGAATCACAAATCTGCGGAGCATGCACACTCATTTTGCCGCTGTGTCATTGAAAGCTACGACAATTAATGCATGCGCACTCCATTACACACATGGATTGTTTTTCTGTTACTTGTTGACAACAAACGTCTTCGATACCAAACTAGCCTCCCACGCAGTCGTTTTTAGGGGACTCATATTACCCCTTCCCCACAAGTCCCCTAACAACGACTGCGATCCCAAATCTTTTCTCGGGAAATGGCAATACAACTTAAAAAATTAAAATTAACTGAAGGGAATAGAGGTAAGAGAACGAAACCCAGTGTCGCAAGAGGGGGATTGTTAATCTACATTATGGGTTTCGAGGAACGCTGTTTACTTTAACTGCAAAGAGGTTCGGATTTATAATTAATGTTTCGCACGATAAAATGCCGTAAAAAGCCTTCAGACGCTTTATCCCTAAATTTCGGACCTTTCGTCTTGATATTTCAGACAAAGCACTCTGAAAAGGAGGAGGTATGGCGCGAAATTTTTGGTGAGGATTTGCGGCTTGGTTTACAAACCCTAACCCTATTTCAGACCTAACTAAGTAATTTTTCAGTAAGTTTTTTTCAGAACCCGGGCCTTTAAATTCATTCTCATTTTCAGATCAGTGTTTTTAGAATTTATACCCATTTTCAAACTTTTCAGACCAAAATGGTTAAAGTCAATTCCCTTTTTCAGACCAAAACGTATCATCGTATGTCGTAGTCAGAAGAGCTTATCGCGTTGCAATCCTGCTCTAAAATACACCCAGCATAAACTTAAAAACTTTAAAAGGTTTAAGGTTTTAAGGTTTTTATTATTATGCACTATTTCAATGGTTTACAACAAAAGGAAATTACAATATATAAGAAAATTAACATGAAGACAGCATTAAATTACATAAATGTGAAAAGTAAAATGTGCGCAGTGACCTAAGGAGCTTAGGCTTTCGAGTTGGTCACTGCCACGTGCAACTAACTGGCGTATAACGTGCAACTAAACAGAGCAAAAAAAAATAAAGAATAATAAAAGTGCAATAATAGAAACATACTACAATTTTTACATAAAAACCAATAGGAATGATAATTAATAGTGAGGGCAATACTTTTTAAATACCCAATATTCATTGGGCATTTAAAAGGTACAATTTGTACTGCTTGTAGAAGCTATTATATGAGACCTTTTTTAATTTAGAGGGATTTTTTTCACAAATTTTAGACCCTGCAAATGCTAAACTGGCAGCTCCGTAGTTATTCATTATCCTCGGCCGATGAAAATTAAGGTTTGACACAAATCTGGTGTTTTAGCTATGAACTTCAGAGGCGAGAGTTAGGGTTCCTTTGAAAATGTTAGGAATATTAGTAGTATTGTTAATAATTTTATGTGTGAAAATAAACAAAACTCGGCTGAAAATAGTTTTCTATGGGGGAGGGGAAGGGGGGCTACATTCTCTTAACTTTTAAACTATTCAAAAGTCGTGTTATTCTTTGGAATTTCAGCGAAATAAGTTATGAATGTGTTAGGTTAAGGGGACTAGGCGTAGGACTGTACATTTGCGTGCAATAAAATCAGTCAAACGTTCTACCGTTCTTTGTTTCTAAAATGAGACAGAGCGCTCGAGCTGTCGGCGAGCCCCCGGCGAAACCCCTCGGAATTTTTCATGGGGGTGTGCCGCCCGGTTCTCCAAGCCCTGACCATCGACCATATTTCAAATTAAAACTTGTCATTTTCGAAATGGAAAAATAAAACCTGAAAATTCAGGGATTGTCGTTTAAATGGCTGCGCCAAATCTTAAGTGTAATTAGATTAACAGAAAAAACATGGTTGGAAAAGAGCCTTGTATAGGGGATTTGTTCTCTCACATCACGATCCCTTGTTGTTAATTAATTAACAGTACTACTCAAGACTAATATTTTAGATAATTAGCGTTTAAATATACAAACATATATATATGTTACTAGTGATATTTTATAGTTCAAATGAGGACTATTTTGAATATAGTACAACTGTCTCTAAGAATCGGATGTCATGACAGCCTTAACTTCACAAGGTGAGACGTAAGCGAAGTTCCAAAACTGTTGTAATTTCATTGTTGTTCATGCATAGAAAAATCAAAGAAGCATTTCTATTCCCGTTTTCCTTTTCCTTTTCTATTCTTAAAGCGCGAGACTGCCGATATTTTGGAAAACGTATGAGTGAATAAATAAACTTAATAGTGTCAGTTGACTCGGTCAGAATTTCTGCAAATTAGGAACACTAATAATAAGGAAATTCCAAATAATAGGATTAAACTGTGTCATTGACAAAATATTGGAAGTAACTGAGGCTAAATACGAGACAAAATACACAGAAAGATATGGAGCGCTTACCATTTGAATGGAATTTTCGGTAACTCCGGGGAGAATTCAAATGGAACAGTTCATCCCGGTGGAATGTTTTCGGAAAAAAGGTAATACCTTTCGAGGTATTCCCTTTCTCTCGCTTTTACCGGAATTCCCGAAAATGTCTGTACCATTTGTTCAAATTACCAGTGACAGGCTCTTCACGGTCATACTTCCGAGAAAGAATGATAAAGATCTGAAAAAGGCGGCTGATTTCCAAAACGTTTATCGATGCAATGAGTGTCTAAATGTAAATGTTAAATCTATCAGCAACAACTCGTGCGCTCTCCTGATTCGCCATACACCAAAGGTAAATTAAAATTTGTTTCCTTTGCCTAAGCTGGTCGATAACATGTCTTCCGAATGGGTTTCCAGCAGGTATATTTCCCGTAGCCGTGACTTCCCTCACTACAATTTCACATGTTGTCCTCTGACTACGAAAATGAGCTTTAAATTCATCCAGAGAATACGTTGCTATCGTTTGCTCAAAATATCCAAGGATTCGATTTAAATTTTTCAAGACAAAACGATGAAATCGTTGTCTTCTTCTCCAAACAAAATATTTTCCAAGTCGTCCGCTAAAACATCTAACATGACGGGAAGTTCAGCCGCCATGTTTCTTATTGCTACGTACCCAGACCCCGGCCCACTGGCATCCGAAACTTCCCATCAAATGATACGGTTCAATCCGCTCCGTTTCCTTAGTGCGAAAAAGTGCAGTTCCATTTGTCCAGAAAAAGCTACCGAAAATTCAATTCAAATGGTAAGCGCTCATTATAAGTAATTGTCCCAGATTTGACGGAAGTACCAAAATTAAGTACATGTCTTAAGTGAACATATTTCAATACTTTTTCTGTAGCTTCTTATTGTATTTTTTCTGACATATTGTTTAATATTTGAAGTAAATTTCTTGTTTCAAAATCCTCCACCTCGATTAAGTGCTTTGATCAAATCTACATAGATTTTTCTGTTTATGTTTTGTTTTGTTTTGCTTTTTTTTTGTATTGTTTTTGTCTTTATTTGTTTTTTTGTTGTTGTTGTTGTTGTTGTTTCTCTTGCAAAATCAGTTTCAAGTTCTTCCTGTATGTCATACAAAACAAGTCATTTAACACTGATTATAATTAATTAATGATGATTATTACTTTAGGAAATCACTTTATCCTTTTTTCCCAACAAACATACTCCATTAAATATTTGTTTTTACCAAAAAAACAGCAAAATGATTTCATAGTTGCTCATGCGCCTTGAGTTTTAAAAAAGTTGGTGTGGACTTTTTCCTTTATGATTGGGTTCTACAAAGTTTGTATGGTTGTTCCTGAGAAACAAACACTTTGCATTGTATCTTCTGCTTGGTGTTAGGAATGCATCAATATAAATTAAATTCAGATTTGTTTTGACGACTGTCAATCTTTTCTGGAGTTTGAATTCTATATTTTTGCAATTGGACAATGGCAACTGGAAACTATTCCGCATTGTTATCGAGCATTTTGCGAAAAGATCACCAAAAGGGACGAACTTAGTTCCTCCAACTTCAGTCAGTATTCGTTGAAAATGAAAATGAGAGTATCTATACCTAAACTACAAATATCTTAAAACGTTTATTTACTGTGGCTTTAGCGATAGTTGTGATTGAATTCTTCTTTGACAGTTACTTCTCGCGGCTTATATCGACAGTCGCGAACTATCTACACGAATCACTTAAAAAAAATTTCAATCATATCCAAATGCACTGATACTTCGGAGTTGATGAAGTTCAACACCCTTTTCTTTTCAATCTCTCATGTACATATATGGATCTTGACTCATTACTCTACTCGCGACGTTTTGAACCCCACATAAGTTGTTAGCAAAAAATTAAATTAAATTAAATTAAGCGACTCTTACAAGCCTTATGTGGATTTACCTACACTCAAAGTGACTTAGACCCGGTTCAGATACGATTCCCTTTAGGGCCCCAAGCCAAATGGTTCGGCAGTCCATTGGTAAGGCGTATGAATATGAATCAACTTGGTCTGGAAGATTGATATGAATTAAGAACGACAAAATCTCAAGGTACGTAAGAGCCTGCTACATAGTACGACAACGGATTGGTTTTGATTCATGCTGTACGCCGTACCTTCCATGCGCCTAGTCGTAGCGAATATTATATAAATGTTACGGTATCTAAACCAGACCTAAAGCCTTACTCTCAAACCATACTGTGTATATGAAAAGGCCACTAGCACAACTACTCCAAAAGAAGGCGATGTTCCTCATGCTGCACTCGCATATGAGATAGCAGATTTGAGGTGTAGCTAAAGCTCTTAGTGCAATACTGGCACTGATGAGGCTTAAGACTTACGGTGGAGTGCAGGCGCAGATGTCTGTCCAAGGTACTCAACTGGGTAAAACTCTTCTCGCAGAAATGGCACTTGAAGGGCCTTTGACCAGTGTGTAAACGTACATGATTGGTTAGTGTTGAACGCTGAGCGAAGGCTTTTCCACAGAACTTGCAAGGATACGGCCGTTCCTTAGTATGAGACAGTTTATGCTTTCTGAGTGTCGAAGGTTGGGAGAACGATTTGCTGCAAATATTGCACGCATACGGTGTTTCTCCAGTGTGCGTTCTGAGATGGTTTGTTAGAGTCGTGCTTTGAGCAAACCCTTTTCGACAGTACATACAAACAAACGGTTTATCACCTGTATGGGTGCGTAGATGTGTCTTCAGGACTCCTGATTGAGCAAATCTTCGGCTGCAAAACTTGCACTGGAAGGGCTTATCACCTGTATGCGTCCTGAGGTGGCTTTGAAGAGTAGAAAAGTGCGCAAATCTGTTGTCGCAGTACCGGCAAACAAATCTTCGCTCTTTCAAAGTTGGATCCAAATAATTAGCGAATGCTTCTCGCTTTTCATTCGGTCTGTTTTGAACGCTTTCGTTTGTAGAGCCAGAGGTTTTGGCGTACTGAATTGGTTGGTCGCTGGTATTCGCCTTCTTTGATTCACCACTGTCTTCGACAATGGTGCTGGAAACATTTCCATGATCACTAGGCAATGACAATGGCGGTGATTTAGAGTTCTTGCTAGAATGTTTGTCTTTTCCTTGCAGTGTATGGTAGCCCATATTTTCCTCCGGGCGTTCCACAGAAGACCCAGAGTTCATTTCACTTGGAAAAGTGAAAACAACGCTTCTCTTGAACATGTTGTGTTTAGACGGATCTAAAAACGTCATTCGCTTAACAGAGGGGCACTTTCCATAACCACTGTTGTAGCCAAGCCCTCCTTTCCCTACAGTTTCAGACTTCCTATCTCGACCTATCATCGAAGCGGGGCTATGCAAGAATGGTTTGGTTACATTCCACTCTGGACGGAAGTTAAATGGAATCTTTTCTGATGTTTTAGATTGATAGGATGAGTTCATTTCACCTGCAAGCATGATGTGATTCACGGTAGGGCAGTGGCTGCTACCAGTGGCTCCAGACTTTGGCGCATCATGAAATGGGCCCCTTGAAAAGAATGAATCACATTGTTCATTGGTCCCTGTGCCTTCAGACGAGTAATTCAGTGGTGGGAGTATGACTGAAGGAATTTCGCTTCTGAAAATACGTGACCTGGATGAAGTGTTCTTGAGGAAGTTCTCGTCGCATCTACTAGTTGAGTTAAAACGAGTAGGGACTGTGGTCTGGATGTCCTCAAGAGTACACATCTCACTCTTCTTGTTTCTAACTTTTACCTCTCCGCCTCTTCCACGGCAAACTTCCTTAGGCCTTGAACTATTCTGAGGGGAGGATGCATTCTTTTCTTGAGCGTACCGATTGTTGAAGGGCTCTTCCTGGTGTTCTTCCTCATTTCGGACTTGTTGATTATCTTCACTCCCGTCAACCTGAGCAATGCGGTCACATTCTAGTCGCCGAGGACAGGGTTGATGGCTCTTTCTTTTTTCACTTCTAACAGAAATGTCATTTTGATTAAGTCGAATTTGAAAACGACCGTTTTGGGAAGTTGGTGTTTTAAATACCTCAGCATTGGCAGAATGCTCTTCGCGGTACGGTTCTCTTCTGTGAGCATATGAAATGTTAGATTTCTGTTTAGATCGAGCAACCCCTACTGAACTGGGAATATCTCGATAAAATTTACCGACTAAAATTCTTCGCTGTTCGTAAATTTTAACGGTTGGCCTTCTAACAGATGAAAATTGCTCGTAAGGCCAGTTATACGAGATCATCGGCCCAGGCCCCACTTGACTGTGCCCATCTACTGGAGAATACGTTTTCCTTTGGACGCCACAGGGGACGTGTGTAATTCTTGGATATAGCATACTCTCTGAGGTATCCGTTGGTTCAAGATAATTCTGGTTAAAAGGAAAAAGCCTTTGTTTTGTTTGAGTACAATTCGCCTGATATCTATTCTCATGCGGGCCAAACGAGAAGTTCATGCTCTGACAATCAACTGAAGGCATATATTTTTCGTGGACAAGGCTAGGCAAGACAGCGGTACTATGGTTTTGGTTTTGTTTATAATCAATAACAACACCCGCTGCATCATTTTTCACATGATTTGGCTGTGTCTTGAAACTGAAAGTGTATGGGTTTGTGTCACTTCTCGGACGGTGAACAGATAAATCATGCAGACCATCTTCGCCATGTTGTAGACCTCTTGTTGGCTTGTGTCTTTTCGGAGAGAGTTGCTGCTGTAAAAAACTAGAATGTCTCCCTGGAACCCTGGAACCGATGGTATGGTTGGTGCTGGTTTTGTTGCTATAATTGATCCCAGGGTCGTTGCTTGAGCTGGGCTCAGATAGGCTGTAGTAACGTACAATTACCGGAGTGGAATCGGTCATTTTTTTATCAATCGTCTGAGAGATCTAATTTCCACAATCTGTAAAAGGAAAAATAGTATATTAATAGTTTTCAAGAACTTACTTGGGTCGAAATGAGTTAGCCATCCATTAATTTCTAGTTCGGAGTTCTCTAGAACGGATGACTATTGCCGTTACCTGGATAGAACGATGCAGAACGAACACCAAGAAGTTTTCAATCTACTTTCAAGGTCCAAACTTTTGTAATTCGCTAAATTCTGACATAACTAGTTCTCCCTTCTCCGCTTCTTTTAAAAGAAAGCTTAAAGAATTTTTTCTCTCTAGGTATTAACTTCTGTAAGGCTGTAATTCTTAACTCACTTATTTAATATGGGTGTGTGCGTGAGTGTGAACGTGTGCGCGGTCAAAGTTAATTACCATAAGTCCATATTGTAATTCTAATATAGGATCAGTTATTTTAAGTGAGGAAGCCTGACTTGTCATAAGCCTCGTGGTTTCTTTCAGGTTTTCTCGCCATTTATTTTCTTACATCAAATTCTTCATTTTTTCCATCTGTAAATGTTGTATATGGCAAAAATAATATTGTATTGTATTGTATTGTATTGTATTGTATTGTATTGTATTTTATTGTATTGTATTGTATTGTATTGTATATAATCTGGTAAACTAAAATTGCGGTGTAGATAAGGTTACTTTTTTGACAGGACATAAAAGTTGGGATTACCGGAGGTCTAAATCGAGTCATATTCTGTGTGTAAACTTTTACATGCCGCTACGCAGAAAAAAGTTTAGAGGGTGTTTTCTTCGTGGAAAGATGGCAGTGACAGGTCTTGCGGATTTAAGCAAATAGAGCTTTGCAGTTTCGAAACAAACCGAGTCATTATCTGCGTGTGAAATAACAACGAGCTCTTTTTCTCCTTTGGCTTCAGAGTATAAGGCTGGCGATGTGATGTCAACAATAAAGCACTGTGAAAGAGGCGTACAACAAGGAAGCGTCGTTGGGCCTGCTTTTTTTTTAAATCTATTTAAGGGCTTGTTTGTAAGGATGTAGGGTAGCCCTTAGGTGCCAGGGTTACCCTAGTGAAAGGGTTACCCTAGCCCTCACACGTTTACCGTCTTGTTTTTTCGGATCGACAAGGTCCTTAGCTAGGTCTCACTAAGTGTGATCTAAGTGTTTTGTCAGACTTAAAAAATAATCCCAAGTCTTGCTGTTGTAAGTAACCCGTTTGACATATGGTAGACCCGCGGTAGATTCTATTTCAAGCGCAGGTTGCTTTCTGGTTGCTTTCCTCTTGCTTTTAGTGATGTTTTTCACAAACGAATGCGAACTGCGATCAACACCTATTCTACACAGTCGTGAGACAATCGAATAATTGAGCTATCATTTCAAAGCACGATGACTAGCACCTACGTAGTTCGACCTGATACCGAAGCTGGGTCTATTGTCATTTGAAAACTATTTAGACCTACCATTTAATATTATTATGTATTATAATTATCAGTTATGTATTATAAATTTGGCAACAACAACCTTGATGTTTCGTCATCTTTCGTCGTCCTTTTCAAGCTCCAGTTATACATCTGTTACAAGAACGAATCGTTTTCGGCGTTGTTGTGTTTTTATTTTGTTGTTTTGTTTTAAGTTTTTTTTTTTCTTTCATTCAGCTTAAAGAGTAGGAAAGTGAAAAAAAAACTATTTTATAAGCTGATACACGAATATACCTCAGGGAGATGACATAGATACCGTATAGAAGGCGCACGACGACACTCACTATAAACGTGAACCTCCTATCCACATGCAATACATTAGAAGATTCCTTCAAGAAAATTCGTATTTAGCTTAATAGAATAAACTAGTAGTAATCAGAGATTAGTGAGATGCGTTCGACCATTTGGGAAAAGAAAGTTACATTAACTGCCAGATATTTTTCACATGTTTATTTAAATCGCAAAAAAATGTTATCATTGTATAACCCAGTGTTTATAATATAATGGATATTTGGTGCGCTTGCTTGTCGGGTTTGACCTTCTCTTCACGTTTGGTTTGCTTGCTTGTCGAATTTTGGAGTGTTCTTCCTTGCTGTGTGGACTGTTATCAGGGAAGATGCGTTGTTTACTTTTGAAGTTAGAGTTACTGGCATTTGGAATCTTGCGAAAGCATATCGATATGTTCATTTCCTTCGTTTGTTGCAGGAGTTGAGTTTCACGTTAATAGAGGAATAGAAGCCAAAAGATTGATAATTATATAATAAATAAATAAATAAATAAATAAATAAACAACTAAACAACTTAATAAATAAATAAACAACTAAATAAATAAATAGCTAAAATATACTAAATGAAAGAAAAAATATATAAAAATATATTTGCTGCGTAAGCAGTACGCAACGCGAGATTATACTTTATTGAACTTGAATCTTTTGAATGAAAACTTCGAAAAAAGCATTTCGTTATTTTAAAGCGTACAACATTTACGGTAGAATTCGGCAAGGAACCGGGGAAACTTCAACGTGGCCGTTCATATGCCATTGCCTTTGAGCAGACTTTGAAAGCCGCCACGAGACATCTTCGGCGTGGCGTTACAAATTTGCATAAATATTATTGAGATCATCTCAAAAGGCAAAGTCACGTTTTCTCCATTTTCTATCAACTGATTCAGATTGTAACCGTAACTGATAGATGACTGGATAACTTGTTCACTAAACCCAGTTTAACAGTGAATGAAGCGAAACTAAAATATTGCGACTTTTTGGCCGCTGTTAATTCACAAGCCGAAAATTGAAACACGCGCGATCGCTTTTAACCTCGCTAAACCAGTACGCTGCACATAATTATGCTTTAATCTTTTGAATCAAACCTTCGAAAACAGCATTTCCTTGATTAAAATACGCCCAATACTTTCGCTTGTAATTAGCAAAGAAGCGAGAAAACGCTTGAAGAGCGAACTCTTTCCAGCTCGAGCATACACGTGCGTACATCCATCGCTCCAACAAAATTAAAAACGCAAACAAAGTTGGCGGCTGTCTCGCAGAATTGGTCCCAGTAAAACGGAACCGAACTGTGGCCGTTTCACTACAAGAAACCAACGTTGCCTTGCAATAACAAAAACTGGGTACCACCGAGTGCTTGCAATCCCTTATAATCGAATGACTCGATGTTTGCCATTGCAACTTCATCAATTCGTTTCACTCGCACTAGGAATGTTGCTTTTCTCGAAACAAATCATGGCCATTTGCCGAGCTACACAACTCGGCAACTTTTTGCTTTGGTGACCACAAATCATGGCCATTTGCCGATCGACATAACTCGGTAAGTAAATTATTTGCCGAGCTACACATCTCCGAAAGTAAATGTAATATATTTTGCTGAAACTACGCAACTTGTCTCTTGATTTAGTCAGCGCAAGGCAGCGTTGGTTTCTTGTAGTGAAACGGGTAAACAACACTACGCTGAACTTATCCATGTGTCTTCGCAGTCGTACACACTTCGTGAAGGCGTTGATAAATCTAAATTTCACCTGAAAGTATTTTTTTCTAACTTAAACAACGCAACTTCCCTAACGAAGCACAGCCGTCCAGCCAGCACACCAAAAACGATGCAAGAACGTGAAACTCCACTCCCGCTGAAACGAAGGAACTGAACATCGATAAGCTTTCGCAATAATTTCGCAAGATTCCAAATGCCAGTAACTCTAACTTCAAGCGTAAACAACACAACTTATCCGATAACAGTCCACACAGCCAGGAAGCACAGTCCAGAATTCGACAAGCAAGCACACCAAACGCCAAGAAAGGGTCAAGCACACCAACAAGCACGCAAAACGTGACACTTGACCCGCTAGCAACATTAAAAGATGGCTCTAGCGCGAAAACGAGGGGGCGGCTCTTATGCGAAAACGAGACTAAAAACATGGCTCTAGCGCGAAAACGAGGTCAGAGTCGTCATAAGTTCGCACCAGTTTCCCGGCCGACAGATGCCCCTGCAAAACTCAAGCGGGGGGGCTATTTGGGTGTCCTTACAGCAATCTCGAAAAGTTCTGCATAACCGTACACAGGCACACCAACTCAAAAGACACAGGACGCAAAAACGAAATTAGGCTTGCGTTCTCCTTCGTCGAACGCAACTAGTATCCATGTTCCCATATATACTCACTTTATGATCTTTTCCACTTCAATTAATTTGGTGCTAAACTAAGTCACACTAACTTCCGTCTGGAAGTACTTCTCTGGTTTCAAAATGATATTAATGATTTACTACATTGATGACGTATTTCTGACCAAAAATCAACCTCAAGAACACAATTGTTAATATTAAAAAACACACAAGTTAATATTAAAGGAAAGTATCACGCAAATTTCCTCTCATTTCAAAACCCAAGAATGTTTGTCTGTCAGCAGAAACAAAGAAACAATTTGTCAAGTTTGTTATAAATTATCACCCCAATGCAATAAAATTGTCGATTAGTGCCTCTGGACAGATACAGCGAGTAGGCAGGTATGAATTGAAACTTGAAAAATGTTAGGCTAATGTTTTTCAAGTCCTCGCATTTTTGTTTTCAAAATGCGCTAGCAGATCACGAGCTGCTCCTTTCAAGAATTGAGTTGATTTCTTTCCTCTTGTCATTCTAGAATTATTTGGCAGCTGATTGAAGGTCTTATTTCATCATTTTTTACAAAAGATACCGAAAACCCCATCATGGATACTTCCCCTTTAACTTAAACTGATGGAAGAAATTTCCCCTTGGTAACCGTCAACAGTGAAAAGCGGTACAATTTAAAGTGCCTATCACCCTTACACAGTTTTAATGAATTTCGAAAATTTATGCATGTCTAGGACGCTTTGCGAAGAAATAAATCGTATTCCATGTTTCGTTTTGTTTTTATCAGACTGCAAAATTACCCAAAATAGGCCGTTTTCCGCCATATTGAATACAAAAAGGAGCAGTTGAGAGACTGGGTTCCAACAAGCTTGTGACGTCGACCCGGTATCTCAGCCACAGAGCATTTGCTCATTTGTCACTACATTCCCTGTACTGAACTTGTGTAGAAGGGTATAAATCTGCACGCTATCCTGTTCGATAATGATGAAGCAAGGAAATGCAGAAGGAAATAGATCGATTTCATGAAACAAAAGCGGGCTAACCCGGAAAATCGTCAATATGCTCCAAGCACTTCAAGAACGACGACTTCATGCGTCGATTCTGATTTATTGATGAAGTGAGTAACAAGCCAATCCTCTCAAGACTGAAACGAGAGGATATCGGTATTAATGTGACGCCAACTGCCCATGCTAAAGCGGTGACCACAAGTCCAGGTGTACTGATTTAAACTAGTGCCAAACATCGCCGCGAACGAGCGGTAAGAAACGTTTCCATTTTTTTATTTAAGCTTATAGGTGCAGCCAAAACAAACCTACTGAAATAGTAAACTTATTTTAATTTATAATTGGTCTAGACTCACAAGAATGCGAAGAGGCAAATGGAGTCTCTTACTTCTGAGACTGCTGTCTGTTGGCGAGCGGATGAAGGGCCACAGTGACATGATAAAGCTAGTTCTTTTTCTTTCTCAATTCCACGTGTATAAATTTGGGAGTAGCCTTTCCAAGAAGAACAGATCATTCTTTTTAAAAAAGCTTCAGTCTTGAATTTGTCTGTGAAGAACGAGGTAAAGAGTCAATCGAACATCTCGGTCGATTGACATACTGCTCAAAATACTGCTCAAAAGGTCGGCTTTTCTTACCTGGAAATCGACATATGTTGAAAAATAACACACGCAACGGCTTTCCAAACGTTGTGCGGTTTTACTTCTCTTACTACCGGACCAATTTCCGCTAAATAAAAAACAATTTAAAAATGGTAAAAATATCAACTGAACAAGCTTATATTTACGCCACGAAAAATGTCTCCTCCACGGTCCGCATGTTGCCGCGAAGTAAAATTTGATGTGGTGGTTTCGATGACAAAAGGCAAGCCTCTTGTTCATAGGAAAAGTCTTGCTTATTTACACTTCCCTCGGGCCCCAGTAAAATATTCTTTAAAACCGAAAGATTTCAAATATTTAGAAAATAGCAAGCTCCCCCAACACAAACCTCAGAGCGGAGCGAAGCGAGGCGATGCAAAGGGTCATGCAAAAACGAAGCCGTAACTAAACAAACTTAAGCCCTCAATTTCACGCATTGCACAGCTCTCGAAGAAATCTACAGTGCTAGAGAAAGGATCAAAAAACAAATAGCAACGATCAGAGAGGCAACATCTTGCCACAAAAACAAATGGCCGGGCCCCGCAATACAAAAACTGTAAGATAAACTGATGTAATTACACAGTTGAATCCTAAAGATTATCACACGGTTCAATCCCAACTAGAAGCTGTACTGTCACAGGACTGCGAACTGAAACGAGCCAAACTAGATCTAAATACTAGTAAATGAAATGGCATAAGAACGACAGCCGCTAGACAGAAACAACAAGAGGTGAAATAAACAGGCGCTAAACGCAGAACTCTAAACCCAAAATGTCCTTTGAGATCAAAATACAAATCATGCTACAGTTAAGCACATGGTTTTGTTCTATGATTATCATACAAATCCTTCAAATCGTCATGCCAACCCGCTGTAAACATACAAAAAGCTAAACTGATCAAAAGACTGAGATAGAAGCGCTAAACATGCGAGTAGGAGTTGTGTAAACCTTTCATTCCTATTATACGTGCTTGATCGTCGCGTCAATCACGTAGCCAGGGTTGTAGTTAAATTCTGAATCATCTGAGTTGTAGCTTTGCTCGGATTCGGTGTCAGTGTTCGGCTTTTGGGCTAAAAAATCGGCCAGAAACCCCAAACAGACAGCTCGCGTAGAATTCACTCCGACTCACTACTGTTTTGTTGTGTGCTTGTTATCGAGATACCGGGTCGACGTCACAACTCACTAGTGCCAGTCCCCTAATGGCGCGGTTTTAACTTCGGAAATTGTGATTTCGATCGCGTTTTAAAAATCAGGAATAACTTCAAATCTCATTATTTTGCTTGTTTTGGCTTACTTAATTTCTACGTCTACTTTTGAGAATGAAAGGAATTGGGTAGGGGTGATAGGCACTTTAACCGTCAACTGTCAAAGTTATCCCCCCACTGAGACGCCTCTTTCAAAGGCGAAAATTTCCAAATTAGATTATACTAAGATTGATCCTCTCTTGATTATACTAGACGCGACGTAGTGAGACATTTCAGTTATGTGGCGGACATTCCACCAGCTGAGAGATTTGCTTGGGCTTATGACATGGAGAAATAACGGTTTTGCCTTAAGGCACAAATTTGACCACAGGCCGGAGTTTTTAGGAAGCCAACTATTTAAATAATTTTAACATTCAGCTCACAAATTGAAAAATAAGATGACTTTCTCTGCACTATGACAGTTCAAGATTCAGTAAGGAATTAGAATGTAAACAGAGCATTTTCTACTCTTTACTAGACTACGACATTTGTTTGGGTTAAAGGAAAACTAATGGTCTCGTCCTCAGGCCGTAATAATAATACTAATTAACACTTTTTAAAAAAATGCTAAATTGCTATTCTCAAACGGTTCCTTAAAATGGCATTAAATGTATATATACAGATAAATTAAGATTAAAACATCTTTAACCTCATAACGGTGTTGCGGATTCTCGAGTCCTTTAAAGTGCCACTACGATCAAAATTTTGCATTCCTTTTTTTTTTCTTCAGCTTTGGAAAGTAGAAGTGATAAATACTTGAGAGGGGCTGCCTGTAAGAATCGAGAACTGCATTTCAGCGACCAAATGGTCGAATTTCTGATATTTCGTCTGAAGATACCCTTGGATTAACTATTTGCTAAAATCATATTTTAAAGTTCCAAGATATTTTATTTTTAGAGAAAGTTGCAAGAGTTTGAAATGCAGCGTAGGTGCAGTCACGGGCCGATAAAAACCGCGAAAATTTAGGTCACAATCAACAATCAACAATCCTAGACCAACCATCCTACAAGAAAATTGATACAATAAATATTCCAAACTCCCTCGCTGCTTTCTAAAGCATGCAGGTTTGTGTACGCTACTCAAAATGGCCTTAAAACTAATGCTTATTTTCATTAAAATAAAAGTGTTTCTGGTATGGAATTTTCTTTAATTTAAATCTCATATCTCAAAAGACAAAGAAAATGACTTTATTTTTTCCAAGTTTCAACTCTCTCCCACTCAGGGAAGATCGAATATGCGTGCGATACTTGCGGCTCACAAGTCACGTCAAGAATTATTAGATCAAAACCGATTCACAAACACTTGTTACTGGAGCCCGTGAACGTTTCCAAACATCACATGTTGGGCCCTAAAGCTAATCAGACTGACTGAAGACAGCCATTGAATGTTTTTCGATCCGAGATTTCTTTCCTAATTCGGCTCTATATAATATAATATAATATAATATAATATAATATAATATAATATAATATAATATAATATAATATAATATAATATAATATAATATAATATAATATAATATATATAATAATATATATAATATATATATATTCATTCCGGTCAATTAGCGTACGAAACATGTGCAACAAATTTGCATGCCATTTCGATGTCGCAGGCAAAAGTACGGCAAATCAAACTTTACAGCCCCTTTATCTTCTTTAAATGAAGCAATCGATTAGTAAAATGGAGAAAGACGTGTGACTTTGTTCCTGCCGGGAACGGGAGGACCAGTTATTTCAAACACGAGGTTCAGCTTCGCTGTGCCGCCATTACTCGAACAACAAATGGCCGTGAACCACATAGAGAGCTGGGTCCAGTTGCACCGACAGGAATATGACGTCATACGCGCACAACAACATGGCCTGGCTTTGAATGTTCGATATTGCTGAAAGAAGCCATTTCTTTTTATATTAGTGGCTCAAGGGCCGTCTTTACACTCACAAGAATTGTGGGCACCCGAAAGAAACCTCATGGTACGGTAGTTGTTTGAACATTTATGGTTCTGAAATTAATGTTCAAAAGGGGGTAATTTCTTCAGACAAATCGTCTTGTTGTACATCGCACCGAAGTACTAAAGACATATCCTCTTGACGACTTCGAGGGAAACTCAAACGCCATACAATGCTATTGCCTTGACGCTTACTTTTCCAGGGTAAAGCGAGGGACTGAGTGAAGCGATTAGGCCAAGAATGGCGTGAATGTGTGCAATGAAAGCAAGTGGCGCGGAGTGGTGGTTGTTTATAGCTCCTTGTGATGCTTTGTTTGTCAAGTGTACATTACGTTTACTTCCTATAAGTGTCACGCTTTGATAAAATAAAAGTGCATGGATACTCCATTGTATTAAAACAAAGTAACTGCTTGTGGTATAATATTGACAATCAACTGCCTCGAGTTTTTCGAATGCTCTCTTCGTACAAAGCACCCAACACATTTCTGAAAGACTTGTATGCCGACTGTAGAATGCACAGCAAGGCGAGATTTTCGATCTGTATTAAATGAGCAATTGCAATTAAACTGATTGTCACATTGACATGAAAAATCCATATCTATATATTGAAACAATCACATAATATGTGAAAGTACAGGTCAGAAGAAATTAGAGGCAACTTCCCAGCTGATGTGGACCTACTTTTACACCCCGACTTGCAAAAGTTTCTAATATAACCATCACTGACAACTGTGAGTCAAACAGGTCTTCTGGCAATCCTATTAATTTTGGTCTGTGGTATGAACTAATTTTAATACTATTATTAAGCAATTTTTTTAAACATCACTTGTACAATATTGTGCTTTGACTGCACCTTTGTGCACACTTGCAGTGAATATTGTGCATGAACGTTATCTTCTAGGACAAGTCAAGATAATATCCACAATTTAAACAATATTAGTTTGTACTAAAGAGAACAAATGAACCAAACTGACAAAATTATGAGACAGTATTTTGCCCAGTACCCTATTCTAAACAGTGTGGAAAACTACTAGGGTTGGTTAATTTCATCTTCGTGTTTGAATTATTAATTTTGTATTTGTGTCTTCTTTTTTTTCCTTGGCAAAGTCTGTTACATGGACAGCCAATTTTATGTCGCTGAACAAAAGCAAAAAATAAGCTGTGGTTTGGCTCTTATTTAAAACACCCAAGAAAAAAGACGTTAACCATTTAGGCCCTAACAGCGATCAGCATCAAATTTCTTCTATTAATATTAATGCTTATTCAACTCCTTAGGTTATGAGAATTAAAGATATGGTCACCTAAGGTGAATTTTCTTGATATTTTTATAACGTCTTCCCAGTACTTTTTTGTAAGAAAAGTATGAGGACAAGATAGGTGAATTTGTCCTTTGACATTAGAGGTTAAACAGTTAAATCTCATTTCTGGTGGGATCTCCGAGAATAAATGGTATACCTGTGGATAGGGTGGTCATTCTTTCATAACTATAATATTTCAATTTTATGTCTGTGAACCTTGTGTGATTTTGTGGGAAAATACACAATGCTGTTATAGCACAGTGTTATGCTGGCTCTTCACACTCAACGTGTAAAATGATTACAATTATGGTGTCAGTTTTAAATGAGATCAAGAGGCTGGTTTGCTTGTTTCACTCAGATTCACACATCCTCATTGACCAAGGAACAAACATTCTTGAAATAAAAAATATGGATGAGATATGCTACAAGTTTTTCTCCTTAGCAGTCCTCCTAAACTTTCTTATTAATCTTTAGCTTTCCAGCTGCTTTTGAGAGCTTTACAACAATTTATTGTTGAATGTTACTTGGACTGTGGCTTCAAAATATTAGGCCCCTCATGATAACTTCATTTACTGCTTGAAAGTTGTTATAGAATGAGGAAGGGATCTAACCAGGTAATACCTGGTAGATTATAGCCCTGTAGTATTGTAATATTGCAATTCTGTAGATTTCAGCTATAGCTACCCACTTTTCAACTGAAGTTAATTATACATCATTTTAGTTTTGTTAAAGCTTTATTGAACTGTAGAAAAAAACGAGGTTAATAGTCCTTTTTTCCTCGACTCATTATGCAGCTTTTGATTCATACTCGAAACACCATTCACGCCACCAACATAACATCAACATGTATTGGTCTGGAGTTATCCATCCTATTCAATAATTTGTTGCTCAAGCGCCTCTGCGAATAGTGATTTACTAAGCTTAAACAGAAAGCATACCCAGAATATTAAATAACAATATGTGTACCTCCAGTACAGTTGCTGAGTAAATGCCGGAGTGAATTCGTTTCTTCTTCTTCTTCTTCTTCTTCTTCTTCTTCTTCTTCTTCTTCTTCTTCTTCTTCTTCTTCTTCTTCTTCTTCTTCTTCTTCTTCTTCTTCTTCACACAAACATCTCATACAAGCAACCGTTTTTTAGAATTTTGCCAACGGAGTAATGGCGGACGAGTTTTCGACGGTTTTCGGCCACTTATTTTGAGGTTCAGTAAGCTTTTAAAAAGCTAATTAATAGCTATTTTTGCAATTACGAACTCAGTGAATGGATTGGAACTCTTTCGGGGGAAAATAGAAATAAAAATTTTCGTCGTAGTGGCACTTTAATAGGAGATTTTAAATTTTGATCGACTCTCACACGGGCCCTTTTAAAAGACCGCCTTTAATCTGTACTGATCTTTATGAAGCCCCAGTTAAGTCAGCAACCCGTTAAACGCTGTCATCTGATTTACAATGTCACTTGAGTAAACTGATAACCCTCAAGCGAACACGTTTTCTGATTGGACGGATCGTTGCTAATAGTAGATGCAACAAAAGACCACAAACGACAGCTTATTTATATGTTATTTAATTTCTGCATCTTTTGGAACTCAAATTTTGTTGGCAGTTCCTATCATTCCTTGTTTAGGTTAATGTCGTTGATGAATGATAAAAGATTTATGTCAGGAACCAAGTTGTCAATATGAGTTTTTTGGGAAAAAAACGTATTTAAAGTCGGAGACATTTTTCCTCTTAGCGCACAAAGTCAGCGCAAAGTTGGATATCTTTCTCAGAAACGATATGTCACTTCGATATTTAACGAATCTAAATCCAATTTAAACCAAGCATATGCTACACTACTGGCCTTGAATTTGATTTTTTTTTTTTTGTTTTGTTTTTAGTGCTTTACTCTTGGTTGAGCTAAAAACATCCTTCAATTGACAATAACGGAGTTCCGCTTATCCATGGAAAATTCCATAATCTAAATTTCGGCCGCGCTTGACTCTTTGTAAACAAAATGTATTGAACCATAGTTCTCATGGTTCTCATTCCAGAGTCGAGAAAAGAGAAACCCCTGGGAGAAAAGAAACTAGAAAAGGCTCAGAAAATTATATACTGCTGTTAAAAGACAAAGAAAAATGACTAAACAAAAGTCATAGTGACAACGTATTAGCACAGGCAAAGAGATTTGAAAGTCAATATCAACATCGTTGGAATTATTCTGGACGAACTGCTTTAAGCGCTTAATAAAGGATTTCCCGAGAGTCAACACACGGGGGGTGGAGTTAGACATGTCCCAACTATTGCCCGAAAAACCAACCCGGCTGAGGTCAAACGGTACAAAAGAACCAAAAGCAGAAAAGAAAAACGATAAACTTGCCTGAAAAATTCTTCTACAGTACTGGAAATCTGTGTTCGGATGTTAACACGATGGGAATGAAGGCGAGAAGGACCACGAGATAAAATGATCTTGCCTATAACCTCGGTGTTATTAGATCTGACGGCTACGTTTTATGGTTCTACGGATTGTTGCTTATCAAAAGATTCAATTTAACAAATTACGTCAATGGACAACTCGTTCCAATCCCATTTTTTAATGGGAAACTTAAAATTAAGATTTGAAACTCAAAAGATACCGCTACGAAAATAAATAAATAAATAAATAAATAAATAAGAAACCAAAAAAAATCTCAAGAAAAATTGACTAAAATAACGTGTCCTGTAAATTTCTCTCAAGCAGTGTGTAAACGGTATGACGGATTTCCTTTGCTACGATGAGAGAAAAATGACCAAACGACGAAAAGAACAGGATTTAAAAAAAAAACCGCAAAACATGCAACAGCATAATGGCAAACGAACATCTTCTCACCTTAATTGTTTTCACTCTTGAAACTTTTGCTGACTTTTAGTATGCGTATCACAGTGACCACATATATGAACTTGCTAAAATGACTTGACAGCCACCACTTTGGCATACCACTGATCATAAGCTCTGCGATCAACGATCCAGCCTTCTCAAGTTTCTTTCCGCAAACTCAGATGAAACTAATTTTTTAAAGACCAAATCTTTTAAAGGATTACCCTTCTTCTTCGCTTAGCTTTATGGAACACCATGTGAATCAGCTGCCCGTTAAACGCTGTATTACAATGCCTCTTCAGTAACCTGATATCTCTTTAACTGTCACGTTTTCTGGTTCAACGGATGGTTGCTTATTAAAGATTCAACAACACACTACAATGGAAAGCTTCTTCATATCCCATTCAATTTTTGCATCTTTTGTAACTTATAAGATACAGTTGAAAAGAAGTAAATAAAGTTTCGAGAAATCCACGAAAATCGCAAAAAAGGTCTAACCCTCATCCTTATTATTAATTTTCTCTACAGCTCCATACAAAAGTATGACGGATTTCTACTGCTCCAGTCCATAAGAGAAACAAAATGACTCAGAATAACAAAAACAAAATGCTAAAAAATACAACAGCATAGTAAAAGAGAACACCCTCTCACCTAAAGTGTTTTAACTCTTGAAACTTTTGGTGACTTTCAAATGCAAAACTGTCTAGAAATGACTTTACATCATACTATGAAAAGCTCAGCTATCCACGATCTTGGCCTTATTAAGTTTCTTAAAGGCTTTTGAGTCGAATTTAAAAATCCCGAATACTTCTACTGCTAAATTTAGCTGCGTTCTTTTAGCCAAATCGAGATAAGAGTACTTAATTTTTTCCTGGAGCCTTTAAGAGGTCCGGAATCCTACATCCTTGAACCTGAGCGTTGCGTGACGAGACACAGAACGGCTTCGAGGGAGACTAGACATCCCTTTAAGGCCACGTTTTCAAGTTCAACGGATGATTTCTTGGTACAGATCCAACAAAAGACCACAATAGACAACTTGTCCATAACCCATAATTTCTGCATCTTTTGGACCCCAAAGTTGCCAATAGCTCTAACCATTCACTTGCTATGGAAGAGCTTGTGGCTTTACCGTTGAGGCATCAAGCTGTCAATACCAGATTTTCGTAACTCAATTCCACATTCAACTTTCACGAGATTTTCATGATCGCTATTTGGAATATAAAATTCAATTGCCCGGAAACTGAATGGGCACCACTAATAGTCATTTAAAGAATCTAGACACTTTAGGACGCGAAATTTGTTTGGCTTAAAGACCACTAATTCTGCTTGGACTAAAACGTGTTCTACTTTAACAGTACTCCGGCTTTTTACTTTTTTTTAGAGATTTTACATTCCACCATCTGATGATTGGGCGCTTTTGATAAGCGCCTTGCAAAACATAAAAGATTAAACAGTAGGTGTCCATTCCAGAATCTAGAGAAAAGTTACCGCTATGAAAACAAAAAAGAAAACATTCACACAACCGACGCCGGAAATCGAAACGCAACATAAAATTTGAAAGTGGATTTGTGTCACGTAAAACTAAACGTCTTACTTCGGCTACAAACATGTGGAACATTTGTCACGATAACAGAACAATGGGAGTAATCCAAGAGTCGAGAGATGAGATATTACTAGTAAAACAGAAAAGAAAACTTCCTACGAAAATCGAAAGAAGTAAGGACGGAATAAAACAAGGTAAGAACCAAAAACTGCAGAATTTAAATGCGGCGTTTTGAAACCTCTTATTTGGCGACTTTTAGTTTGTGTATCACCAAATACATGAACTGATTTGAATGACTTTACTTCCACCACTTTGGCATGCGATCATAAGCTCTGCAATCTACCAACCTCGCTTTATCAATTATCTAAATGGCTTTTCCGTCGAAATTCAACTTTCCGAATAGTTCTACCGGTCGCTAGAGTTGTTTTCACATCGGCAAACGCAAGGAGCATTTTCCTTTTTCGCTTATCTTTATTAAAGAACTGTTGCACCGATCAGCTAACCGTTGAATGCTGTACTTAAAATGTCTCCTGAGTAACCTTATATCCCTTTTCTATCGGCCACGTTTTTTGGAAAATAAGATTTATTTTTATTGAAACTGAATGCATGCCACCGAAATAATAATCTTTAGAATCTAAGCACTGTAGGGCCTTGAAATTTTCTTTGGTTAAAGTAAAACTAATTCTCTCTTGCTTGCGCTATTTTATAAGACATGTTTGAATATAACTGTACTCTGGTTTTACATTTCGTTTTCCACAATCTAAATTTTGGGCGTGTTTGACAAGGGCTTTCTGAAACATAAAAGATTAAATAAATGGGTGTCCATACCAGAGTCTAGAGATAAGCCGAGGTGCCGCTAGGAAAGCAAAAAAGCAAAGGTTCCCAAAACCTACCAAAATATAAACACAAGAATGGACGCAAGTTAACCAAGGATAAAATTGAAAAGGAAAATTTGTTTATATAACGCGCATTTAAAACTTATCCTCTTGCTTCAGCTTGAAACATGTTTAACGATAACGGAACAATGTGCGTTAATCAAGAGTCGAGAGATGAAATATGGCTGGAAAAATAGAAAGAAACTTTTTTAAAACCCTACGAAAATCGTTAAAAACAAAGAGGACTAAACCAAAGTTTACTGTGAATTTCTCTAAAGCGCCGTGTAGAGGTATGAGGGGTTTCTGTTGCTCCGACGAGACACAGAGTGCGGACCAAGTAAAAGAAAAACCCGGTAAAAAAAAAACAAATGTTATAAATACAACAGCATAATGGCAAAAGAACATCTTCTCACCTTAATTGTTTTCACTCTTGAAACTTTTGCTGACTTTTTAGTAGTTTGCGTATCACGGTGACCAAATATATGAACTTGCTAAAATGACTTGACAGCCACCACTTTGGCATACCACTGATCATAAGCTCTGCGATCAACGATCCCGACCTTCTCAAGTTTCTTTCCTCAAACTCAGATAGAACTAATTTTTTAGGGACCAAATCTTTTAGAGGATTACCTTTCTTCTTCGCTTAGCTTTATCGAATACCATTTGAATCAGCTGTCTGTTAAACGCTGTATTTACAATGTCTTTTCAGCAACCTGATATCTCTTTAACTGTCACGTTTTCTGGTTGAATGGATGGTTGCTTATTAAAGATTCAACAACGGACCACAAAGGAAAGCTTCTTCATATCCCATTCAATTTTTGCATGTTTTGTAACTCATAAGATACACTTGAAAAATAGTAAAGAAAAGTTTCGAGGAATCCACGAAAATCGCAAAAAAAGGTCTAACCCTCATCCTTATTATTAATTTTCTCTACAGCTCCATACAAAAGTATGACGGATTTCTACTGCTCCAGTCCATAAGAGAAACAAAATGACTCAGAATAACAAAAACAAAATGCTAAAAAATACAACAGCATAGTAAAAGAGAACACCCTCTCACCTAAAGTGTTTTAACTCTTGAAACTTTTGGTGACTTTCAGATGGCAAAACTATCTAGAAATGACTTTACATCATAGTATGGAAAACTCAGCTATCCACGATCTTGGCCTTATCAAGTTTCTTAAAGGCTATTGAGTCGAATTTAAAAATCCCGAATACTTCTACTGGTAAATTGAGCTGCGTTCTTATGGCCAAATCGAGATAATAGTACTTGATTTTTTTCTGGAGCCTTTAAGAGGTCCGGAATCCTACATCCTTGAACCTGAGCGTTGCGTGATTAGACGCAGAACGGCCGGAGGGAGACTAGACATTTCTTTAAGGCCACGTTTTCAAGTTCAACGGATGATTTCTTGGTACAGATCCAACAAAAGGCCAAAATAGACAACTTGTCCATGACCCATTTAATTTCTGCATCTTTTGGACCCCAAATTTGCCAATAGCTCTAATCATTCTCTTGCTTAGGGTAAAGTCATGGAAGAGCTTGTGGCTTTACGGTTGAGGCATCAAGCTGTCAATACCAGATTTTCGTAACTCAATTCCACATTTAACTTTCACGAGATTTTCATGATCGCTTTTGGGAAAATAAAATTCAATTGCCCGGAAACTGAATGGGCACCACTAAAATAGTCATTTAAAGAATCTAGACACTTTAGGACGCGAAATTTGTTTGGCTTAAAGACCACTAATTCTGCTTAGACTAAAACGTGTTCTACGCTAACAGTACTCCGGCTTTTACTTCTTTTTAGAGATTTTACATTCCACAATCTGATGACTGGGCGCTTTTGATAAGCGCCTTGCAAAACATAAAAGATAAAGCAGTAGGTGTCCATTCCAGAATCTAGAGAAAAGTTACCGCTATGAAAACAAAAAAGAAAACATTCACACAACCGACGGAAATCGAAACGCAACATAAAATTTGAAAAGTGGATTTGTGTCACGTAAAACTAAACGTCTTAATTCGGCTACAAACATGTGGAACATTTTTCACGATAACAGAACAATGAGTTTATCCAAGAGTCGAGAGATGAGATATTACTGGTAAAACAGAAAAGAAAATCCCCCTACGAAAATTGAAAAAAGCAAAGATTGACAAAAACAAGGTATAAATCCAAAAGCTGCAGAATTTAAATGCGGCGTTTTGAAACTTTTGGCGACTTTTAGTTTATGTATCACCAAATAAATGAACTGACCAAGCGAACAAAAAAAATAGCGCAATAAAAAGAAAACAAAATGCTAAAATTACAACAGCATAATCGCAAAAGAACATCTTCTCTCCTTATTTGTTTCTGAATCAAACTGTTGGTGACGTTTAATTTGTTTATCATCAAAAACATGAACTTGCTAAAATGACTTAACAGCCACTACCTTGGCACACCATCATAAGCTCTACAATCCACTAAACGGCCTGGCTTTATCAAGTTCCTTATATTAATGTCTTTTCGGTCGATAGAAATTAAACTTTGGAACCGAATAGTTCTACTGGTCACTAGAGCGGCGTTCATCATTAGGCAAACAAAGCTAAAAGTAAATATTTTTCAGGGACCACTGACTCGATCTCAAAAGACTATAAGCTTCCTTCGAAGCTAACAGAAAAATACCAGTTGCACCAGCTCTCCGTTAAAAGCTGCATTAACGATGTCTCTTGAGTGACATGAAATCCCATCAATATAACTGCCACATTTTCCGGTTGAGCAGATACCATATGTAAGATTTAGAAAAATACCACAATAGAAAACTTGGTCCAGCTTTTGGACTCAGATTTGTCAACAGGTCTTATCAGTCTGTTGCTTAGGGTAGATTGCGGCTTTACCTTGAGGCATCAAGTTGTCAATACCAGCTTTTCAAAACCCAATTCTATATTAGAACTGAATGCGCGCCACTTATAAGTAGTCATCTAGATAGTCTAAACACTTTTGTACCTCGAAATTTACAGCTTTTGGACTCAGAATTTGCCAACAGGTCTTATCAGTCTGTTGCTTAGGGTAATGTCATGGAGGAGCTCGTAGAAGAGCTTTTTTTGTTTTGTTTTGGAACCCAATTCTATTTTTAGCTTCTTAGAAATTTCACACCGGTCTTAAAAATTTGAAAGATAAGATCTTGGGTGAAAGGAAAAGCAATTTTCTCTTGCTTGCGCTGAAAGATGTTCTACAATAGTATAGACCTTAAGATCACTGTCTTGTCTTTTGAAACAACGATGATATGGTTCCGTAAATTCAGGAATTTTGCTGTCATTAGTATGAAGACCGCAAAAACTGCTGTTTCCGTAGAAACGTCAATTTTCAGATTTAACAACACTAGAGTCTTTGCTAATTCAAAATACAGCACTGCTTTCAAGCTTGGCCTTTTTTTAATAATTTTAAGGGGCTCTTTCCAGCAGTGACAATTGTTTTGTGTTTCCTGGCTTACATCCAGGGGAATTGCGGTACACAATCTAAATAATTGGGCGCTTTTGACAAGGGCTTTGTAAAACATGACAGATTAAAAAAAATCGGTGTTCATCCCAGAGTCTAATGATAAGGTACCACTAGTGAAACAACCAAAAAAAATCACAAATCTACTAAATATAATATCGACACGTAAAAATTGACATAAGATAACCACGCATAAAATTTGAGAGGTGAATTTCTATGATGGGCATGTAAAACTAAATTGAAATAACGGTGTTTGTATGATGTCAAATAATTTTCATAAAACATCGCTTCTGAAAAATTCATGAATTGGAAACTTTTGGCACTAGGAAAAGAATTTTAAGAAAAAAAACAATTGGAGGGATGTAGCTGTACCATAAAGCGCCTAGCCGTGTTTTGAACGTTCCATACATTTCCCTGTATTTTTTTCCCGTAGACTATTTTTAGTAGCAGTTCACGGCTGGTTCGCTATACAGACAAATATATGGAAATGTCAAAACGCAACTAGATGCTTTCTAACACAGCTACATTCCTCAGTTATTTTCTTTAAAATCCTTTGCATAGTGCCTAAAGTTTCCAATTCATGAATTTTTCAGAAGCGATGTTTTATGAAAATTATTTGACATCGGTTTTCCATACAAATACTATTTCAAGATGTATTTGCCTACTCGTCAAAATGGCGTCGAAAACCGTGATAAGGCCTATTTTTCTCTTGCTTTGGTTGTGGATTCGGCTTCGGAATTCCGGTTACATTCGTCTCTGAGAAAGTTTAGATATTCGGTGAGTATCACATTGGCTTTGTAAAACGGTAAAGGTTTGAACAATGTGTGTTCTTCCCAGATCTGTAGGGGAAAGCTTTCGCTGTAAAAGCGGACAGAAAAATCAAAAACTACAAAGCATCCGAAAACCTTCAAAAATTGCAACGGAAGAATGGACTCAAAAGAAAGCTTATTAAACATTAAATTTGTTAATGGATTCATCTTATAGATTAGTTTAAGTAGTCACTAGAGCTTAGCAAGTTTTAGAGTCAAATATAAAATTCCCAAATAATTCTATTTCGTCGCTAGAGCTGCGTCACAGGAAAACTCAGATTGATGTAAACCAACTTCAATGACGAACTTTCCGTTAAACGCTGCACTTGTGATGTGTCTTGAGTAACCTGCCCCGTAAGCCGACAGGTTTTTCTGATCGAACGCATGGTTGTTTATTGGAGATTCAAATAAAGAGCACAATGGATAGTTCATTCACATGACATTAATGTTTTGCATTCATAATGTGCTGATACCTCGTATAATTATTTTGCTTCCGTTAATGTTACGGAGAAATCAGAGTTTTAAGTTTAGGCACAAAATTCTCCAGGTGAGACTGATTTTCACAAATCAATTGCTCTTTTAACTTTCAGCTCACAAATTTGGAAAATAAGATTTGTTAATCTGAAACTGTATTCCGCTTATATTTTCAAGTAAAGAACATTAGACATTTTTTACGGTTTAGAACTTCGAAATGTGTTTGGTTGAAAGGAAAACTAAATCTCCTGCTTCGGCTAGAAACATGTTATACTCGTTGCGCGTTCCGATTTCATTCAACTCTGAGAGATTTTAAATTCTAAATTTGGAATTTTGGGTGGGTATCACATGGGCTTTACAAAACAAAAAGGTTGAACAATGTCTGTGGAGCCCAGCTGTGAACAGGTGGCTACCGCTAGAAAAACAAAAGAAAAATGGTTCAGACAACCTACGACATTTTCGACGCAATACGAGCCTCACGCGTTGTAAAAAGTTTACAGCAATTAACATTCCTAATTAATTTTAACAACTCTACGCGGTTCCTCGTGCAAGTTCCTTAATGGTTTTTTGTCGAAATTAAACTTTCCGAATAGTTCTACTGGTCGCTAGAGCTGCTTTGGCAAGCTTTGCCATTTTAATAATTTTAAGGGGCTCTTTCCAGCAGTGACAATTGTTTTGTGTTTCTTGGCTTACATCCAGGGGAATTGCGGTACACAATCTAAATAATTGGGCGCTTTTGACAAGGGCTTTGTAAAACATGACAGATTAAAAAAAATCGGTGTTCATCCCAGAGTCTAATGATAAGGTACCACTAGTGAAACAACCAAAAAAAATCACAAATCTACTAAATATAATATCGACACGTAAAAATTGACATAAGATAACCACGCATAAAATTTGAGAGGTGAATTTCTATGATGGGCATGTAAAACTAATAGGCCTTATCACGGTTTTCGACGCCATTTTGACGAGTAGGGAAACAAGTCTTGAAATAACGGTGTTTGTATGATGTCAAATCATTTTCATAAAACATCGCTTCTGAAAAATTCATGAATTGGAAACTTTTGGCACTAGGAAAAGAATTTTAAGAAAAAAAACAATTGGAGGGATGTAGCTGTACCATAAAAAGCCTAGCCGTGTTTTGAACGTTCCATACATTTCCCTGTATTTTTTTCCCGTAGACTATTTTTAGTAGCAGTTCACGGCTGGTTCGCTATACAGACAAATGTATGGAAATCTCAAAACGCAACTAGATGCTTTCTAACACAGCTACATTCCTCAGTTATTTTCTTTAAAATCCTTTGCATAGTGCCTAAAGTTTCCAATTCATGAATTTTTCAGAAGCGATGTTTTATGAAAATTATTTGACATCGGTTTTCCATACAAATACTATTTCAAGATGTATTTGCCTTCTCGTCAAAATGGCGTCGAAAACCGTGATAAGGCCTATTTTTCTCTTGCTTTGGTTGTGGATTCGGCTTCGGAATTCCGGTTACATTCGTCTCTGAGAAAGTTTAGATATTCGGTGAGTATCACATTGGCTTTGTAAAACGGTAAAGGTTTGAACAATGTGTGTTCTTCCCAGATCTGTAGGGGAAAGCTTTCGCTGTAAAAGCGGACAGAAAAATCAAAAACTACAAAGCATCCGAAAACCTTCAAAAATTGCAACGGAAGAATGGACTCAAAAGAAAGCTTATTAAACATTAAATTTGTTAATGGATTCATCTTATAGATTAGTTTAAGTAGTCACTAGAGCTTAGCAAGTTTTAGAGTCAAATATAAAATTCCCAAATAATTCTATTTCGTCGCTAGAGCTGCGTCACAGGAAAACTCAGATTGATGTAAACCAACTTCAATGACGAACTTTCCGTTAAACGCTGCACTTGTGATGTGTCTTGAGTAACCTGCCCCGTAAGCCGACAGGTTTTTCTGATCGAACGCATGGTTGTTTATTGGAGATTCAAATAAAGAGCACAATGGATAGTTCATTCACATGACATTAATGTTTTGCATTCATAATGTGCTGATACCTCGTATAATTATTTTGCTTCCGTTAATGTTACGGAGAAATCAGAGTTTTAAGTTTAGGCACAAAATTCTCCAGGTGAGACTGATTTTCACAAATCAATTGCTCTTTTAACTTTCAGCTCACAAATTTGGAAAATAAGATTTGTTAATCTGAAACTGTATTCCGCTTATATTTTCAAGTAAAGAACATTAGACATTTTTTACGGTTTAGAACTTCGAAATGTGTTTGGTTGAAAGGAAAACTAAATCTCCTGCTTCGGCTAGAAACATGTTATACTCGTTGCGCGTTCCGATTTCATTCAACTCTGAGAGATTTTAAATTCTAAATTTGGAATTTTGGGTGGGTATCACATGGGCTTTTCAAAACAAAAAGGTTGAACAATGTCTGTGGAGCCCAGCTGTGAACAGGTGGCTACCGCTAGAAAAACAAAAGAAAAATGGTTCAGGCAGCCTACGACATTTTCGGCGCAATACGAGCCTCACGCGTTGTATAAAGTTTACAGCAATTAACATTCCTAATTAATTTTAACAACTCTACGTGGTTTCTCGTGCAAGTTTCTTAATGGGTTTTTTGTCGAAATTAAACTTTCCGAATAGTTCTACTGGTCGCTGGAGCTGCTTTCACATAGGCAATCACAGAAAAGAATATATATTATAAAGACCAACTTTTTCAAAAGACCATTTTCCTTCTTCGCTTATCTTTATTAATGACCAGTTACACTAGTTGCCCGTTAAACGCTGCGGCATTTACGTCTCTTGAGTAACCTCATATCATTTTTTGTCGGCCACGTTTTCAAGTTCTACGGGCGGTTCCTTATGAGAGATTCAAGGAAAGACTACAATGGACAGCTTGTTCATTTCGCATTTTATTTCTGCATCTTTTGGAGCTCTAAATTTGCCAACAACTTTTATATTTCTCTTGCTGGTTAAGGGTACTTATGTCTTGGAGAGATTTTAGCCTTACACTTAGGGTCCAAATTGTCAGGAACAGTTTGAGGAAACCAATTTCACCACTCTCCGTTTTCCCTACAGATTTGGAAGATTTATTTCTCTGAAACTGAATGCGTACCACCTAAACAATAATCTGAAGAATCTAAACGCTGTAGGACCTCGAAATTTGCTGGGGTTAAAGTAAATAGGCCTTATCATGGTTTTCGACGCCATTTTGACGAGTAGGGAAACAGGCTTGAAATTAGAGTGTTTGTATGGAAATCCGATGTCAAATAACTTTCATAAAACATTGCCTTTGAAAAATTCATGAATTGGAAAACTTTTTGCAGTAAGAAAAGGATTTTTAGAAAAAAAAAATGGAGGGATGTAGCTGTGCCAGAAAGCGTCCAGTTGTGTTTTGAACTTTCCATGCATTTGTCTGTATAGCGAACCAGCCGTAAACTACTACTAAAAATAGTTCGCGGGAAAAAATGCAGGGAAATGTATGGAAAGTTCAAAACACGACTGGACGCTATGTGGCACAGCTACATCCCTCCATTTTTTTTTTCATAAAATCCTTTTCCTAGTGCCAAAAGTTTCCAATTCATGAATTTTTCAGAAACGATGTTTTACAAAAATTATTTGACATCGGAGCTCCATACAAACACTGTTATTTCAAGCCTGTTTGCCTACTCGTCAAAATGGCGTCGAAAACCGTGATACGGCCTATTCTCTTTCGCTTGCGCTATTTTATAAAAACATGTTCGAGGAAAACTGCACTCCGGTTTTAAATTTCTTTTTTGAGGCTTTACATTCCACAATCTAAATTTTGAGCACGTTTGACAAGGGCTTTGCAAACATCCCAGAGTCCGCACTTATGAACAAATTAGGTTTTGTTTGAGAATTGGTCTAGACAAAGTTCGCGTGAAATTGGCTACAAACAAAGCGTTTGTCTCAAAATCGTAACCGCACCAGGGAAAAAGATATGCCAAAACCCTGACATCCTACTGTGATCTACCCACATTCGGTTTTTGCCTATTCTCTATAAAGCGCCCTGTAATGATGGACTTCTATTGCTCCGGTAATATAAAAAAATGCGGACCAAACAAAAAACATGTGCAGTAGAAAAAAAATGCTTAAAATACAACAGCATCATCGCAAAAATAAAATTTTCTCACTTTTGGTCAAATTTAGTTTCATTGTCACCAAATACATGAACTGACAAAATTGACTTTGCAGCCACAAATTTGGCATACGAACATAAGCTCTTCAATCCACCAACCTGGCTTTATCAAGTTCCTTATATCTGTTACCTCAATGGCTTTTCCCTCGATAGAAGTTGAACTTTTCTAATAGTTCTACTGGTCATTTGAGATGCGTTCATATAAGCAAAAGCAGGTTAAAGTACTTTTTTTTTCAGGGACCAGCTCTTTTAAAAGACTATCTTCCTTCTTCGAGCTAACGAGGCTTATCAAAAACATACCCGCCGCTTCAGCTGCACTTACAGTCTCTCTTGATAAAACTGATAGTTTTGAAGTCGCCGTTTGTATGAAGACCGGCAAAACTCCCGTTTCTATGCAAACGTCCATAAGATTTAACGACACTTTATCTTCGCTAATCCAAAAGACAACACCTTCAAACTTGGTCTCTTTTTGCTGCTCTTTCCAGAAGTGACAATCGTTATGCATTATCTGGATTACATCAAAGCTTTAAATTAGCGTAAGACAGGGGAATTGCGGTACACAAGATAAATATTGGGCGCTTTTGACAAGGACTTTGTAAGATTTTGATCACCTTTGGAAACTTAAGATTGGAGACACCCATGCAGTAAGAGAAAACTAAATAGCATTGAATGTGTGACCGGACAACTAAAGAAAAAGCTTTTCGAAGTCGAGTGAGGTCTTGAATTCACTTCTGACAACCAACAACTTTCTAGAAACCGACAGAGAACAAACAACAGCATAGTGAAATTTGTTGACGTCCAACCTTAACCACCAAAAGTTGATTTCGCGGTAAATTCTCTTTGTCACTTCCTTGCTATATTTTTCTCAGCGAATGACAAAACAGTTTGTTATAGTGATGAGCAATCTATCTCTGGACATGCACCCCTAAAGCCGGCTTTTGCGAAGAAACATGTGTTATGAATGCAAAATCAGGTGTACCGTTAATTAAATTCTCGCTTAAATAAAGTATCTATCTATCTATCAATCTATCTATCTATCTATCTATCTTCACAGTCAGGTACCCGGAATAATTAGAAGAGACTGGTTCATTTAACAATGGGCAAAACACTCAACTTAAGAGCGACTATCCGTAAGAACCTCATTTTCAATTTTCATCCAGAAATAGATTTCGCTGATAATTCTTTCTTAGACTTCTTTTGGCAAGTAGGTAACAAAAATGAAATAAGATCTGAGAAATTTAACTTTCTTTATTTTTTCTGATTCCTACTTTTTGCACCCCAAGCTATTCTCGAAAATCAAGGGCGAGATCATAAATTTTGCAAGACTTGCAGCTGTTCGTGCTGAGGACTACGGATCGTTCAAAACCTCTACCTTTGCTAGTTATAAACGATGACCCTTTATCGTAATAATGTGATGAATTGCAATAATAAACTTTAATTAGTGTAATAAATCTGAGGGAACAAAGTTTATCTACTTTGACTACTTACCGCAACTTGCGATTTAGTCCAAGTTCAGAGGAATAAATTGCAAAAGTTGTACGTCCTCACAAGCTTATCTACATATCAGTAGAAAGTGCAATCCATCCTCTGTGAATATCCGTTAAAACATTTGGCCGCACTCCTGAGTTCCTATTCCACAGGTGAGAGATGAAATTAAAGACACTCGACTAAACCGGCCATATTTTCATCGTGGACGAGTGTTCGTAACAAGGTACGGTTATGTCAAAAGTATAGCTGTAGAACGCCACTTATCGATCAAGACTTCAGCCATGAAACTATCCTGAACTTAACTGACGGCAAGCAGTTCAATGTTACCCAAAAGTGTTTGAAAACGAATGATTTCTGGTCCTCAGAAGTTGTCTGAGCGATCTGAGCGATCTGAGCTCGATGAGTGGTAGTCCTGTTGTAAGCCGCTGGCCATATACACTGCAGTAGTGCAAGACACGGAATAATCGCGAGCGCGTCTACGAGACTGCTAGCTTGTTGGCTTTTTGGAAATGGAAAGATAGCGTGTGGAGAATCACGAGGAAAAGTTGAGGTGATCTCACTGATCGATTGTGTGGATAATATAACTCATCATCTAAAAAGTTGTCATTTCTCATGGAGCACGAATTTATTTTGGCCAGGGCGAGGATATTTCATCTACCTAAGGATGAAATA